>NC_088367.1:42992391-43094891 GCF_034508935.2 Berghia stephanieae
TTCATTCTAATCTTCTTACACATTCCACATATCATTTATAACGTTTAAAAAACAAAAACAAAGAAAAACAAAACTAAAACAAGCGACAAGGTCTTGTTACAAGTATCAGTATATATAAATCACTACTTTTTCAACTGGTTAAGGTTAAAATTTGATCTCCTCATGTTTTATAGGGTTTTTCTTTTCCTTTTGAGGATACCGTGAAAATTAACTCAACTTTTGTTTTTATCCTGACAATTTGATAGATAAATCTAAAAGACAAAATCTGCTTGACTCTTTTATCGTCATCTTCCTAATTTTAGAATCTGTTTATTTTTAGGTGTTGATATGAAACGAGTGTGGTTAACACCGTGAAAATCATTTAAAAAAAAAAAAAATTAAAACTTTGACGAATATATCCAGAATTCTCAATGATACTTTTAATAATTTAACAGGGTGATAGAATTCCTCTTCTCCCCCCTCTCTCTCTCTCCACCTTTATCCCCCCCCCCCCCCCCTCACCACTTCCCCTTTTAACTTACTTTGCATTATTTGATAGAGCTCAGCTATAATTAAAGCGGTAATCGTAATTTCAGATTGATATCCGATTTAACCTCAAACTTGTTAAATTTGAATTGTGATTTTGTACTTATGAAACTTGATAAATTTGAAACATTCTGCTTTTATATAAACATACCCCAAGAATTGTGTTTATATTATATATATGAATATTATTATCCCAGCTTCCAAGTTCACCGTTAAGATATCCTTGAAATAAATCATGCAATGACATGTTGGTAATTTTATTTACTGTGTCGTTCACAGTTGTCAAATGAAATGGTTTGCATCGTTTTCTCAAATCGGAACTAATGACCAACATTGTATTTGTATGTATGATGGTAGATGGGGCAGTTTCTAAATATAGAAATTGTCACCTTTTTTTTTTCTCCCTTTTCTTCTTGGGTCATTATTTGATGACTGTCCTCACTTATTTGCTGCTGTTATTATTATTATTATTATTTTCTTGTAAAGTTTGTTGCTGTTTTTATTATTATTATTATTAAATTTTTTTCATGGTTATGATTACCCATTACAGTGTATTACAAGAAAAATAAATATATACATTATTTTCATATATAAAATAAATTCTACACATCAATTTGCTTAGTGGTGTTTTTTTTTTTTTGTTTGTTCGTTTTGTGAGGCTATGACACTCACTTTCAGATCGGAAGGTCCTGGGTTCGAGCCTCGCTCGGTGCTTAGTTGAGTCCTTGGAAAACTCTTTATTCACATTCTCTCACCATACTCAGGTGTAAAATGAGTACCTGGCCATCAACAGTGTTGTGTCTCTGTCGGAAAAATTGTAATATCGCCTAACAGGCGTCATGTCTTATTCTATGTTACATGTTGCTGTTAGTCAGGGACCCTTTGTAAAGCGCTTTGAGCACATTTAGCGGATATTGCGCTATATAAATGCTCTAGTTTTAGTTTTTTCAAATAAATTGTCATTGGGTTGAGGGTATTTTGACCTGCCACGGTGGTGGTCGTCGGCGTGTCTAAGTCTATCCTTGTATATCTGCTGTCCTTGTCCAGGTCGTTTTCTGTCCTTGTCTTGGAATGAGATCACTTTGTTTTGTCAGACTCCGGCTTGAGTCTTTAGCTTTGAGGGAGGCCGTTAATTGTGTATTATTTATTTTGAGAGAGAGTTTTTTTCCTTGTAAATCACTTCTTTGTTGTTTACTTTTTTACTTATTATTTTTTTTGGGGTTTGAATATAATATGTTGTAATAATTTAAGTGTTATTTTTAGTCACATTCTGTACTAGCGTCAGGATGGGACTTTTAGGTGATCTCACCCTAAACACTTTGACTGTTTGCTCTTGGAATTTACTGGAGTTCCATATTTGATGCATTCTCTTTTCTGGGTCGGGTCTTTTGACCTCCCAAGGTGGGCCGAGAGGTCACTATGTCTTCTATCTGTATCTGTTTTCCCTTTCCAGGTTACTCTTGTCTTTGTTCTGGATTGGCATTGCTTGTTTTTTTTCCTCCCCTCTTCCTGTCATGGATCCTTAGCTGAGATGGTGCCAGTGGAATGTATGGTTCCCTTTTTTTTTTTTGAGATATTTTTTCCTTGTCTCTCTGTTAAGTACTATTTTCATTTTTAGTTTTGAATCTATATTTTGTAAACATTTGAGTGTATTCGTCATATTGGGATCCTTTCCAAAGTTACTATCCACTGCCGTATGTTGCCTTAATTCAGCATATTTAAATAGAAAACCCTTTAAGTTTATTTTTTTTCCCTCCGTTGTCCGGGTGAAATTAGATAATTTGAGGTAACTGTTTGTGGAAGGAAAGGAATAATAACAAAGTGTAATAAGGTAAAAGATTTGGGAGATTCGAATGAGTTCGAGTAGAGGAAACTAGTCGAGTGACAGTATGTAGCTATAAGTATAAGCCCATAAAAATCTGGGATTCAAGGGATGCTACTCTTCCATACCTTAAGATTGTTGATTATACACTGAGTTGTCTCTCTTATGTCCTTGAGGCGAGATCTTAATCGTGGCACAGATGATTCCCTTAAACTATTCGTTTTTCTATGTGCCTTTGTTCAGGCTCAAAAAGTTAAATGATAGTTAATCCGAAATTTGAAAGAATTGTTACCCATTTCAATTCAGAAATTATACTTGTAAAAGTATAAGCGCACAAAAAACCCCCCCAAAAAGCTCAAGGGATGCTACTCTTCCATGACTATTAATATTGTTGATTATATTGAGTTGTCTCTCTTATGTTGAGTACAACGAATGTCTAACATTGAGAGCATCTGAATGACTATGCACATATACATTTTTTTTCTAGTTTTCATTTGGTTTTGACTGTTGTGGTGAGTAGAATTCATCCTAATAAATGTGGGAATGTCGGCTGTATTTGGCCCGATGGATTTTTCATCAGTCCACACGGCCTTGCTGTCCCATCTATTCTCCTAAATCATGTGCCCTTTCCTCGTGGCTTTGTGTCTTATTCTGGCCCGAAAAATGAAATTAAATTTTAACCTAAAAGTCAAGGAATTTAAGATAATCTGAAATTGGAAGGACTTGTTACCCATTTTTTTGGTTTAGCAATTACTTTGTTAAATAAAGCCAATAAAAATTCAGAACTCCAGGGATGTGACTCGTACATGACTATTGCCATTATTAATTATATTATAACTGAGTTGTCTTTCCTGTCATAAACTGGAAGTGCTAAACAATTCAATGCTCTCTGTACGCCTTGAAAAGTACAACGAATGTGTGACACCGCGGAGACTTTTTAAAAAATGGCTGTGACACCAAGTGCACCTGAGACTTTAAACAAAAAATGGCAGCCACTCAACACAGAGAAATTATTTCTGGTCCACAGGAGAGGAATCGTGCTTAGGGTCAGAGCAGAATGACAAGTGTGACGTCCATTGGAGTGGTCTGGTTGCATCCCACGTTGTCTCAATTGACTGCCCTGAAAGACTGTTGCATTGAAGAAAAATCTTGAGTCCTGCTCCAATGGCCATATCGGTCGGCCCTAATAAAAGGCTCTTTACTCACATTCTCCCATAGTTCTCAGGGGTAAAATGAGTACCTGGCTTTTGACAGTGTAGTTTGTTTCGGAAAAAATGTAATATCGCCTGACAGGCATCACGTCTCATCCTGCATTCTAAGTGTTGTTGTTGGCTTGGGAACCCTTGCAAAAACCCTTTGAGCATGTTTAGTGTATATTGCGCTATATTATGAATGCTCAAGTAATAATATTTTATCGACGGATAACTCTAGTTACATATCAATCTAATAAAAGATTACAGAAAGTCAAGTGCTAGATTAAATCAAGTAAATAAACAAAGGGGATAAATTGAACAGAGATCAGGAAGTAGATCCAAGGACAAAAGCGCTTTACAAAGAGTCCTGTCCAACAGCAACACGTAACATGTAGAATGAGACATAACGCCTGTCGTTAGGCGATATTACAATTTTTTCCAACAAAGACAATGCGGTTAATGGCCAGGTACTCATTTTACATCTGAGTACAGTGAGAGAATATGAGTAAAGAGCCTTTTCTAAGGACTCAACTATGCGCAGAGCGAGGCTAGAACCCAGGACCTTCTGATCCATACCACAAGACCACATAGCCTTTAAGTAAGGATTTTAAAGTGCTCGTGACGGCACATCTGGATCCCTAGTGGAAAAAATTCTAGAATTGCAATAAAAGGTACCCAAGAAAAAGTAAGACAAAAAAGAAGAGAAATACTTCAATTAAGGAACAGATGTAGATTCCAAGAGCACACTATCAGTGTCCTTAGCTAATGTAAGTTTGATAGACACCTGGGAATGGAAGAGACCGCAAAAGTTTAACTTCCCTCCCCAGCTAACAAAATAAAGGTCCCTATGTTTTTGTTTGTTTTTAAGGGTTTTACGGTGCTTGCAACACATTTAGGTTATATCAGCGCCAGTAAAAAGGAAGAAAATGGGATAATATAAAGTTCTAGAATTACAATTAAAGCACCCAAGAGAAAGTAAAACAAAGGGGAATGGGAACAAATAGGGATCAGATGTAGATTCCAAGAGCAAACCACCAATGTACTTAGTTTGAGATCACCTGTCTCATCCGGACAAAAGCACAAAATCCAACAAAGAGGAATACACTCAAATGCTTACATTATACATTAAAAATAACCAATATAATAATACATAACAGAGAGAGGATTTACAAGGAAAAAAATATCATCTCCCAAAACAATAACTATGCATTTGACTGTTTCCCTCTCAGCCAGGACTCCGACGAGGGCCCGGAAAAAACCAAGTGATCCCATTCCAAGACAAAGACAGAAAGCTTGTTGGATAAGATATAAGGGGATAGAAGACACAGTATGTACCTCCCTGCCCGCTATGGGAAGTCAGGATCCCCACCCAAAAGGTCCCTACATTCAGTGAACACGACAAAAAAAAAATATCATCTCCCAAAACTAGCTGTACATTTGACTGTTTCCTTCCCAGCCAGGGCCAGGATAAAACCAAGTAATCTCATTCCAAGACAAAGACAGAAAGAATGTCGGAAAACAGATATAAGGGGATGGAAGACACAGTAAGTAGGTACCTCCCTGCCCACTATGGGAGGTCAGGACCACCATCCAGATTCTATAGATAAAATTCGATCACCCAGCTCCAGAGAGTACTGTATTTTCATTGTTAAATATCAAAAAAAATAAAATAACTACTAAAGAATGTTTTTGTTTTTTAAGGGTCTCACGGCGCTTGCAACACATTAAGGTCATATCAGCGCCAGTAAAAAGGAAGAAAATGGGATAGTAAAAAGTTCTAGAATTACAATAAAGCATCCAAGAAAAGGGAAGACAAAGGGGAATTGGTTCAAATAAGAAACAGGTGTGGATTCCAAAAGCACTCTATCAAAGTACTTAGTTTGAGATCACTAAAAGTCTCATCCAGACACAAGCACAGGTCCCTGCTAAGAGGAACACACTCGAATGTTTTACAAATCATATATAATATAAAGAAAGCATAATACAGTGCATAACAGAGAGATGATTTACAAGGAAAAAAATATCATCTCCCAAAACAATAACTATGCATTCGACTGTTTCCCTCCCAGCCAGGATTCCGACCAGGGCCAGGAAAAAACCAAGTAATCTCACTCCAAGACAAAGACAGAAAGCATGTTGGAAAACAGATATAAGGGGATAGAAGACACAGTATGTACCTCCCTGCCCGCTATGGGAGAACTACTGAAGAAAACAAACCACAAATAGTACACATTCATTGGTCCAAAGAGGAAGAGGCAAAGCACATATTATCATAAGGCAAGTAATTTGACGGAACCATAAATGCTTTTATAATCAAGTAAAATAAGTGAACAAATTTATTTTTTTTGGTTAAAACCAGCAAGCAAATGCCGATTTATTCTCTCATTTTGCTTTAGTTTTGTGTTGGTCACTAGAATACTTGGAAATCAATAATATTAATAATAATAATAATAATAATAATAATAATAATAATAATAATAATAATAATAATAATAATAATAATAATAATAATAATAATAATAATAATATTAATAATAATAATAAAAATAAAACAATCATAATGATCAATACACACTTTCATGACATTCTACACTCTGACTGTAAACAACAAACCTCTATCACCATAAATGACCAACCAGCTCAATGTGCTAAACAGTCTGGATGAATCGGGAAACAGAAAATTGAATTTTAAGTCTACATTATGAAATTTAGGTTTAATTAAATAATTGTTCCATAAAAAATTGAAGTAATTTCTTAAAACAAAATAAACAAACAATAAAATTATTAAAAAAAAACAACTAACAACCAAAAAAAACTACCAAAAAAAATCCGAAAAAATAAAACACAAAATAGTTTTTTAAATAATGAAAAAATAAGCTCCAAATTTTGAAATCCTTACGACTTTCAATACAAATTCCGACCTTTACATCTTCATCCCGACATTTTTACTAAATTGAGGCGGAGAGTCATAAAATATAAAGTTAAAAATTACAAACTAAATATAAAAACAAAGGCAAGAGGCAAGGGGGGGGGGGGGGGGGGGGGGGGGGGGGGGCAGGGGGATGGGTGGGATGAGAGAATTTCTTGTTTAAAACGATATTATAATTCAAATATCACTACCATATAAAGATGAAAAAAATAAAAATAAATAAAAAATCGACATATATTATTATTATAATTATTCATGCAAACAAACACAGCATGAGACCCCATGACATACGCGTTTTGTTTTGATCATCTATTTTGGGGGGTTTTGACAATGCTTACACTCACTCATAGGACATTTCGGCGCCAGTAGAAAGGAAGATGGGACAGCTAAATATTATCAGTATGATTTGTCGTTTCTCTGAATGCACGACGATTTGATATTTAGTTCTCTTTGTTTCCCCGAATACACGAGTTATCTTAATCACAAGTATGACTTTTGTCAACCAAAAAGATGCCCCACTCCTTACAAGCACTAAACACAAATCAACAAAACAAAAGAAAAAGGAATCCCATCTTTCATTTAAACTTTCCAGATTTATTCTTTAAAACCCGTTTCCATTTCACTTTAGCTACAGTATTTCAATGAACACTTTCTAAGGCTTTTTTTTCTTCATTATAACCTGACAAAACACTTTCCCTAAGTTTCATGTAAAAAAAAATTGAATAGAATCACTACAATCTATTCAACACACTAACATTAACATCCCTATCTACAAAGCTAAGATCCGTATATTCTCTTTCTTATTTATCGAAACCAGCGACTAGCTGAGCTCTAGCCCTTCGATCTGTCTTGTGTCCTGACATAGAAATTTAGACGGTTTTTTTTGTAGTTGTTCTTTACAATCTCTAAATAGTCCGGAATTTAATATCTCTCAAGTTTAACATTTGATTAACTTACTAATATATATATAATAAATTATAACAACCCGCAGTTACTGGTGACAGTAACAATCCCCCCCCCCCCCCCCCCCTCCCAATTCAAAAAGAAAATAAATAATATAATACACTTTTATAACATGATTGTTTGATTTTAGGATTTGACAACAGGAAAAAGGAAATTCAGTGTAATCTGCATAGAGCCAACAAACACTTTTAAAGTTAATTTCTGCATAAAGTCAACACTCTTATAGTCAACTACTGAATAAAGCCAACGGTCTCGTATAGTCAACTACTGCATAAAGCCAACACTCTCTTAAAAGTCAACTTCTGCATAAAGCCAACACTCTCTTAAAGTCAACTTCTGCATAAAGCCAACACCTCTTGTCCGTCCCAAATCACTGATAATAATGGATAAAATCAAACATTGCTAATATAAACCACCAATCTTTCTAATCCTGCTGTGTTGATTTTATTGATGTTTTTGTTTGTTTTTTAAGGGTTTTACGGCGCTTGCAACACATTTAGGTTATATCAGCGCCAGTAAAAAGGAAGAAAATGGGATAGTAAAAAGTTATAGAATTACAATAAAAGCACCCAAGAAAAAGTAAGACATAGGGGAACTGGGAACAAATAGGGATCAGATGTAGATTCCAAGAGCAGACCACCAATGCACTTAGTTTGAGATCACCTAAAAGTCTCATCCAGACACAAGCACAGGTCCCATCTAAGAGGAATACACTCAAATGTTTACCAATCATTTAATATAATATGTAAACTCAACATAATACAATGCATAACAGAGAGATGATTTACAAGGAAAAAAATATCATCTCCCAAAACTATAACTATACATTCGACTGTTTCCCTCCCAGCCAAGGAGCTCCGGCAAGGATCAGGACAAAACTAAGTAATCTCATTCCAAGACAATGACAGGAAACAATTGGGAAACGGGTATGGGGGGATAGAAGACACAGCATGTACCTCCCTGCCCACTATGGGAGGTCAGGATCCCCACCCAGGATTTTATTGAGATTACACAAAGTCACAAAGTCATTCATACTCTTTAAAAAGCCTTTACGTCTTTCTACGAAACAGACATTCAGAAATATAGAAAATAGTACCAGATTGATGTCCACAATCCTTATCACACCTTCCACCCCCTCGAAACCCCCCCTTCCCCCCCCTCCCCTCATTGCCTCTCTCTATCTCTACATCTCTCTCTCCACACAACTAGTAAATGTTTAGGCATAGTTATAAGTATACGTCATTATACTGTAATACAGTAGCATTAAATGTGACCAACCCCCTCAAATCGGTAATACATTGGGGTGATTTAGATGCTAAAAAATTGAAATTATAGTTTTAAAAAATAATTTTTTTTTTAAGCTTAGGAGACCTCGTATTAGCCTGTACATAATTATTCGGAAGATCAAACATGGTTTATTATAAAAGAATTTTTTTTTCTCTCCATTTTTGGTTGTTTTTTAACTTAAAATCCTCCATCTGGCATCTGATTTACCCCTTCCCACATAATACCATTTTGGGGTGATGGGACCTGAATGTAAACGTAAACGTTATATTAATGTGGTCGAGTATAAAGTAAAATTATAACATTATTATCTATATACAAATAGAAAAGGTAGAAGTACTAATAATAGTAATAGTAGTAGTAGTAGTAGTAGTAGTAGTAGTAGTAGTAGTAGTAGTAGTAGTAGTAGTAGTAGTAGTAGTAGTAGTAGAAGTAGTAGTAGTAGCGATGACTGATTTTAGGATAATTCACACATAAATTATACAAAAGCAATCCGTTTGCAAGCTGAGATTGATTCACTGACCATGCAGATTTTCTTCCATCCATCCATCCATTCATTCATTCAATAGATCATCATTATATATGATCTATGGTGAACTCCGATCTGACCTTTGACCAGGTCAAGTATGCAAGTTTACAAAAAAAAAAAAAAATGATTAAAAAAAATAATAAAGAGACGATTTTGATGAGAACATGAGAGGTGGTGTAAATAAAACGACTACATTCATATATTTATTTATATTATATCTAAGTAACGATACGAATAAAGATTTAGTCATTCTCCATGAATGTTTCTCTACTATTAACAAATGAGTGCGTGGCTAGATTGCAGTTACCTAAACGGTATTGTACATCGTATCACACAATAAAATTGATGATGATAACATTAATAATAATAATAATAATAATAATAATCATTATTACCGTATTATAGGCATTGGAATAATATAACTATACAATAATGATAATGGTAAATGCAATATATGGCGGTGACGAACTGGATCCATATTACTATATCATATAATAGTGTGAGGGGATAGATAGATAGATAGATAGATGGTCGTGATACAACAGTAAAGAAAAACAGGACAGTTTTATCATTATCTGTTTAATTTATTTGTTCAATTCTTAAGTAGCCTGACGATGATCTCATTAAAAAAAAAAAAAAATTATTAAAAAATGATACATTGGTTTGATGCTTACCGTTCATATGAAATATGTATATATAATATACTAATATATATATACTAAGTACTTACTAAGTACTTGTATCCAATAATGATTAATGGGTTTGCAGTAGCACTTGTAGTAGATGCAGTAGCCGTGGAGGAGCTAGAGGTAGCAGAAACGGCAGTACTATTCCAGTCGGTTTGTTTGGTTGTTTTACGGTGCTTGTGACTCATTTCGGTGATTTTAGCGCCAGTAAAAAGGAAGAAAAAGGGAGGGATAGTGAAAAAAATTCTAAATTTACAAGTAAAGGAATCCAAGAAAAGTAAGACAATGAAAACTGGTTCAAATAGGGAACAGACGTAGATTCCAAGCGCACACTATCATTTTGCATAGTTTGAGATCACCTAAAAGTTTCATCCAGACACAAGAGCATGGATCCCACTGAGAGGAATAGACTCAAATGCTTACAAAATATATTCAAAACAGAAAATATAACTAACAATTCATAACAGAGATATGATTTATAAGGAAAAAATGATAACGTGAAGTTGAATGTAAGCTTCAATTTAATTACAAAAACAGATCAAATGAATGTTTCGGGTTTCCCCTTTATCAACAAAACAGGATGATCGAAACACCACAGATTCATCTGTGGTGTTTCAATCATCCTGTTTTATTGATAAAGGGGAAACCCGAAACGTTCATTTGATCTGTTTTTGTAATTAAATTGAAGCTTACATTCAACTTCACGTTATTATTTATTTCTTCAAGCTTCGAGCAGCAACATTTACACTTTATAAGGAAAACAAAATTAATCTCTCAAAACTAAAACTAGACATTTGACTTGTCAGCCAAGGACCCCACCAAGGGTCAGGACAAAACCAAGCAAACCAATTCCAATCCAGATCGAAAACAACTCGGAAAAAGAGATATAAGAGGATAGATGACAATACAATAAGTGACCTCCTGGCCACCATGGGAGGTCAAAGGCCCTCACCCAGCGTGGAGATAGAGATAGCAGAAGCAGCAGTAAATATTCCAGTAACAAAGTATCTGTTGAAGAAGCTGGAGTGGTAGTGGTAGCAGTAGTAGTAGAGAAAGCTAGCAGTGGCAAAAGTAGGAGTGGAAATGAGTTTCAATGTGAGAGTGGAAAGTTTTTTAAAGCCCTTGTGATCTTTCAAGTCAAATGAGCAACACATGGAGAGTGACATATATTCAAAACAACTACACAATGCAATTGGGTGGTCAAGTTCTAGTGGTATGACATGTAGATCCCAAGTTTGAATCTTGTTTTTCTATCCATTCCAAGATCTTAATACAGAAAGGACATGCTGAATGTATCTCTTTTGTCAATCATGTTTTTTTTTTTTAGTAATGAATGTATCATTTCATTGCTTTTGTTTTGTTGTTGACTGAAGACGGGTTTTGAGCCCGAAACATTCCGTGTTTGGTATTTTGAAGTCGTTTTATTCATTTAAAAAAAAAAAAAAAAATTACTTTTTAGAGTCCACAGTTCCTAACAACTGAGTATCACCTTGACTAGTAGATTTTTACCGAGTTTTTCCCTCATATTTTGTTTTGACAATTAGAAACAACGAATCTTCTATCGTTACATTATAAAACAAATTATAATCTCAACATCTATCAGGGAGATTGTTAAGAAATGCTCTTTAAAAATGTTTTAGACAAGACAATATGCATTTAAAATGTGTAAAAAAAACAAACATTTTTAAAAGTTGAAAGATGAAAATTGCACACACAAAGGTGAAAGATAGAATGGTGATTAACCGCTACTACACGCTACAGATAAGAAGAAAAAATGACTCTACATTTCATTGAAAGTATAGGTAGACATCATCACACCATCAACTTGATCACAACACGGAACTTGGCAAAAACTAAACATCATACCGTCCGGCATTAACACCAATACTGACTAATATTGGGCCTTCTGCTTCAAATTCATTTCAGGCACTACATTTTGAAAAAGTAAAAAAAAAAATCGTCTACTTTAATAATCATTTGATTACAAATTAATTTTTTTTAGATGACAGGAAACAAGGGGATAGGATGATGGGTAAACAGAGGGGAGGGGGGGTCAGAAAAAAAATCTTGACTGCATCCAGGATCGATCTCTCAGTTTCTTTGCTTATGAAGCAAGTGCTCTACGAACTGAGCTCCTGGGACCCCTGGATCAATATAGTATTTAAATCGAAATGATTATATTTGGCACAATATTCTCTGGGGATTTTATTTTAAATGAATAAAAAGCAACTTTTATTTTTTAAAATTGACATTTGCATATATTTCAACTGGTTACAAATCTAGATAAATGATAAAATCCAAAGGTGATCCACATTAACATGAAACCTCCTCTCTGGATTTTATCTTAAGTATTACCAGGTTTGTTTTTTGTTTTGTTTTTTTCGCTGACAGCTTTTTTCGCCTGAGATATTGTGACATGTTTGCTCTTTTATAAAGCTGTTTGCATCTACCATTTTGCAATGTGTCAAATATGCATCTTTTTTCAAATGCAACCGAATCGGGGGAAAAAAAAAACCAAACCAGATGAGCAAGAATTTGCATTGACAGGAAATAATAGTCTTTGTTTTCAATTGTTTTCCCTTTTGAAGAATCAATTAAAGTTTCTCGAGTATGACGGTTAATAAAACTAAATATCTAGTAGAACGGAATGGAATGCAATGTAAACAGAACACATTGTCGAGCAACATAAAATGATGATGATGAAGATGACATATAATAATAATAATAATAATAATAATAATAATAATAATAATAATGATAATGATAATAATAATAATAATAATAATAATAAATAATAATAATAATAATAATAATAATAATAATAATAATAATAATAATAATAAAAACATAAATAACGGTAGTTTTTATATATTCTGCAAAGCCCCACCTTGGGATGGGCAATTATCCTGCCCCTTTTACTATTATCATCACATACGGACTAACTATCTTGATTACTATTTAAGACAACAATCATGATTTTACTGAACCCAGCATCAACTCTCCAACCAAGACTATCACTAACATTGTGTAGTAATATTGCACTGATCCCTCACATAACTGCATTGAGAATAGCGATACACAAGACATGTTGATATATATTTATATCTTTAAAAACATTATAATCTTATGACTCTAGAATAACAAGCTCATTTCATACAGAAGAGTTGTACTTTTCTTTTCTTTCCTTTTCTTCATTTTCTTTGTTGTTTTGTTTTGTTTTTAAGGGTTTGCAACACATTTAGGTCATTTCAGCGTCAGTAAAAAGGAGGAAAATAGAATAGTTTTTAATAATTCTAGATTTACAATTAAAAACAAACAAGAATGTTAGACAAAGGGGAATTGATCAAATAGGAAACAGATGTAGATTCCAAGAGCATACTATCATTGTGTATAGTTTGAGATCACTTAAATGTCTCATCCAACCACAAGTACTGATCCCACAAAGAGGAAGACACTCAAAAGTTTACATTATACATTCAAGACAACAAATATAACAACACATAACAGAGAGATGATTTACAAGGGAAAAAAATATCATCTCCCAAAACTTCCAACTATATGTTTGATTATTTCCCCCTCTCAGTCAAAGACTCTGACAAGGGCTTGGACAAAACCAAGTAATCCAAGAGAAAGACAGAAAGCAACTTGGAAAACAGATATAGGGGGATAGAAGACACAGTAAGTGACCTCCCTGCCCAATATGGGAGAAGTTTTTTTCTTCTTTCTAGTACAAAGTAATTATACTAATCTTTTAACGCCTATAACAGTCAAGATCTGAACAGAGTACAAATTCTTTTGAAACGCGTTGCTCAGCATGTCATGTTGATTTTTTTTTATCGAGTTTTAATTTTTGAATTTATAAGTTAACATTGCATTTGGTAATCTTAATAAATGTAAAATAAATCTAGACATTCAAAAGGAGGGACAGGACTTGACACAGATGATCCTTCCCGTAATTCAATAACATTTCGAGCAAAAAAAAACCAAAAAACAAAATGAAACCACATTGTGGATTGGAAGATGAAAGTGTTTGTTATCTATCGTGGAATGCATTCCTAACAATAAACAGCATTCTTTAGACACACTAAACTACACTATATTAATAATCAGCTACATAGGTTGGGAGAGGGGGGGGGGGGGGGGGGGGGGGATTAAAATCCAATGGTTTGAAAACCAAATTAAAATCACCATGATGAGATTCAACTTTGTTTACAGTTTGGTTAGTTAGTAATGACTACTTTAATATATACCCTACGAACAAATTTAGGAATGATTTGAGAATTGAAATGACGATATAATATAATGAAAGAGTAACTGACACGGCATGACATGATATATTGAGTTAATTGTGCACAACTATAAAATACATGTGTTTAGATATGATTTCTTCTTGTATGATATATAAATCCTACCATGAAAACGTGAATACTTCCAAGGATAACGACTGAGATAAAGAATACATTACGCGACCTCTTTCCATTTTTGGGTCAGTCAACAAACACATTTTCTGTGTGTTAGATTTTAAAAGCAGTTTATAAAAGAATGACACGTGTGACGCTTTGACGTGAGTTTCTTAACTACATTATTACCTATATTATTTCTCCTTCTGTCAGTCAATATGAAGAGCTGATGATATTTTTAGTATGTCAGCTTTTATTAAAAGCAGTTTGGTAAAGCATGTTCGCTTGCGACACTGTTAGGTCAAATCATCGTACAAGAAAAGTAAAACAATAAGATAGTGGTCAGAATCTTGTTTCAGTCAGTCTACAAAGGGAGGGAACTTGAGATTAAGTCGTACAAAAATCACATTCAACTGATTAATACAAAACAGGAGAGTCTGTGTGTGTGTGTGTGTGTGTGTGTAAGTTTGTATGTATGTATGTATGTATGTATGTATGTATGTATGTATGTATGTATGTATGTATGTATGTATGTATGTATGTATGTATGTATGTATGTATGTATGTATGTATGTATGTGTGTGTGTTATATTTTATGAATATAATAAAACTTAATTTTTTAAAATGAGTAACCTTTTTTTAGGGGTAATTCATGTAAAATGAAAAAAGGACAAAGAGAAGAATCAAAACAAAGATAGATTGATGAATGCATAGTGATGATAATGATACATTATTTTGAGTATAACTTTCATTTATTCTTTTTTTTAACAAATAAAGCACCATTTGAAGAAAAGAATTATTTAACTGAAAACAAGTTAATGACAAAATGATACAAAAACTTAGAATAATAGTCGTGTAGTTTAAAAAAAAACAAAAAATTAAAACAAATCCAAACAAACACAGAAATAGACCATGCAGGAAAAATAATCGATCTCGAATTTGAATTGTAAAAATAAACAAACCACAAGAATTTGTGAAAGAATCAAAGTGTCTTTAAGAGGACTTTATATCGATAGGCTTAGGCTGAATACAATTATTCTAAGACAGACTATTGCTCCTCTGAAGGATTGCGTCGTCGCCATGGTAATATCCAATCCAGCTGATCAAAGTAACAAGAATGCACACCATTGGTTGAGAAATGAAGATGGGGATTATTCGGACTGACCTAAATGACGATGATGATGATGTTGTAGACAACATACGATGGCGATGATAATGACGATGACGATGAGTACAATGATGAAGCAACAAGGGCAGGTCAACTTATAATGACTTCCATCTAAAACAACAATACCAGCCAAGTTAAGTTATCACAATCACCACCCAACTAAAATTATGAGATTCTGTACATGTACAAAATGGCCATGACTCATGAATTCAGATGTATTCGTTCAATCAAGATCTAATGTTCATCAAATTTGTAAAAAAAAAAAAAAATGATTTTTCAATACTGACAAAACACACACATATATATATATCTATCAAACCATTTGTCTAAAACTTCATAAATTTTGCATCTTTCTTCAGCAAATTTGTAAAAAATGATTTTTCAATACTGACAAAACACACACACATATATATATCTATCAAACCATTTGTCTAAAAACTTTCTAAAATTTTGCATCTTTCTACAGCTCATTCAATATTGACGATATATATACCAGGTACTGAAATCCATATAATATCATTAAAAAACGTGACTTTTTAATCCATGTACTTTTTATTCGTATTATGTGCAGCGTTTTAACAAGTTAACAATGTAAAACTCTACTAACCGTGGAGTGATCCTCGCCAATATTGGAGGTTTCCACAAGACGAAGAAGAAGAAGAAGAAGAAATGCGACATAAGCATTTCAGGCCAGCCTGTTCCAAATATTGATTAGCTGGCATAGTTAATATCACTACGTTTTCATGCTTACCTTCTTTATAATATCGTAATACACAAAATTAAATATTTTTTTAAAATCCCCCAAAACTGTGACTTGAGAAAAGCAATTACTTGATAGTGATAGATTAATTTGAATACTGCCTGTAAGCAACAATGAATGAATGACTGACACACTATTTATAAGAGTGTCCTCCTTCAAAGCCATTAGGCCCATGGAGCCGGAGTTTATCTCGGGTTTTCTATAGCGTGAAACAGACAATAGCAATTGCTTGCTATCCTTTGAATAGGACACTAGACTCAAAGTAGTTTCCACCAGATCTAACAGTACCCATTCATTGCTGGGATCTGAAAAAAAAATCTCGACTTCACCTGGGATCGATCTTAGTCCCTTTTGCGTGTGAAGCGAGTGCTCTACCAACTGAGTTATCAGGACCCCTATCAGAGGGTACGGAGGACTAATGGGATATATTGGATTTCAACATCTACATTCAACTTTGTCATTATTTTTTTTCTTTTTTCTGATGTCTTAACTTCCAAAACCTCCCCCCAAACCATCCAACTCAGGCTGAAAAAGCTACAATATTATTATAGCCTTCCAACACCGCGAGAGAAAGAGCACAAGTTAAACAACAATAACAACAACAACAACAACAACAACAACAACAACAACTTCCAACAAGGCAGCAAAGCAAGCAGGCAGATTGGAGTCGTGTTGTGCAATGAATTTAAGAGTAAGATTTTAAATCAAGATGTGCTTTAAGTTTTTTAACCAGGCAGAAATCCAGAATGTATTGTCGTGTAAAATTTCAAACCGCCTATTATCATTATAATGATCATTCACTTTACATCATTTAGCATTGACTAGCACATCCATTATTTTGGAATTAATCTAGTTACTTCGAAGGACATTGAAGACAAAGAGGTTAAAACAAAATTCTCTGAATGTTAGGATTATTTTTCAATTCCCAGTTACAAAAAAAACCCCAAACAAACAAACAAACAAACAAACAAACAAACAACTTATTCTAAATACCTTGATATGTCTAAAATTACTTTCTTTCAGATTGCCAGAGTAGAAAATTGAGTCGGTGAAAACACGTGTAATACAATTCATCTCATACGTACACATTAAATGATTTATATTATGTACAAGGGTGAAATTTAAAAACATATGAAAGAAAAAAAACAAAACAAAAAAAACTCGTATTATTCAGTATCTTAAGTGTGACCATTTCATCTTAAAAATTTGGTTTGGCAAAAATCGACATGCTATAGTATTACATTGTATAGTGTGTGTGTGTGTGTGTGTGAATAAATAATGAACACACGATTCATTGAGAATATAAAAATCAAAGACAAGACATACCAAAATTTATATCTACAAACAGATAGCACAATTTTCACAAGCCTTGGTTTTTGTCTTTTAAAAAAAAAAAAGTATACTAACTTCCATCTATCTTCTTACATCATCGTCGAATTCACTTCAAATACCAAAACTCCAACATCTGCATAAACTTTTGCAGCTTCTGTGACGTTTTCTCTCTCCAAAACAAACTCCACAGTTTTATATAATTTTTGCTGTGATAAAAAAAAAACATCTTCATCTTTCCATAGTTTGGTTTCTGTCTTATTTCAGCTTTTTAAAAGTCTTGACTAACTGTCTATTCAAGAAAAGAATGCTTTCTTTTTCCAAACTTGCTTTGCCATTTGTCATCAAAAACCCCAAGAAATCTTCTTTTCTTTTCTTCAAAGACCTCCAATTTTCTCAGCTCAGGCCAAATCACCCGATCACCAGTTTCCTCATTCGAACCCAAACAAACTACATCACTATCAAATTGTGAAAATACCCGCATATCCAAAGCACTTTTATCAAACACTCTGATCCATTCGTATGCTTATAAAACAACATAAATTCATACACCTAGTATATATCTAGTTCTCAAATAATCAGTATTTCCGTTTATCCATTCATTTATTCATTCATTCAATCAGTCAATCCCTCTCACAAAAACTAAATTAAGGCTTTTTTTTTCCTAGCTCTCAAAAACACATACATATACACTTCCACATATTAAAAATTATTTAAATTTAAAAAAAAAAGATGAAATCGTACAAAAACTACTGACTGAAATCCATCCAGAATAAAAAGAGTTAATCCGTTAACAGTGACGTTCATTATGAGGTAGCACCACCTTCCTCGGCTGGTCCAAATTGCCAGCCGCCAGGACAGCTTGAACCATGGCCGAAGGTGGAGGGCCTCCTGGCCCACCAGGGCCCCCTTGTCCCATCGGAGGACCCCCTGCTTGGGGATGAGGATGAGGGATGGGCGGGCCCCCGAGACCCCCCACCATGACTGAAGAAGGCTGAGGAGGCCCCCCCATAGCTGCTGCTGCTGCTGCCGTCGTCGTAGGGCTGGAGGAGGCCGGGGAAGGGGCCAGGTTGTTGGCCTGGGCCACTGCTGCTGCTTGGGCCGCCACGAGGGCCATATTGCGTCGGGCCTGTTGCGGGGAGGGACCGGCTGTCTGTACATACATCAGGTCAGGAGGACTGGGCACTGCTCCTGCTGCAGTTGCCTCCCCTTCTTCTCCACTGCGGCCTTCCTTATTGCGGAACTTTTTCCTCCATGAAGGAGCTCTTCGGAATTTCCCACCCTCACCCTGTGACAGCAAATGGAAAGAGAGGATAAAAAAATAATGAAATATGGAATATATGGCTTAGAACAGAATCTCAATCCTCTCCCGCCCTTTCTCCTCTCGCCTAAATACCTATCACCCTAACTTGCCATTGATGTGTACTGACTGGCTATAACCGGATGTGAATAAGTATTTTTAGCCATGCTCTTAATATTCTTTCAGAGAAAAGTGATAAATGATAAAATAAACAAATAAAGACAATCCTATTATTCTGAAAAAAAAAGACAAAAAAACCCCCAAAACAACCCCCCAAAAACAAACAAACAAAAAAACCCCACGTTTCAGTTGTATTGCAGTGCTGTAAAGTGAGCTAGGGGCGAGGTGACCAGCTAAATGTCACTCAGAACAGTGAGAGGGAATGAAACTCGGTACCTCCTTGGTATGAGGCAATTCAATGATACTGTGCCATACTGCCTCAACATAATACGATATCTTCTTCATTTTCCATAGGGCTTGTAGAAGTCCTAAGCCCTTGGTTTTTTGTTTTTTGTTTGTTTTTAAGGGTTTTACGGCAATTGCAACACATATAGGTCATATCAGCGCCAGTAAAAAAGGAAGAAAATGGGACAGTAAAAAGTTCTAGAATTACAATTAAAGCACAAAAGAAAAGGTGAGACAAAGGGGAATTGGTTCAAATAGGGAACAGATGTGGATTCCAAGAGCACACCGTCAAAGTACTTAGTTTGAGATCACCTAAAAGTCTCATCCAGACACAAGCACAGGTCCCAACTAAGAGGAATACACTCAAATGTTTACAAATCATATATATGTAAACTAAACATAATAAAATGCATAACAGAGAGATGATTTACAAGGAACAAAATATCATCTCCCAAAACTATTACATTCGACTGTTTTCCTCCCAGCCAAGGAACTCTGGCCAGGGCCAGGACAAAACCAAGTAATCTCATTCCAAGACAACGACAGGAAACAATTGGAAAACAGGTTGGGGGGATAGAAGACACAGCATGTACCTCCCTGCCCACTATGGGAGGTCAGGATAAGCCCTTGGTGATGGAAGATCAGTTCACAGATAAGTAAGAATATCTGAATGACCATACCAAAAAAAAAAAGTTAAAAAAAAATCATGACCCACACATCAATCCCAGAATGAACCGACTGCAAACCTGCCACAGACAATTCAGAAACATAAAATTGTACTTTTCCTCGGGGGAGGGAAAGATCAGGAATTCCAAAATAAAATCTGTATAAACCGAGGTATGAATTGTCGCTTCAAAACACTTTAGAATTGATGATTAAAAGTTGAAATTTGGTAACGATCTCTATATCTCTTACAAAAAAATTTTTTTTTTCAGAGATTGGAGAATTGAGAATTTAAAAAAAAAAAAAAAAAAAAAAAAAAATTTAATCCAAGTTCGGCTCCAACAATAAATAAATGATTTAATTAGTAAAAGTGGCAGGTTTGTAGCAACTGAAGAAAATTGAATGATTTTAAAGTCAAAATGATCAAAATTTCCATTTTTTTTCTTTCTTCCTGCATTCTCTCTCCCTGCATGCTCCCCCCCCCCCCCCTCCATCCCCCTTGTAATTGTAACTTAAGCAGACCTGCCCAGTACTGTGAAAAATTCGTAGAAATACGAATTTTGGGCACCAGTTACAGAACTGCATTTGACTCTATGGCTCAATAAATCTTATTGAAAAGGCAATTTAAAAAAAATAAAATTTTAAGAACCTATATTCAGGCCTTTGAAGCATTTTAGGACAATGCTGAAGACAATTTATTTATTTCTTAAGCTATTTGAAGTGACTTTTTCTTTTTTTCCCTTGGAAACTACGACTTTTTTAAATTTCAAGTTGGCAGCTCTGTAATAATTCGTAGTATTTAGAAGACAGAAAAAGTAGTCATTACAGTTAACTTTATAGATTAGCAATTTACCCTTACAATGATTTAAAAAAAAACCAAAAAACCTTTCAAAATCCTTAAAAACTTAAGTACTCTGGCATCCACTTTTATTTCTAATACATGTTTTTACTGAGAAATGCTCATGAAGTTCTGAACTGGAGCCAACATTTCGTAACTCTACGAATTTTTGGTAGTAGTGGTCAGGTACGGTATGACTATGAATAAGTACATTTCTCTCCATAAAACCAGACCTGCAAAGTTGAAACTTCTAAAACATCGTAGTTTTTATGAGACAGAAATAGTAGTCATTATAGTTAACTTTATAGATTAGCAATTTACCCTCACAAAGATTTTTTTTAAAAACATTTCAAAATCCTTGAAAACTAATTTACTCTGTTATCAACTTTTATTCTTAATGAAGTTCTGACATTGGAGTCAATATTTCGTAATTCTACGAATTTTTCATAGTAGTAGTCAGGTCTGCTATGATTACAAATAAGTAAATTTCTCTCCATAAAACCAGACTTGCCAAGTTGAAACTTTCAAAATTTGTAGTTTTTAGGAGATAGAAATATATAGTCGTCGCTATATAGTCAACTTTATAGATCAACAGTTTACCCTCACAATGATTTAATAAGTCGAAAGCCTTAAAAAATTATTTAGTCTGGCATCGACTTTCATTTTCAACAAGTTTTCATGACTTTTATGGATGCTCATGAAGTTCTGAAGTTTAAGCCAAAATTTCGTAATTATACAAATTTTTTGGTATGAGTAGGCAGGTCTGATAAAACCTAAAATACAAACAGGTTTTCACAACAAAAGCTTAAGCAGAATAATTTAAACTCAAAAGTAAACCAGGGGAGGCAAATAGATATATATAAATAATAATATTATAAAGCCAATCTTTGAGTACAATAGATTGCAGTAGTAACTTTTTGGACGACATTCTCCCTAGCAGTGCTTTCTGCCACCACATGGAGGAAAAAGAGATTCAAAGAGCGACGACAACACTAAAAATTAGAATTGTCAACAACAACAAAAAGTTTTAAAATGAAAAAAAAATAAAAAATAAATGGAGGATATGAATTGGGAGATTCCCAACTTACTATGGCCACAAGAAAGTAAAAACTTACTTCCATTTCATGTGCGCATGCACGCACACAAACACACATAGATTTTGAATTACAAACAACAAAGAAAAAAAACAAAAAGAAGTATTATCTTCTTGAGAAGAAGAAGAAGAAGAAGAAGAAGAAGAAGAAGAAGAAGAAGAAGAAGAAGAAGAAGAAGAAGAAGAAGAAGAAGAAGAAGAAGAAGAAGAAGAAGAAGAAGAAGAAGAGGAAGAAAAAGAAGTTAAATAAACAGGATAAAGGAGGAGGAGGAGGAGGAGGAGGAAAAAGAGAGAGATAAGGAAAAGAGGATGAGGGGGGAAAATCACCAGCAGAGAAAGAAAGAAAAAAAAAAAGAGGGGAAGAAAAAGTTTTAAAAGTGAATTCTTCGATGTTTAAAAGAAAAAAACAATCAAAATTCAATCTATCAAGAAGCATGACAAGCAAAAAATGTTAGTCACTCAAATCAAAATGCACAATGAATGGAAAAAGCAAATCATAAGACATTGACAACACAGCTTGTACATCTTTTTTTTTTTGTATGAAAGCAAATAGTAATGAAATACACACACAAAATAAAAGAAAGAAAGAAAACGAAACTATAAGCAGCAAAAAAAATCCAAAAAAAAAAAAAAAAAAAAAAAAAAAAAATCGGATAAGCCAACTTTAAGAAATGAATATACAAATAGATGATATGAACAGTTTACAGGAAAAAAAAACAAACAAAACATAAACAAACTTGGCCATAATAGAAAATTAATTTGGTTTTATATTTCTGGCAAGTCTCAGGTTTGAGAGTTTTTTTTTTTTCCCATGACAAAGGCCAATTTAATCAATCAATATATTTGAAGGATGAGTTGTCTGGCCAAAATTTTATACACATATATTAGTGCTGGGTGCAGTTGAGGATGGTTTTATATCTGATTAGAAGAGATTGGTGGGTAGCCGGGTCTGATAAATCTGGTGGAAAGTACTTTGTGATTAGCATTCAGTAACAAGGGTGGCATGCATATGGTACTGACTGTTTAATGCCTCAAGCAACAAGGTATTGAAGAACTACTCATCTCATTGGAATAGAGAAAACAGTCTTATCAAACCTTGAACGACTAATTTCTTGCATATCCTTTTCTCTCTAATTATCTAGTTCTCGTTTTGTTGCCATTCCTTACAATTTTCACTAAGACAGCAGTGATAGCCGTGTGTTACTTAGGCTTATTTTTAACAAAAATTAATTTATAGCAGGTTTAGGATAGGTGTAGAAAAGAAGAAAGAGGGAGTGTGATAAAGATAAAAGGTCTATATAGATAGGGATAAAAAAAGGGGAGAGAGTGAGAGAGAGAGATAGAGAGAGAGAGAGATAGATAGAGAGAGAGAGAGAGAGAGAGAGAGAGAGAGAGAGAGAGAGAGAGAGAGAGAGAGAGAGAGAGAGAGAGAGAGAGAGAGAGCAAGGGAAATGATCAATAGACAGTCCAAGCCGGTATTGGAGACGATTCCTTTGGAACAGAATTTTTTACTTTATAAAAAGTCATAATCTTTCCGATTTCAGGACGGCCTGTCGCTGAATTGGGACGAAATTTGACAATGACCGTCACCATAAAAGAGCTTTTTCGTTGTCTTCAATCGTTTAAAACGATGGCTCATAAAATGCAAATTAGTCCTATGGTTAACTGAGTGAGTGGCCGTCCATTCATCACAGAGGTGTGAACAATAGAATTTCCCCAGATCCTTTATCAGTGTCATTGGCAATAGCCACGATGCTCTGACCCCTCAGATAAAGTTTGTGGATGAGATTAGTGGTCAAGTGACCCCACTGAAGTAACTACCTACAAGAGGCATCAAACAAGTCTCCCTGATTACTATGGCTTTAAAACATGGGGAAATAAAAAAACAAAAGAAAAAAAAACAAAGAAGAAACGAAGCAAACAAAAAAATTGATGTAATCAATACATCTTTCATTAGAAGTTGTAGTGCCAGTCACGAATCTGGATAAATGTAGAGTGGACTATGGTAAATCTGAAAAATTGCTCAATTTCATGGCCGCCACTTAATTGGGACGATTTGTCAGGAACGGAGCCATCCCAATAAACCGGCTTGGACAGTATTTTTTTAAAATCTAACACGTTATAGAGTGCAAAAGATTGACAGAGTAATGTCATGGAGGAGGCGGTGGTGATGGTGGTGGTGGTTGTAATCAAACCTGCCTACTTAAAGTTTTAAAAATTCGTAGTTTTCATGAGAAATAAAAAATGGTGGTCACTATACTTAACTTTATTAATGATCACCTTGCCCCTAGGCAAGAACGAAAAAAAACACTTTGAAATCCTCTGATATCAAATCCTTGTTTTCAAGAAATTTTGTGGAATTTAAAATCAGCTTTTGTATCTCTATTATAATGACAGATGGAGCCTAAAATTAGTAGCTCTACGAATTTTTCAATACTGATAGGCAGGTCTGTGCAATGTATAAAATAATAATAGTAAGCACTAGTGCTGTAGCATTACCTCTCCTTGATTCTCATCTCCGTTTGTTTTTGGTCTGGAGTGAGGATTGAAACAAAAGAAAGAAAAAAAAAAATGGAAACCAAAGAAATACATACATTGATGAAACTAAAGAGAACGCAAACATCCATGAAAAATTGTTGATGGTACGGAAAGAAATGATTGGTATAAAAATAAATAATAAGTGAATAACAAGAAATAAAAAAAAATAAAAAAATAAAACCTTTTTTTTCTTCCCCCAATGTATAACACACAAAATTACATAATTGGGAGAAAAAGCCAGTACTGCATCATCCATAGACTGCGTCTCAAATTTGGTCCAAAATCACAGCAGAGCAACATTTACTTTCCTATTTAATTATCTAAAAAAGAATATGGGCTAAGTAGGAGCTGTCTTAAGCCATTTATGAGAGACCTTTCAGCCATTTGTAAAGATTTAAGTCTCTGTAATCGGAAATTATGTTTGACAAATGATCGGTCATTTTTAGTAGTTCAGACAGAAAATCAGAGGTCAGCATATATATAAACCAGCAAATCTTTTTAAAATAATCCATTGAGGGTTGATAGAAGTTAAAAGATTGTATTATCAATTTGCAGTGGAGGCCATTTTCAATTTTAAGGTTTTATTGCTGTTTGTTTTCTTTCCTTTCTTTCTATCTTTTTAATAAATTTTCGGAATGGTTGGCTGGTTTGAGATTAGTACACAAAAAAGTTCCAGATTAATTGTAAGTGTACACAAAGTACAAAGATACAAATTCACGTTCTTAAAACACACAAGTAAGATAACTCTTCATCCTACTGGTTGGCCATCATGTCAAGTCTATATTGCGTGCAGTTTTCTATTGAATGTTTTACAAGAGAGAATTTTCAAACAACTTGTATTGGATAGATAGTATTTGTCACATCATAGCAACTTTTCAGTTTTGGCATTATATCTTTTTGTTTAAAAGGCCATATTTTTATATTTCAAAAACAGAGTATTAAATTCAGGATGATACAGTACGAAAAGAATAAAAGACGTTTTGTTTTTGTTTTTTCAAAAAAGGGTTTTACAACGCTTGCAACAAAAATAAAAGAAATAAAATATATTGGTTCGAACAATCACAAATAATATTGGATGAATAAAAATAAAAATACTGATCCAAAATATTTCACGTTGAGAAAATTCTAGACATTTGGAACTCTGAACATAAAGTTCTAGGAAAAATATGAAAACAATAACCGAGTTTTTTAAAAAAAGAGGAATGAATTGGGATCCTATCAGCAATACCTTAGAACAATCCACACAAATTATACAACCGAAAAGCATAAACCATGGATTACCAGGACAAGAAAAAAAAATGAGCTGTATTTGCTTTTTTAAAATCTTTTTTTTTTTTCAATTCAAACAAAATGAATGCTTAACATCTGTAAAATATACACAGATTCATTTGACTTTTTAAAAACTTTATGGAATAAAATACAATAATGTATCTAGACAAAATTTCCTCTGATATCGGTTTAACAAAATGAATCTATATTGAATCTGATCATCTGGTTCTTGCTTGTTTGTTTATTTGTTTTTAACGTCCATGACATCTCGCTTTATGTATATTGCATGTTTATCTGTCTCAGGATGAACAAATTTCCTGGGTATTCACGCCACCATTCAGTCTGATTCAATCCATCATCTCATGATCAACTTTGACCCAAAAGATAACGCAGATTTGGCTGAAATTAGCAGCTTATCTGGCAAGTCTTAGATCGACAACAAAATGTAATGTTCATCGATTAAACTCCCAACCAAAGCAATAACATTGCAATACGGACACTTTCCACTTCAGCAAATATTCACATGAACGACAAAAAGCAGCAGCTTAAAACAGAATACGCTAGACTACGAGAAAGAGACATATTACATAATGATAATGTACAACACACAAAATAATATTCACATTTACAAAAAAAAACGCAATAAAAAACCCACAAAAAAACCATGACTACTTCCGAAACAGAAAATAACAAAGCAAATATGAGGATGACAAAGCAGAACGAACAGAAAAACACCCGTTTAAAAAAAAAAAAAAAAAAAAAAAGTGACAGCTCCGAAGACCAAAAAACCCAAAAATTAAAACCAAATGAATGACCTTACTTTTCTATGCCTAGATAAATTTTGCCTCTATATAATAATATCCAACAATTCTAACGACCAAAACATTGACGATTGGAAAAAATATTAAATAAATAAATTAAATAGTTACTTAACACCCATGCTACGACTTTCTACACATTACAAACTCGTATCAAACTAGACATGAATGACAGTTAAACAAATTTGATCAACGCCATCCATTCATTTGACCAGGAGAGAGTTGGAGGTAAAAGTTAAACCAAGTCAAGAGAAAATTGAAAATGTAGAGACAGAGATTACACTAAACAACAATTGTCTACTACTATATATACATACACATCTACTAATACACCAAAATATATTGAATGAATTATTTTATATGTAAATATATTGATTAGCAAAAAGAGGAAAAAAAAAATCAAATTACTTTCATGAACTGATTGTTATCTTGTGAGTCATGCAAACATGAAAACATTTTTTAAAATGTAATTTGATTTTATCACAAAACAAAACATTACCAAAAAAACAAAAACATTTTCTTAAATTGACAAAAATTTCAAAGCATATCTGACTACCTAAGTTTTTAGAATGGTGATGATGATGCAACAATGATGGCAAAAAAATTATTTCGTTAACACAATGAAAAGTGAAGGGTCAAGGTTTTAACAATGAAAAGGTCACCATGACAGTGATGAGAGGAATAAGGCAGTCAATATGAAAACGATCTACTCACTTCTTCTAATCTCCTATCGGTTCCTTTGGCTAAAAGATTGTTGAACTCTCGTTCCAGCACTTGCCTTGCCTGAAGAAAGAAAAAAAAATTTCAATTATGTCCAGTCATTGTTTGTGCAACGCCAATCAGAAATGCTAGTTAAAAAAGATAAGATAAGGACATTTAATTCAGGATTTTAACTTTAAAAATAATGATTTGCAATTTTCTTTTGTTTTGAAAAGAGGCCAAAAACCACCAATAAACACCTTCTATACATATAACCAAAAAAAAAGGAGTAACTGAGGGTTTAAGTGAATATAATAACAAAGATTAAATTAAAGACTTTCTGATAAAATTCAAAATTCAATACAAGTATGCAATGAGCAACATTTAAAGGGCTCCAATTAGGTCAAATAACATTACTCAACATAACATAATATCTAAAAAACTGGAAACATAGCAATCCTGTAAGAATTGATAATATTTTCTAAGCCTAAAAAAGGCATAAAATTCCATCCGCTTCTATGCAAGGTCTTGCGCGATTCATTTTGCCTTAGCTGACTTGTGACATATGCACTGGTTTTGACACCTGGGATAATTCAGTCTTGTAATATAGCCGAAAAGACAAATTTTCCAAAAGGGATGAATAAAGGAAAAATCATTTATACTATTATCATTAAATGTAGACAAACGAAGCTCTACCCAACACCCATCAAGGGGTCAACTTTTTCCCATACTGATAGAAGTTTTGCCTATACTGATAGAAGTTTTGCCCATACTGATAGAAGTTTTGCCTACACTGATAGAAGTTTTGCCTACACTGATAGAAGTTTTGCCCATACTGATAGAAGTTTTGCCTACACTGATAGAAGTTTTGCCCATACTGATAGAAATTTTGCCTACACTGATAGAAGATTTGCCCATACTGATAGAAGTTTTGCCCATACTGATAGAAGACAATAGAGAATAAAAATTTTTTTCGCGGCGGTGGTGGGGTTTGAACCTGCGACCTTATTGGTACGACAACTCCGCCTGGCAGGTGAGAGCGTGGCTCTACCGTGTGAGCTATCCACGAACACAAAAATATTCGTTTCAAACCCAAAGTCATTTCTAGATCCCTCTCTCACCCACTTCTTGAGATCGCCGATTCGTTCGCCACCATCGCGAAGTAATTTTGACCAGCAGTTAAGCTTAATAGCCAATATTCTCATCACAAACATATAACATAGAAACGATTGAGACATCGAGTATGCTCCGGTGTATGGGGTGAATTTTTAATTCAGAAAAGTGAGTGGAGCAGGCACTTATGTTGGTAACAACAAGATATGAAGTGAGTAGAAAAGTGCCAGAAGACAATAGAGAATAAAAATTTTTTTCGCGGCGGTGGTGGGGTTTGAACCTGCGACCTTATTGGTACGACAACTCCGCCTGGCAGGTGAGAGCGTGGCTCTACCGTGTGAGCTATCCACGAACACAAAAATATTCGTTTCAAACCCAAAGTCATTTCTAGATCCCTCTCTCACCCACTTCTTGAGATCGATTGTCTTCTGGCACTTTTCTACTCACTTCATATCTTGTTGTTACCAACATAAGTGCCTGCTCCACTCACTTTTCTGAATTAAAAATTCACCCCATACACCGGAGCATACTCGATGTCTCAATCGTTTCTATGTTATATGTTTGTGATGAGAATATTGGCTATTAAGCTTAACTGCTGGTCAAAATTACTTCGCGATGGTGGCGAACGAATCGGCGATCTCAAGAAGTGGGTGAGAGAGGGATCTAGAAATGACTTTGGGTTTGAAACGAATATTTTTGTGTTCGTGGATAGCTCACACGGTAGAGCCACGCTCTCACCTGCCAGGCGGAGTTGTCGTACCAATAAGGTCGCAGGTTCAAACCCCACCACCGCCGCGAAAAAAATTTTTATTCTCTATTGTCTTCTGGCACTTTTCTACTCACTTCATATCTTGTTGTGCCCATACTGATAGAAGTTTTGCCTACATTGATAGAAGTTTTGCCCATACTGATAGAAGTTTTGCCCATACTGATAGAAGTTTTGCCCATACTGATAGAAGTTTTGTCCATACTGATAGAAGTTTTGCCTACACTGATAGAAGTTTTGCCTACACTGATAGAAGTTTTGCCCATACTGATAGAAGTTTTGCCCATACTGATAGAAGTTTTGCCTACATTGATAGAAGTTTTGCCTACACTGATAGAAGTTTTGCCCATACTGATAGAAGTTTTGCCCATACTGATAGAAGTTTTGCCCATACTGATAGAAGTTTTGTCCATAATGATAGAAGTTTTGCCTACACTGATAGAAGTTTTGCCCATACTGATAGAAGTTTTGCCTACACTGATAGAAGTTTTGCCCATACTGATAGACGTTTTGCCCATACTGATAGAAGTTTTGCCCATACTGATAGAAGTTTTGCCCATACTGATAGAAGTTTTGCCCAAACTGATAGAAGTTTTGCCTACACTGATAGAAGTTTTGCCCATACTGATAGAAGTTTTGCCTATGCTGATAGAAGTTTTGCCCATACTGATAGAAGTTTTGCCTACACTGATAGAAGTTTTACCCATACTGATAGAAGTTTTGCCTACACTGATAGAAGTTTTACCCATACTGATAGAAGTTTTACCCATACTGATAGAAGTTTTACCCATACTGATAGAAGTTTTGCCTATACTGATAGAAGTTTTGCCTATACTGATAGATGCATGGGTGCAAGCAACTGGACCTCAAAATGCCTGCAAGTCTACTTATGACCAGACATATAATCTGAAGAAGCCTGCAAGATTCAAGAAGAAGTTAAAACACGCTGTGTTTTTGTCTGGGTCAACTTTCATTTCTTCTCGAATCAACTTCCGGTTCAAATTTAATAATATAACTATCACTTCCGGGTCACAGTAGCATCGTGATTCAAAAGTTTTGCTTAATCATATGGACGTACCCGACCCGATTGTTGGACCTAAACAAACAAAAAAAATTAAAAAAAAAAAATCAATCAATCAAATCCAAATAACAAAAAGCCGTCGACGTTTTTTTCGGTAATCCAATCGACCAGCACTCTTGCACCCATGTAGATGTTTTGCCTATACTGAGAGAAGTTTCTAAGAAAACAAAAGGACTGAATTAAGATTTGACCTGAGTGTTCTGTGTTGGAATTTGAAGAGCCAGGGCCATGGTGTTGTGGTCGAAGCTCTCGTCTAATGCTATGAGGGCCCCGTGGACCCCCGATTCCTGCAGGTTATTGGCGTATTCACGCAGGTTGATGGAAATCACCCACTTGATGACTCGCTCGTTGGACCACACCAGCACATCTGGAGATGATAGATTGAATTGTGTGCGCAGGTTATAACTATTTGTTGAGGTTTAAGTTTTGAAAAAAAAAGAAGAATGAAAAGGAATAAATAAAAGTCACGATGAAATTTGTCTAAATCATAAAGGAAAAAGTCAATTAAAAAAACCCCATGGATCTTAAAATTCCAGAGAGTATTTTATTGAGACTAAATTAAAAAAAAAAAATGATGGGAAAATCTCAGGGAATAACAGGAATTGGCAACTCTTAGATAGAAGGGCAGACAGTCAGAGAGTCAAATCAAATGGGTGCTCTTTGCACTTTGGAGCTTAGGAAGATTATTATAAAAATGTTTTGTGGCATATCAAGATCACGGAGTGAAATGAAAATGTTTTGTTTTTAAGAGTTTTACGACACTTGTATGTAACACATTTGATGTTTATTTTGTTTTTAATTAGCTTCATATTTTCATCAACTAGTTCATGACGGTGTATAATTATGTATGTGCTAATATAACTATGAATGATGTGTAACGTGATAATTTCCATTCATGATCAATAAAGTATATCTTATCTTATCATTTAGGTCATTTCAAAGCCAGTAAAAAGGAAGAAAATGGGATAGTCCAAAAATTCTAGAATTGCAAATTAAAGCACACGAGAAAATATAAGACAAAGGGAAATCGTTCAAATAGAGAACAGATGTAAATTCCATGAAAAATACTATCAGTGCAAGGAGTTTGAGATCATCTACAAGTTTCATCCAAACACAAGTACAGGGTCCCACCAAGAGGAACACACTCAAAGCACTCTGGAAAAGGGCTCGGACAATACCAAGCAATCCCATTCCAAGACAAAGACAGAAGGCAACTCAGAGATTAGAAATAAGGGGACAGAAGACACAGCAAGTGACCTCCTGCCAACTATATGAGGTCAAAGAAATGAAAATGAATAAGTCCAGAGGTCCATACAAATAAGAACCCCTCTCAAAAGAAATTTTAAAATAATCAAATCAAAAGCACTTTCAAAAAAGAAAAGAAAATACACATGATTCTCTAGTGAAAACATTTGATTCAAGAGTTATCCATTCTCTCACCTTTGACTTCTGATAAACTTTCTTCTCTCCTCCTCTCTAGTTCCTTCTTTTCATAGTTGACTTTCTTTAAGCAGTTGATGCCGTATTGTAAACTTGTCCTACAAGAAAATGGGATTCAGAATTTAAATACATATTCAAGTATATATTATATAGATAAATCAAAAAAAAAAAAAAAAAAGAGTTTATGTTGCACAATATCAACTAAATTGTGCTCAAAGTGCTTTACAAAAGATACCAAACCAACAGTAACAACAAACCTATAAAATGAAATATGTCAACCCCCCCCCCCCCAAAAAAAAAAACAAACAAAAAAACCCAGCCATAACAAACATCCCCCCCCCCCCCCCCCGAAAAAAACCCAAACCCCCCAACAAAATCAACAACATATGACAAAACAAAAAAGGAGCAACATACTTCATGTGTTTTAGTGGAAGGCATTTTGAGCACATACTACTCATTCTTGTTAATTTATCAATGTATGGCAAATGTATTTGCCCCACAGACACGCGACTTCCAGAATGCCATTAGCCGTTTTAGTCACCCATTGTATGTAGAACTTTAAGCTTTTTTCCCCCTTCTTTTTATATATAGCGCAATATCCACTTAACATGCTCAAAGCGCTTTACATAGGATTCCTGACCAACAACAACATTTAACATTTAGAACGAGACATGACACCTGTTAGGAGATAATACAATTTTTTTCTGACAGAGCAACGCTGTTAACGGCCAGGTACTCATTTCACACCTGAATAAGAGAATGTGAGTAAAGAGCCTTTTTCAAAGGACTCAATTATGCGCCGAGGCTCGAACCCAGGACCTTCCGATCCGAAAGCGAGTGTCATACTACAAGACCATGTAGCCGCGTATGTAAATAAATAAAACACAATGAGAGTACCTGTGAAAACTATCCACCATCTTGAGCTGTCCCCGGAGGTCTTTCTTGGTGAGGTGGTCCAACATTCGGGCGTCCACCAGACATTCCATGAAGTGGGGACGGTACTGGGGAAGACCGAGATTGGGCAACCACTCCTTGCCGATCCACTCGTGGTTCATGTCACCGAAGGCTAGGGTCTGGGAGATGGAGAGAGGGAGAGAAAGAAAAGCCTTATGTTTTTAACCTTTGAAAAATTTAGTCCAGAATCACTTAAAAAATGAGCATTGCCGATACTTTTGTACCTTTGCTTCAAGTTTATTCTAATTTTTTTTTAAAGCGATTTCTTGATCCCTCTTCAACACAGATATCTGAGTCAAAACATTCTCTCAATTCCATTTATTTTTTTCAAAGTTAAAAAAAAATATATATAAAAGAATCTAAATATGACACAAGTCTAAGGGTATTACTATTTTCCATCAAATAAAATTCTAAACCAGGCTGCCCATAAGACCAGGGGAGTGAAGCATTTTTACCGATGAGCCACAAGGCTGCCCAATCCTTACTCATTTTCTGGCATCATGAAATTATTAATATTATCATCCTCATAACCATCATTATCATTATTGTCGATATTTAGCACTATTTTCATTTTTTTTTGTTTGTTTGTTGCTTTAGGTCTCTTCCAACACAATTGAGGTTATATGAGAGACCGCTGAAACAAAAAAACAAGCAATCTAACAAAAATAGTACAAATGGAAATCAAAATCATAACCTAAAGATATCATAAGCTAAATTATAAATAACCAAGAACAAACAGGCAGAAGATTTACAGAAAAAAAATATCCCCTGTCAAAAATACAATCACAAACCAAAGAAGCAGGATAGGCTAGTAAAGAGAAGAAGAAACGACATCACTATCGGATCGTACACCCATGCGAACATCATAGGTATATGATTCAAAGGTGATGCTCCCATCCAACCACCCGCTTCATATTTTTAAAATTTCACTTGAAGCACAGATATAAATAGTATCAGAACGAAGATTTTAGTAAAGTTAAAAGAGTTAAATATATATATGGACAATTAAGCATTTTTTCAAAAAGTTCTTAATAATGCCCTTTTATTAAATTTTGTTCAGTACATTATTTGACAGTAACTTGGACATGGCAATTTTATAAGTTTCCGAAAAGATTTGCTAAATAATAAAATAAATGGTAAAAAGGTAGGAGGAGTCTATAAAATTTATTTCAAAATCAAAATCTGTGCTCTTGAATGAATCCTCTTTCAATAAACTATATTGTTGTAACAGAGATGCCCTTTGCTAAAATAAAAAAAAACCTGACAATTTTTCTTGTAAAGGGCATATATAAAAACTTTTTGAGCAAAACTTCTCTTCATCAAATGGTATCATCACCATTAAATAATAGAAAAGAATATGTATCCATCTAGCTTCCCCTTAACCGTTGCCTTTAAACAACCAATACTTTCATCTTACAAAAAAAAACAACTGACCAAAACTGATCAAGATCAAAGGTTGATTACAAAAAAAGGGTAGCCCTGTTGTAAGTGAAACAATATATTCTTTTTCAATGAAAAAAAAATAGAAAAAAAAAAAGAAAGAAAGAAAAACAAAAATCCCAAACACTCACAGTTCTGGAAGTCCTAGGAGCAGAAGGGCTCGTGAGAGAGACCATTTCCTGAATGGCCAGTCGCAGTTTGAGACGGTGCAAGGGGTTGCTGATGCCGATTTCACGCTGGATTTCCGTGTCACTGAGTGCAGACATAATAGCTCCACTCTTGACATTGGCCCGACAGGCTGCAACATACCAGGCAGGCATACCAACCCATAGCTGATGAGAGGGGATTAAAACAAGAATTTAGAGAGAATTTTTGACGATTTCTGTGAAATTCTTTTAACAACAATGATAAGCTAAATCAATTGCTATTCAAAATTTACAGTATAATACAGCTACATGTGATAATTACCTATTGCTGTTGGCTAAAACCCCCCAACACTGAGGAATTTGACAGCTATAGAATTTTTCCAATACATTAATTAGAAAATTTTTTCGTCACACTGAGGAATCTTACATGGATAGAGAAAACTATCACAATCACACACACAAATTTGTCAGTCACAGTGTGAGCGTTAAATATCATTGTGATAAAACAAACCATAACCTTAACACCAATCCCACACCACACAAATGTTGCGTCCATCGTCAGTGTTGAAGCTGTTAAAGTATGGATTGGATTGGATTTTAATACATAACCATAACTTAACACCATCCCACACCACACAAATGTTGCGTCCATCTTCAGTACTTAAGCTGTTACAGTATGGATTGGATTGGATTTTAATACATAACCATAACCTAACACCATCCCACACCACACAAATGTTGCGTCCATCTTCAGTACTTAAGCTGTTACAGTATGGATTGGATTGGATTGTAATAAATAGCCATAACCTATCACCATCCCACACCACACAAACGTTGCGTCCATCGTCCGTGCTGAAGCCGTTACAGTATGGATTGGATTGGACAAAAAAACCAACTGGTCTCACCATCTAAAATGGAACTAAATCACTTCTCATGAGGCCAGAGGCACTTTGAAGCCTGCAAGCCGATATTTGAGTATTAAATTGGAAACTCAGGAGAAAATATATTTAACTAACCCTAGTGGTGACAAGGCCAATTTCACTTTAAAAAACCCACCAAAATTTGACAGTTTTTGTTTGTTTGTTTTTAAGGGTTTTACGGCGCTTGCAACACATTAAGGTCATATCAGCGCCAGTAAAAAGGAAGAAAATGGGGTAGTAAAAAGTTATAGAATTACAATTAAAGCATCCAAGAATAAGGCAGACAAAGGGGAATTGGTTACAATAGGAAACAGATGTAGATTCCAAGAGCAGACTATCATTGTACTTAGTTTGAGATCACCTAAAAGTCTCATCCAGACACAAGCACAGGTCCCCACAAAGAGGAATTCAAATGTCTACAAATCATATGTTAAAAATGAAAAGAGTAACAGTACATAGATGATTTACAAGGAAAAAAATATCATCTCCCAAAACTATAACTACACATTCGACTGTTTCCCTCTCAGCCAAGGACTCCGAACAAGGTCAGGACGAAACCAAGCAATCTCACTCCAAGACAAAGACAGAAAGCAATTGGAATACAGATAAGCATGTTGGAAAACAGATATAAGGGGATAGAAGACACAGCAAGTACCTCCCTGCTCGCTATGGGAGGTAGGAACCCCACCCAGAAATTTGACAGTTGTTTCATTGCTTTTTGCAAGAGATTAGCAACTGTGATGCTACTCTATCTTCTCCAGAAGTTAATCTCTTCGCAGTAATTAATCTCTTGCTGAAAACGATGGAAATGATAGTCATCTTCTTCTTATTCTTCAAGTACCAAGTCTGTGCCAGACATCGGTGATCATGGTACGCCAGTCATCTCTCTGATCAGATAACTTAAAAAAAATAATATTATTCTTCTCTTTCGTTGTCACCCAGCTGTTCAAACTATTCAAATGTGTTTTTCTTGGTCTACCTTTACTCTTTTTACATTTGAGTCGACTTAAAATTGGCCCTGACAGCTGTATGGTTTATGTACTTCAGGCATTAGGGCATTGTCAGTTCACAAGAATTAGAACCCGATTACTAGCATGGTCCAGCTATAAACACCTTCTGCTTGATTCCAAAGAACTAACAATGTGAAATTGAATGTAAGGTTCAATTTAATTACAAAAACAGATAGAATTGATATTTCGGGTTTCCCCTTTATCAACAAACAGGATGAATGAAACACCACAGATGAATGAGATGATGTGGTAGTGGCCTTGTTAAGATGAATGATGACAAACATTCATTCTATCTGTTTTCGTAATTAAATTTGTTATCTATTTCTTCGAGCTCCAAGCAACAACATTTACATTACTCTTGATTCCACAAGGAAAGTGCTTGTAAGCTAAGACCACAGCTCTTACCTCTAACCACGCCACCACAGTCGGTCCATTCCATAAAGCAAAAGGAGTGCTGGCCTTCATGGCTTCTTCTAGTAACTCGTGTCTGAAAAAAAAATTAAAAATTTCTAAAATTAAGAAAGAATATAAACAAAAACTGTCTTGTCTCTCTGTCTCTGTTATCAACCTTTCTTCCATCACAATTATCCTTTTTACATTAATTCTTTCTTTATTATTATCATCATTATTATTACTATAATAATAATAACAATAATAATATTAATAATAACAATAATAATAATAATAATAATATAATAAAATAATAATAATAATAATAATAATAATAATAATAATAATAATAATAATAATAATAATAAAATAATAATAATTATCATTATTTTTATAATTATCTGTATTATTATTATTATTGTTATCATCATAATCATCATCATTATAATTAATATTATTATCATTATTATTATTATTATTATCATCATTATTCTTATACTTATACTATTATTATAATCATCATCATCATAATCATTATTATTACTATTATCAAAATTATTTCATTATTATTCTTCTTCTTCTTATTATTATTCTCTTCCAATCAGTTGGACAGAATACACGACATTTGCTTCCTTATCAACCCACATGTTTTTTTTTTCATCTAGTAATTTTTATTCCAAAAAAAAAAAAAAATCTGAATTGATTATCGAATCATATTTTAATAAAATAGACAAATTAATTACACATGAAAAGGGATGGTCACTCACTTTTTAATCTTTCTCCTGTCAAAGTCAGACTGACCAAGACCGATACTCATCTCAGAGCCACTGTTATCCCCACTGTCGTTAAATGAACCTGCAAGTAATTAGATTTTATTAAAATTAATTGTTAAATGAACCCTGTAAGCAATTTGATTAAAATCAATTGTCGTTACACGAACCCTGTAAGCAATTTGATTAAAATCAATTGTCGTTACATGAACCATGTAAGCAATTTGATTAAAATCAATTGTCATTACACGAACCCTGTAAGCAATTTGATTAAAATCAATTGTCGTTACATGAACCCTGCAAGCAATTTGATTAAAATCAATTGTCGTTACATGAACCATGCAAGCAATTTGATTAAAATCAATTGTCGTTACATGAACCCTGCAAGCAATTTGATTAAAATCAATTGTCGTTACACGAACCCTGTAAGCAATTTGATTAAAATCAATTGTCGTTACACGAACCCTGTAAGCAATTTGATTAAAATCAATTGTCATTACACGAACCCTGTAAGCAATTTGATTAAAATCAATTGTCATTACACGAACCCTGCAAGCAATTTGATTAAAATCAATTGTCGTTACACGAACCCTGTAAGCACTTTGATTAAAATTAATTGTCGTTACACAAACCCTGTAAACAATTTGCTTAAAATTAATTGTCATTAAATGAACTTGCAAGCAATTTGATTAAAATTAATTGTTGATCTAAGATGGGTATTTTATATTTTCTCGACCAGTAATTTTCTTTTTTTAAGTTTCAAATTTAGTTGAAAGAGGCACCAAATGACTTCATATCCAATTCTAATTTTTTTGCCCCGACATATAAGTCACCAAAGCCAAGTTATTCAAGTTATTCCACTATCCGGATATCTCTGCCAGATAAAATGCTGGGAAAGGAGGTTATTGGATTGGCGAGACTTGACTGTATATATAATGTGGCTGTGTGGTCTTGTGGTATGACACTCGCTTTTGGATCGGAAGGTCCTGGGTTCGAGCCTCGCTCGGTGCATAGTTGAGTCCTTGGAGAAGACTTTTTACTCACATTCTCTCACTGTACTCAGGTGTAAAATGAGTACCTGGTCGTTAACAGCGTTGTCTCTGTCCGTAAAAATTGTATTATCGCCTAAAAGGTGTTATGTCCCGTCCTAAATGTTAACTGTTGCTGTTGGCCAGGGACCCTCTGTAAAGTGCTTTGAGTACGTTTAGTGGATATTGTGCTATATAAAAGCTCAATTTAATTTAAGAAAAAAACCCTGACAAAAAAAAAACAAAAACCTCCCCTCCTCCCAAAATTTTTTTTTTAAAATGGAGGAACAAAATAAAAATAAAAATTTAAAAAATAACACTAACCTGAGGCCATTTCCCTAGCCAATAATTCCTTCGGTTTATTTTTGTCTTTTTTGGAGAAAAATCGCCCAAGAGAGGATTTAAGTCCTTTCTTCTTGGGCATGACGTGGTGCGGGTGGGTATGGTGGGGCATACGTGGAGATGGTTTGTGCAAGGAATCCTGGGAGCTGTGTAGACTGTCTAGAGGGGTCATATTGCTGCCCATACTTATATCTTGTAGATGGCTACGTTGGGTTAGATTAGGGAACATAAAGCAAAATCATTTAAATGTAAGCTGGATCATATATTGTAATGTAAAAAATCAAAATTGAAATCTCTTACCCAGACCTTTGAGTGATGTATGCAGATTTTTGAGGCACAAAATTTGATCAGATTATAATTCTTAGAGGAAATCCTGTTGTTTTATTCATCAAGTTATCTGCCTTCAAATCAAACTGCAATACACATATTCATAAGCATTTTAAAGAGACAATTCATAACTTAAAGTGAAAAATCATGCCATTTGGATTAATGCAGAAATTAAAACTTCAAATTCGATTTTTTCCTTCTTTAAATATACCCATTTTTTTGTTTATTACCTAAGCAAATCTGGTTCAGATCTATTATCCATTTAATTTTTTTTCTTCCTTTCTGGAAATGCTCGTTTGTGCTTTACATTTCAAAACAAAAATCTTGTATTCATTTCAAATGACCATCATTCTGCATCAACAACTTACTTGGCATTTTCCTCCTGCCTGACGGCTAATGCTGCTGCAACTCGCTCCAAGCGGAGGGCCCGAGGAGTGGGAGGACTGGACTCACATTTGATTTGACGAGATTCTTCATTCAATGCACTATCGTCTCGACTGTATTGCTGGATAATGTAAAATATACAAAGATTAAAAATGGGAAATATTGAAACATTAATTGTTTTGCATTTGTAAAAGAGATAGTCGTTTATCTATTTTAATTAAGTAGAGAGAAATTATCATGAGAAAGAACATATAACCATGGAAGACAGCCTCGTAAATTTTGAAAAACAAAAAGAAATATTCAAACTGTACATGATGTATTTAACACTATCATATCACCAACAGGGGGAGGGAGGGGAGGCTGAAATTGTTTAAACCCTTCCTTTTTTAATTCCTCTTTTATATTCTTTGTTTAAAAAATATTAGAGTGCCAGGCATACTCTTAACTACACATCCAAAAGAAAATGAAAGACTAAGGGATAGATCTTAGTACTAGCAATCTCCACACATGCCCAGCATGAAGGCATCCACAGTCTCGCACAGAATCTCCACCAAATGGGAGATTGACAGATGATTTTCTAACCTTAACTGACACATCACCAGAAAATGAAAGACTAAGGGAAATAGATCTCAGTACTAATGATCTCCACACTTGCCCAGCATTAAGGCATCTCACAGATGTTGGCACAGTACTGCCGCCAAATGATTTCTTACTCAAATATACTCAGAAAGGTGATTTACAGAAGAAAAATACTCTTGACAGAAAACCACAACTGCAGGGATTTCAGCCAGAGTCTGGGTAAAAAGAAAGTCCTTTGATAACAAGCCTCAAAAGAGAGAGACAACCAATTGAAGGGATAGAAGATCCTAACAGTAGGTAGGGGCAGTGTGGCTCAGCGGTATGGTCTTTGCTTCGTACCCGAAAGGGACTGAGTTTGTTTGTTTGTTTTGTTTTTAAGGGTTTTACAGCGCTTGCAACACATTTAGGTTATATCAGCACCAGTAAAAAGGAAGAAAATGGGATAGTAAAAAGTTCTAGAATTACAATTAAAGCACCCAAGAGAAAGGAAGACAAAGGGGAACTGGGAACAAATAGGGATCAGATGCAGATTCCAAGAGCAAACCATCAATGTACTTAGTTTGAGATCACCCATAAGTCTCATCCGGACACAAGCACAAAATCCAACAAAGAGGAATACACTCAAATGCTTACATTACACATTAAAAATAACAAACATAATAATACATAACAGAGAGATGATTTACAAGGAAAAAAATATCATCTCCCAAAACAATAACTATGCATTTGACTGTCTCCCTCCCAGCTAGGACTCAGGCCAGGACAAAACCAAGTAATCCCTTTCCAAGACAAAGACAGAAAGCAAGTTGGAAAACAGATATAGGGGATAGAAGACACAGCAAGTACCTCCCTGCCCACTATGGGAGGTCAGGAACCCCACCCAGGTACTGAGTTTGATCATCCACCGCTTCACTGTGTGGCTTTAAGCACGTCACACGCTCTAGCTCACTTTGTAGTGCTGCTCTGCGCTAGACGCCTGGGTTATTCCAGCCTTTCCTTGCAATAGACCCTAAAGACAAATTTCCCCATGGGGATGAATAAAGGGAATTTTACTTTTTAAATTTATTTATTTTAGCCCCACCATCTGCTGTTGACAAGAATGAGAGGACATACCTGATTGTTTGCTGGACCGTTGTCTGCTGCAGTGGCCAGTTGTGGACTCGAAGAAGAGTAAGTGTACATCTGGGCAGTCATGCCTGCTGGGGCCTGTTGTTGTCAAGGAGAGACGGAGAGGAGATGGAAATGTTATTTATGATAAGTGAAACGATAGCTTTCTAACAAATATTGATAATGATGGTCCACTTGATACACAATTTATGACTTTGGTTATAAACTCATTATTTTGTCTTATTTGTTTTTTTAAGACAAATATTCAACATTTTGAAAAAATAAAACCTTTATATTTCGATCTAATTGGAAATTATGAATCTACAACAATCATTATGATAAATCAATTTAGTGACTTTCATTGTACTTAGGCAAAATAAATAAATAAAAAAATAAACATAAAAAATGTTTCATGAACTAAACACTACAAATCATTAAGACACAACCTCAGTCAAAGGAGGAAAAAGCTAAGCGTTGCTTATTTTGTCTTATCTGACTTTTTTTTCTTTTCCTCGAATGTCTTCACATCATTGCGTAAAGACCCAATGATAAAATCTCTTCATCCTCAGCCCTTCTCCTGAAAGGCTTTTCCAAATAAAGAGTGGTTTTCCAAAATAAGTGAATAAGAATTTTTCCACTTTTCAAGATTTTCCCTCCATCAGCTAAATTGAACGGAAAGTTTATTTCAAGTTCAGGAATCGATTGACACACGATTATCCTTAAATTGATACAAGTTTGACGTTTATTGACAATAAAATAATAAGCTCAAAGAGGGAAATAATCCCGAACAGCTCAAATTCAGAGCATCTGAAATAATGGGTTTTGGAAAACCACTCTTTAATTCATTTATGGCCAATCCAGTCCGTTTGTCACTTCCAACTTGCCCATGGTCGTCTACCCTTCTTTCACCTTAAAATTTTTTTTTTGTCTTTGCATACTTAAACAGCCTGTCATCATATTTTTTCCATAAATCTTTCAATCAATTTTTAGATAATCTAATGGCCTGTTTCACAACTTTCTGGATAAATAATATCTACCAATGATTTTACAATATTATCTTATGCTTCAAATTGGCATTGCACTCTTTCTTAGTTGCATGCCCTAAAAAAAATTTCTTTTAAAAAAGTATTTATCACATTTGTTAAAATGGAACTATCTATTAATATCACATTGAAGATCTCATGAGAAAAAAATAACAAGTTGAGAGTGTGAAAAAGACAAAAATGAGTAAACAACAACAAAAAATAATCTAAAAGCCAAACACACACAAATCTTTTAACTGCAAGCTGGTCAGATGTCTAATGAACCAAAGATTTGTCTGGATAACACTGCAGACCCAAACCTGCCAACTTGAAAATTCTAAAAAATCCGTTATTTTTCGGAAATAAAAGTAGTAGTCACTATCGTTAACTTTATAAATCAACAATTCACCCTCACAATGATTAAATAAAGACTTCAAAACCCTTAAAATTATTTACTCTGGTATCCACTATCATTTTCAATAATAGTTAATGTCTTAGAAATGCTTATGAAGTTCTAAAATTGGAGATGAAATTTTCGTAATTTTACGAATTTATAGCAGAAGAAATCAGTATTGGTGATGCAACTCACGTTGCTACTGCTCTCTTGGTGCAAAAAGGTTAAAATCAAATGTCAGATTTAGCGTAAATTGGAGTTTGCCGGTGAAAGATTAAATCAGTAAGAGTATCAGGTCTGCAGGACGTACTGAAATGTGTGGCTGGCTGAGAAAACCCAGAAAGATGCTCAAATTTCATAAATTGAGTTACGTATACAGTGGTGTTGACAACATCTTTCTGATGATTTACCACTTTATATCGTCTTTCTCTGTCTATTAGAACCCAATTTATGAATTTTTTTTTCTGAATAAAATTTGTTGCTTTTATTTTTGGCTCGATTTTGGCTCATATCTCGAATTAAAGCTTGCCGCATCTTCCCGGGTTTTCTCAGCCAGCCTCACAAATCGTTAGGACAGTTATTCTGATAAACATAATGATTATATGTAATAATCATAAAAAGAAATACAGTACACGATAAATAGTAAGAAATGAATACAGTTCCTTGAAGTCACCACATTCAATAATTACAATGTAGATACAGAAAAAAAAAGGCATACCATGGTGATATACTCAATTTACAATATACATTTTTTGTTTTGAGTTTTCTGAAATCAAAAAAACTAAACAACAAAAAAACAACCAAATAAAAAAAAAAATAAAAGAAACAAAACAAAACAAAACAAAACAAAAAAACAAAACAAAATCAAATCCAGACCTGCCAAGTTGAAATTTTCAAGAATAATTATGAGGAGTTGAGTAACTTTTAACTTTCAGTAAATTGATGAGGATAAAATGCCATCTCCATAAATCTGCATCTTTGTTTGCATGGAAAATTCAAAAAATTGAAAAAGAATGACAAATTCCGGACATAATCAAATTGAGGGAATTTTTTTCAACAATAGTAAATATTTTAAAACAAGAGGCGGATCTGTTATATTACAAAAACAGTGAAAATTTTACAACAAAAGACAAACCTGTTTAATAACAATAACAATATTATCTGATATAAATTCAATGCAAAACAGCATCAAATCATGCTCGGATAAGATACAATAATACAACACCAATAGAAAGGGGAAAGAATAACAACATCATAAGTGTGAAAGCACTAAAGAACTAGATATAAAAATTTTGAGACAATAATTGGAATTGCTTTAAAGCAGACAAAGGTGTTCTTGTTAGGAACTGAAACAGATGCAACGACTCCATTTGCAAGTAGCCTTTATTTGGTAAGGATAAAATATGAAACAGATGAGCCAAAAACAATAAAGATAAAAAAAAAAAATAAAAAGCTAAGGTTGAAAAAAAATTCGAAGAACAAAGTGATAAAGGATATAGTTAAGAGTGGAATCAGACATATAACGTTAAAAAGCCATGATAAACAAAATTACTGTTCCGAATGATTTTAATCCAACACTATGGAATCGAGCAATGAACGGAACACTTTTATGAACTGCAACCACTTGCAGAACAAATAATCATCGCATTTTGAGGTACTGCTTTAATAGGGATGATTACCCAGAAATCAATGAAGTAGAATTGTACAATGGGTTTGTTTACTCAATTTAACAGTATTTTAACCAATTGGAAACCAGAGACAGAAACAGCAATTAATAATTTTTAAAAAATAAAAAATTGGAAAGAGAGGAGCCTAGTAAGACTCAAAAATCCAAGTGTGCACTGGGCTTGTGTTAATCATATTGACTAGAACTATGAGTCATCCTTACAGAATGTGATGGAAGCGATTGTGAGATATTTTGGAGAGAAAAATAATACAGGAACCATTTCACAAAAGCACAAACTCAGACCATTAATGCTGGGTATCACCCCGTCAGCTATAAGTGCCTCTGCTACCTATAGCAAATTCTATGGAAAAGGCTTCCATGATTCAAATCTTATCAGAGGCAGAAAGAAATTTGGATGAACAAAAAGCAAACCAAACAAGAAAAAAAAAAAAAAAAATGCCAACAAATTGAAAAAAAATAACATTGAAACTTTTAAGATGAAAACGGCATGCTTTGGTAACGTCAAAATACTCAATATAGGAAAAAGATCACGATAGATGAATATTGATGAAGTAACATCTGCCAGCCAGCTTACAAATCTACACTTCAGAAAGAATACTGAGACCCCAGACTAGTTTTAAATCAATCAGAACAACAAAATCTGACAACTTCTGTTGTTTGACATGGAACTTCCCGTGTAATTACTTTTAATAGATATATTGTCATGTGATGAGAAATAATAATTTAATAATTAAAAATTATATTAATCCACAAGTAAAAACAAAAGCCCCCCCCTCTCCTCTTCCAATACATAAACATAAGGTAAAATGAACATTTTTTCTTCAACAGATGACTGGTGGCAGTTGTACATGACAAAAAACAAAACAAAACAAAACGCACAAAATATGATCCAACAAGGAGTGCACTGGGTCACTTTCAATACATGCCTTCGTGAAAGATTGAAGAAAAACCAAGATACTACAACGTCAAAACACCGGGATTGAAATGATGGACGATCAACAATCATGCCTGATGAAGGGATACAAGCCAAACTCCATCCAAGAAGGAAAATAACACCGAAACATCGAGCTTAAAAAAAAACTCACAGTATGATACTTCTGTAACGAATCCCGAGACTGGTAAGAGGAACGAGGATGGGTGGGAGTCGAGTTACCGCTGGCCGGAGGAGAGGCCGAGCGTTCGTATCCCCCACGCCACCTGCCTGGAATAGTATCAAGACTACCACTGCCTACCCTGCTTTCCAATTCGTCTGCCCTTTGTTCTGTGCTCTCTTTCTCCTCCTGGATCAGCCTAAAAAAAAGAAAATTGAATAAAACATTTTAAAAAACTCATCTCCTTGAAACCAACTGATTGTCTACTGACAATAAAAGGAGTTGGTACATATTATTCAAAGGAAAAATACACAAAAACCAATAATAACAAACAAAACATAAATAATTTTTAAAAAAAATCAAATCAGATGTACTTTGCTAGAGTGTATTAGCCGTGAGTGGAATTGATATGTCTAAATAATATATGTGTGAAGCTGTGCTTTGTAACACTTGTTAAATAATTTTGACAAACTATGGAAACATTTTATTGAAAAATAATTTCAAAAATTCAGGATCTGGTATCAAGAAAAATAGATAGAATAGCTCCTTAGTGAGGATAAAGTATCAACTTTGTATAAAATTTAAAGTCAATCTCATTCACATCAAGGTCAAATGGGGAAATCTATGAACAGTGCATTTCCCAAGGACATGAAGCCAAGTTTTTATGATCACACCCAAAAATACATTTATAAAAATCTGAAATTGAAACGTTTTTCATTATCTTTTTGGTTGACAAAATCTGTATCCTAAAAATTTAATCCTAATACACAGCATGCATCTGGTGAGTACCCATGGTCAAAATAGCTTGACTATTACAAAATGAAATACTGTACCACTAAGCCAACCACAACAAACAACACCAGACGAATGTGGTAAGTCACATCTTTCAACGTTTGTTGTTTTGTTTGTTTTTAAGGGTTTTACAGCGCTTGCAACACATTAATGTCGTATCAGCGCCAGTAAAAATGAAGAAAATGGGATAGTAAAACCTTCTAGAATTACAATTAAAGTAGCCAAGGAAAGGTAAGACAAAGGGGAATTGGTTCAAATAGGAAACAGAAGCACACTACCAAAGTACTTAGTTTGAGATCACCTAAAAGTCTCATCCAGACACAAGCATGACTCCCCACTCAAATGTTTACAAATTATATATAATATGTGAATAAAACATAATACAGTGAATAACGGAGAGATGATTTACAAAAAATATCATCTCCCAAAACTCTTAACTATACATTTGACTGTTTCCCTCCCAGCTAGGGTATCCGGCCAGGGCCAGGACAAAACCAAGTGATCTCATCCCAAGATAAAGACAGAAAGCATGTTGGAAAATAGATATAAGTGGATAGAAAACACAGTAAGTGCCTCCCTGCCCACTATGGGAGGTCAGGAACCCCACTCGACCAAGACAAAGACAGGAAGCATATTGCAAAAACAGATAAGGGGATAGAAGACACAGTAAGTGCCTCCCTACCCACTAAGGAAGGTCAGGAACCCCACCCAGAAACAACGTTCAATGTTACCTGATTTCATTATTAATGGCATCCAGTTGTTCCTGCAGCATAATGGCCAACGTCTGAGCACCGGTGTGGCCCGATGGAGACAGGAGGTCCACACCTCCAAACAAGGACTCGCTGTCGTCTGTGCCCTCTGTGTCACTCGTATCAAAGGCGTGGGCCACGTTGGCTAATACGTGGGCTTGCTGGAGTTTTTCCCATTCTTGCTCGTTCAATGTGTGGACCTGACCAAAGTATTTAGTATTGATCAAATAATGAATATTAACAATTATTCCACCCCTCTCATTGGATGGAAAACCCTGTAATTTTTTTTTGTAAATATGTAATTGTTGAAAATGCTTTGAATGCGTTGAATAAAAAATGTATTCAACGATTGCATAATATTTGCGCACATTTTATTGGTGTGAAATAAGGTGTAAAAGACAATTATAAATAATCGCTTGGTGCGCAGGAATACAAATCCAACGACTTTTGGGTCAAATTGTCATTTAAGCAGAAGGAGAAAGATACAAATTATGGTGAATAGAAGTACTAATACCATACCATTTGGTTCCAAAATATCTAATTCAGAAAAGCGAGTGGAGCAGGCACTTATGTTGGTAACAACAAGATATGAAGTGAGTAGAAAAGTGCCAGAAGACAATAGAGAATAAAAAATTTTTTCGCGGCGGTGGTGGGGTTTGAACCTGCGACCTTATTGGTACGACAACTCCGCCTGGCAGGTGAGAGCGCGGCTCTACCGTGTGAGCCACCCACGAACACAAAATATTCGTTTCAAACCCAAAGTCACCTCTAGATCCCTCTCTCACCCACCTCTTGAGACCGCCGATTCGTTCACCACCATCACGAAGTAATGTTGACCAGCAGTTAAGCTTAATAGCCAATATTCTCATCACAAACATATAACATAGAAACGATTGAGACATTGAGTATGCTCCGGTGTATGGGGTGAATTTTTAATTCAGAAAAGCGAGTGGAGCAGGCACTTATGTTGGTAACAACAAGATATGAAGTGAGTAGAAAAGTGCCAGAAGACAATAGAGAAATAAAAATTTTTTTATTCTCTATTGTCTTCTGGCACTTTTCTACTCACTTCATATCTTGTTGTTACCAACATAAGTGCCTGCTCCACTCGCTTTTCTGAATTAAAAATTCACCCCATACACCGGAGCATACTCAATGTCTCAATCGTTTCTATGTTATATGTTTGTGATGAGAATATTGGCTATTAAGCTTAACTGCTGGTCAACATTACTTCGTGATGGTGGTGAACGAATCGGCGGTCTCAAGAGGTGGGTGAGAGAGGGATCTAGAGGTGACTTTGGGTTTGAAACGAATATTTTGTGTTCGTGGGTGGCTCACACGGTAGAGCCGCGCTCTCACCTGCCAGGCGGAGTTGTCGTACCAATAAGGTCGCAGGTTCAAACCCCACCACCGCCGCGAAAAAATTTTTTATTCTCTATTGTCTTCTGGCACTTTTCTACTCACTTCATATCTTGTTGTTACCAACATAAGTGCCTGCTCCACTCGCTTTTCTGAATTAAAAATTCACCCCATACACCGGAGCATACTCAATGTCTCAATCGTTTCTATGTTATATGTTTGTGATGAGAATATTGGCTATTAAGCTTAACTGCTGGTCAACATTACTTCGTGATGGTGGTGAACGAATCGGCGATCTCGGGAGGTGGGTGAGAGAGGGATCTAGAGGTGACTTTGGGTTTGAAACGAATATTTTTGTGTTCGTGGGTGGCTCACACGGTAGAGCCACGCTCTCACCTGCCAGGCGGAGTTGTCGTACCAATAAGGTCGCAGGTTCAGACCCCACCACCGCCGCGAAAAAAATTTTTATTCTCTATTGTCTTCTGGCACTTTTCTACTCACTTCATATCTTGTTGTTACCAACATAAGTGCCTGCTCCACTCGCTTTTCTGAATTAAAAATTCACCCCATACACCGGAGCATACTCAATGTCTCAATCGTTTCTATGTTATATGTTTGTGATGAGAATATTGGCTATTAAGCTTAACTGCTGGTCAACATTACTTCGTGATGGTGGTGAACGAATCGGCGGTCTCAAGAGGTGGGTGAGAGAGGGATCTAGAGGTGATTTTGGGTTTGAAACGAATATTTTGTGTTCGTGGGTGGCTCACACGGTAGAGCCGCGCTCTCACCTGCCAGGCGGAGTTGTCGTACCAATAAGGTCGCAGGTTCAAACCCCACCACCGCCGCGAAAAATTTTTTTATTCTCTATTGTCTTCTGGCACTTTTCTACTCACTTCATATCTTGTTGTTACCAAAATATCTAATAATCTTACTTGTAGGGGTGGAATAATATAAACATATTCTTTCATTTCTTTGTATTTATTCATTTTGTTATATTCTTATTCGTGCAAGCTCGTTATGTTATTGGGCACTATAAAATAACTCGTTTAATTCACTCAACCCTAACACCGACTATTTCCTGGGTTACTTTTAGCACATGCCTTTTTATTACATTTTTCTGAGACAAATTCTGAGGCCTAGTATCAAAGCTAATGTTTTTAGTTTTTGCATGTTAAAGGTACTTTAATAAAAGTATCTATGTACATGCTCATTTTTAATACATTTTTTTTTCCAATTTTGAAAAGTAGGAAAAATCTCTAGGATTGAGTGAGTTAATAAATACAAAGAGATGAAAGAATCGTATATTAATAGACAACTGCTGCTGCTGATGATGATGATGATGATGATGATGATGATGATGATGATGATGATGATGATGATGATGATGATGATGATAATAATAATAATAATTATAGTAATCCAGCAGATAAGAGTCTCAATGAAATCAAAAAAATTTGTAAAGTTTGTTTTAAGAATAAAATGATGCATGGCAAACTTTTTTTTTGTCCATATGATAATGATGAAGAAGACGGGCAACAATGATAACGTGATGACTGATACAAAGGTGGGAAGAAGGTTCTTGTTCCTTCTCATTCTGGTCTGTCTGTATGGAACACCATTCCACAGAGCATCAGGGAGTTCAAATCTATGTCTGTGTTCAAGAAATCCTTGAAAACATTTCTTTTTTGATGTCATGTGCTTTCTTTGATATTGTTTTGTGTTGAAGTAAAAGCCAAGAATCTCATAGACGAGGATACTGTGCATTCTATAAGAGTCTATTATTAATATTATTATTATTATTGCGACTGCATTGTCATAACAAACTGTCAATAACATAAAGTATTGTATTTCCTTAAAATCATTCACAATTAAGATTTTTAAAAAAGAAGATAAACCGACCTTTGTAGGATCATCATTCAGAGCTTGCTCCCTTCCTCTGTGGTGTCGTCTATTTACATTGTCCTCAAATGCATAGCCCGCTCTGCAGATATGAATAGAGAGGAGATTATCGATTATATTATCATATTATATGCCTGTTGTGAATTTTAAAATGTTAATTTTTTTAAACTATGAAAATAATTGAAAATAAAATCCTAAAAAGCTATTCAGAAAAATCACTTCAACTAAATTTTATACCATAATGATAATCTATCTTATAACGTAAATGCAGTGAGTTTTATGATCACCTAAATGACACAAATAAAGTTAAAACATCCCCTCACACGGCGTCTAAACTGCACTATAAATCTGACCGTTTAGTTTCCCGCTGTTCCGAGCGCCGACGCAACCTCACCCGACAGGTAACCTGGGTCAACAGCGGTCAGCCGATATCAATTCCCAGAATGTAGATTTGACGTGCATTGGGTGATACCAATGGATGATTTCCGTACCAATTAACCTCATGATCTTCGTGACGATGCAATTCCACCCAAAATGCAAAGAATTCTCGCAGACCTCTTTCCATCGGTCCAATTTTTATTTCAATATCTCCAGTACTTATTCCACAAGCCGTGATTCAAATTCACCTATTTTTCTATAGCATTTAAATTAAATTACTTGTAATTACCTCAGGATTCTAAAAAAACGTTGCTATAAACTTCTAATTTTTTTTGTTGTGATTCACAAGGCACAGGTTTTACTACGAAATGAGGTAAGTTTCATTTACTCTTCAGTTTTCATTATTTTGTAATGATTATTTTTCCGCGGTAGGTCAGGTAATAATGATATTACCTCTTTAGCCTTGTTCTTGAAACGTAATATTTCGCTGCGGTTTTATTGTTAAATATATATTATTTTTTTTTCAATGATGAGTTAATTTGATTTTTAAATTGCATTATTTGAATTATCTTGCTAATGTTTAATTTTAAATGACATTGTGTGTTGGGCCTCAACTTAGCTCAACAGCTTGTTAGAATTTTCCTGCCCCCCCCCCCCCCCCCTTTCTTTCACCAAATTGGTTGAAGTATTTGGTTTTTCTTTTTCCAAATTTTATGTACGCTGTTATGTATGCATGGATATGAGAAGTAATACAGAGTGTTTTAAAACTCATTTTATTCATTAATTCACTATATCATTGCTTACATCGCTCAGTCAATTTTGAATTTTCTCTTACAGCATGGACCACACAATTGCAAGTCCTAACCAAGCAGTGAATTCATTATGTAGGACATGTGGTATGATTTGTTTAACACAGAAATAGAAACGTGCCCGCAAGAAACCATTTAAATGTTCAAATTATTCTAATGACATTCTTTTAGTCTATGGGACTGACACGGCATTGGACAAGCAAGGAGCACACTCATAATTTATGTGTAAAAAGTACACATTATAAAGCACATTGAACACACGACTCATTAGCTTCTTTGTATTTTCTCATTGCCAAGACGCTAATAATAAATAAATCAACCTTGAAACGGGTTGCACTTGCATGTTTGATATCGACAGAGTAGAATATAACAACAAACTCCAAAACGCAGGAGAGACTTTCAAATCTCATGCACGAGCCACTGACCCTCAGGGATGGTCCTATTGCCTCTGAATTGGACAGAATACCGCATTACACAACAGGCGTACCACAGCAGATCATTCATTGGCAACCACTGCCACAAATACTTACAAGAAAATGTCTACACTTACAATTATCCAACAAACAAAGAACTGCACCCACGACCCACTCACCATTGACGACGCATGCAGTATTGGATTAATTTTCGACAATATAAACAAGGCCTATAGTCATGTGCACAACTTTATTTCACACACAAAATCAATCAAAGCAGACACAATCCAATATATTCAAAGTGCAATAAAACATTACACGGATACATACAGAAAATATTTTCCAAACAAAATAATCCCAAAACAACACCTCCTTGAGTACCACTGCATACCACACATCACTCAATATAAGTTTAGACTTAGACTTCTTGGAGAACAAGGCACAGAGACCTGTCACCAAACAACAGCAAAATTGGAAAAAAAAGAGCATCCGGCATTATCAATGATATGAATAAAATGCGATTTGTCATCAACGCAATGCAGTTAAAGACCAGCCCCAAACTACACTGACGAGTTTGAATGCTCGTAGCGGATATATTTTTGTTGAGGAAAAATACGTTTTTTGTGAGGAGAAGTATTTACATCGTCTTTATAATACATAAAATTCAGACAAATCCATAGCAACGTTTTTTTCTCTAATTTTTGAAATGTTGCACCCGCTATATTTTTTGTGTAATTTGTTACCGTCCATTGATAACTTATATTGAGAAATCTAGTAATACTATGAAAAAATAAAAAACACACAGTAAAAGTAGAAAATATAAACTTTTATACCAAGTAGTGATATTTCAACTCATTCAATATGGGTGTCTAACAGACAATAAAACAAAACATTGTTAAATTGAGTGAACCGGCAATCCCCGTTAGGTAAATTCCTCTTGGTGATTGACCGCTCACCGTGACCGGGTCAGCAGGTGTCAGGAACTGGATACCGTCTCAACTAAACTGTTATCGTTATGTACGCTGTGCTCAATAAACACATCACAGTATCTATTAGAAGTGACAGAGTTCTTTCTCTCAATCAAAACCAAAAGTGAAAGACATAAATGTTCCTTTCTCCCGACAAGTATCAGATTATTCAATAAGTAAGAATTATGAATCTCTATTGTACTATTTATTTCACTTTTGTTCTTAGCAGTAGATATGGTTTACATTCTTATAGATAATTTTAGCAAAGAGATTATGTATACCTACTCACTAACTGATCTCTTTCTACACCATTTTTATCTTCCAAACATCTGCAGTGAAATATTTTAGATTGTGATACTAAATATACTCTTAAATCAATAACCAAATTTATTTTTTATTCTATAAACCTACATATGATCTCTATCTAAATAATATTCACTATATTGTATGTAATGGATACATTCTTATATAATTCATTTTGAGGTATTTATAGGTTACTTAATGCTGATTTCTGTGTACTTTTAATGTCAATAATTTAATCCATCTCTTTTCTTTGTCATGTCTTTTGTAAAGGATGAATAAAGTTCATTATTTATTATTAAAAGTAAAGATGAAATTTTTACCTCATGAGTTGCTCCATTTGCATTCGCATAGTTTCCACTTCTTTACGATATCGTAACAAGTCATCGTTGATACGTTCCTGATGTATTAAAAAAAAAAAATACAAAATGTAAAGAAGGTGTATATAGTGGTCATAAAGAAGAGGTGAAAAATAGACTTCTTTAAAAACAAAAAAAAAATATACTAACGATAGCCTACAGAAGACCATTAAGTTTTTGACACTTCAATTAGGAGTACAGTAAAACCTCTTGATGTTGTCTTCTTCCTCATTCAGCTCCAATCTCAACTAATACCAATATTTTGTCTGAAATTAAATTTTATTTTCCAACGTTTAAACACATGAAGCTGTGTTAAATCACTGACCATCCGTTGATCAAAAGTGAAAAGTTGACACAACAATAAAAAATATACAAGCTATGTCTCTGACAACAAACTAAAAATGAAAAATATACTCAATACATTATATACCTATCCATCCATCCCTCCAGCCTCTAAAAAACTCCCAAAACAACCTATAATCTACATCTACAAACAACAAGGCATAAATGACCAATCAAATGATGAAGTCTCTTGATAAACTTGGAGTTGTTTTTTTATGTTTAATCCTCTTCGGGCCTTGAGGCACATAGGGCATCCACCAGACATCTCCATTTTTTGCGATCGGCTGCTTTTGCGGTGGCTGTATTCCAGGACAGGCCTGCTTCCTTAATTCTTTCTCCATGGTCCTTCGCCAGGTTTCTTTGGGTCTTCCCCGCTTTCTCTTCCCATCTGCTGTCCAGTACAGGGCTGTCTTGGGAAGTGACCCTTTTTCCCTTCTGGCCACATGACCCAGCCAACGCCATCTTCTTCTTTTTATTTTTATTTGGCTTTCAATGCTGATAAACTTGAAGGCCTGTTTCTTAACATGGTGACATAAGCAGGATTGCCGATTCAGGAGGCAAAAATTTACAAAACTTTAGCGCAAACAAATTGACCAACCTCTATCTGAGCGCTGAATCCAATATAAAGACATTACGTACTAACTTATTACTGTTCACTGGGTGATTAGAAAATATACTGAGGTTTTTTAACATATTGAACTCTTGTAACTAAACAGAAAATCGGCAACCTTGCATAAGATGTTTAGTAATAATTTGTGTTCACCTACCTTTTCTTGTTGGGTGTCTTCTAAGATCTTGGTAATCCTGTTGAGATCGGCTGTCAGCTGGTTCTTCTCCTCGAGGGCTGACATCCTCTCCTTGAGATGTAGCTGAAGCCTTTCATTAGATTCAGTTAGCAAACGGTCAACCGTAGAAGACAAACGAACATTATGCTCTTCGTTCATCTTCTCTCGTTGTCGAGACTGGAGAATGAACAACAATGGGGAAACAAGTCAGAAAAAGCTATGAGCAATAGAAGGCTGCAAAAACAAATCAGCATAGACAGGTGTAAAAAATAAACAAAATTAACTTAACAAAGATGAGCACTTAATAATAGTGCTAAATGCTATATCCATTCAACATGTTCAAAGCGATGTACAAGGGGTCCCTAGCCAACAGCAACACTTAACATGTAGGACAAGACATGACGCCTGTTAGGCGATATTAAAAACTTTTAAATCAACAGAGACAACACTGTTAAGACCAGGTACTCGTTTTACACTTCAGAATAGTGAAAGAATGTAAGTAAAGAGTGTTTTTCCAAGACTTAACTATGCACTGCTCGGAGTGGGATTCAAACCCAGGACCTTCGGGTACTGCAAGACCGCATAACCACACAAACAACACATAAAGAGACTTAAATTAGTCGTACTACATGTATAAACATCACTAAAGCATCCAAAAAAAAGTTGAAAAATGTTGAAATCCTGTTTGGATTTATTTGATTTAAGACCATAAAATATCCGTAAAATCCTGGGGGGGGAAATGAGATGAGTTGGCAGATAGACCTGCATCATTCTTGTCCCATGCTATTTAACCCTGGAGACTATTCTTACCCTCATCAATTCAGCGTCTTTATCGTGAACTGTCTGCTCGAGAGAGTTTATCCTCTCCTCAGTGGATCCGTGCCGCTCCTCTGCCTGTGAAGATAAATAAGAGGTGGAACCCTAGGTTAATGGGACCCGCAGATAAAGCTATCGACTGCCTGCCTATGGTCCTTGAGATTTGGTTGGTGTTTGTTGTCACATGACATGACAAATACCCCGCCCCGCTAAAGAGAAAAAGAGGAAGCGCTACAATTTGTTTACTACAGCACTGCTATTGAAAGTTGAAGCTAATAGAAAATTTAAAATAATGAAAATCTACAGCTACAGCTAAGAGAAAATAAAGTAAAAAAGTGAAACATTTTATCACTTAAGTGATAGTATTGTACTTATATCATTCGCCCCAACCCCTCCCCCTCAAAATAAAAATTTTTTTTAAATAGCAAAAGCTTTTGCATTTCTATTATTAAATAACACAAGCAAAAAAAGATGTAAAAAGAATGTACAAATGACCTTTTAGTGTAAAATGATTCTTTGAAAAACATCTAAAAACCTTTATCATCTGAAATAAATTTCTTTAAAATACGCTATAGTTGCATCTCTCATTTGCATTGTTACCAGTCTGAGCTCAATATTTTGAAAACAATGTGTATCAAGGAGCCCAGGTATATTATATGTCTGAAGTTAAGAATTTAATTTTAAAATTACCACTGAAACCTTTTTCCACAAATAATTTATCATTGTCAGAATATAGCACAATGAAAGTATTAAGCTAAGAATTAGGTAAAATCCCTCCCGATCCCCCATAATTTGAAACCCATGAGCAAAGGAACTAGTTCTCGTCCTATCATAAAACTACCTTTAAGTATGAATAAAACACAGAATTTTTTCCTTGTTTAGCTCAACAGCTTATAAAAAAAAAAAACAAAAAAAAAAACATATGAAGAGTTGAGGAAAGGTCAAAATTACAAATGGATAAAAGTCAGGCTTACAAACTAAACTAAATAAAACCAAAACAAAACAAAACAACCCCCCCCCCCCCCCCCCCAAAAAAAAAAAACCCCAAAAAAACAACAAACAGATCAATAAAAAATTGAAGGAAAAAATATGTGTTTAAGCTCTTTGCTGCATCAAGCTTTTTTTCTTTCTTTTAATTCGTATTTTCCATTGAAAATTTATGAAAATCATGCATAGAAATCTTCTTCAAAAACATGCAAAAGAGAGATATTTTGTTTTTCAAAAAAGGTAAATTTGTAACATTTAACCCTCTGCTTACCACCTACATCAAAATTGTCACATTTGTAACGACACAATATACATTTTTCTTATTAAGATTTATTTTGTACATCACAAACTTTGAAGAATGGTCTCTGTTTAGATAAGAACATAAAATTGTTTTATAGAGAGCTTGTTTGAGTTTTTTTTAAAAACCCAATGTTTCTTTAACCCCATCCAACAATTTCTTCATGGAAAAAATTAACATATTAATGGCTTCAGTCGCAAACGGTGCAGCCCAGGGAAAACCCAACTATGCAGAAGATAGTAAAAACTTCTAATGATATAACGGATTTGAACAGTTTTGACACAAGTTATAAAAGAGAATTTTCATTGGATCGTTTTCCCCTGATATTTATGGACATGATGCATCATTGATTAATGATTGATCTCTGCCTTTAATTTAATTAATTATTTAGGTTTTTAACCAAAAAAAGCCATCACGTAAAGTTCAGACAACTACAAAACTGAGAAAAAAAAAATATTGATTTGTATTTTTGATACAGTTGAACTTGTATAAGGCAACCCATCACCTTTAGTTCCAGACATAAAAGTTGACAAACAATCGCGTTACAATGCATGACAAAAGACCATTTTTGTAGCATTTCATATTTAAAGACTCCACTGGCAAGTTACTTTGAAAGCTATGGCTTTGGATTTTATTGCTAGATCTAATAATAATAATAATAATAATAATAATAATAATAATAATAATAATAATAATAATAATAATAATAATAACAACAACAATAATAAAAAATAACAATAATAATAATAATAATAATAAATAATAATAATAATAATAAATAATAAAATATAATAATGATAGTGAAATAATAAAAATAAAAATAATAACAATAATGATAATGATAATATTATTATTATCATTATCATTATTGTTATTATTTTTATTTTTATTATTTCACTATCATTATTATTATTATTATTATTATTGTTATTTTTATTATTGTTATTATTAACAACAACAACAATAATAATAATAATAATAATAATAATAATAAATAATAATAATAAATAAATATAATAAATAATAATAATAATAATAATACTAATAACAATAATAATAATTAATCAAAAAATGAGACGGGCAGTACAAGAATAGCAGGAATAATAAATAAAATAATAATAATAATAATAATAATAATAATAATAATAATAATAATAATAACAATAACTATAACTATAACTAATAAATAATAATAATAATAATAATAATAATAATAATAATAATAATAATAATAATAATAATAATAATAATAATAATAATAATAATAAAAATAACAACAATAATAATAAATAATACTTTATTGCATCCCAAAAAGGAAATTTGTTGTCCGGGACGTATCATAATTTACACAGTAAAATAAATATATGATGTGTATATAAATACGGAGCGGTTTCACGGGCAGAGTTGTGCTTTATATATGAACAATTTCAACACTGTAAAATAGTTTAAACTGTTAATGTAAAGATTACAAAGCAAATTAATTAATATTTACATTATTAAGAAGTAAAAAAGCGAAAAGAATTATGTAGCATGATTATTGCTTGCTATTAAAAAGCCTAATACTTGATGGCAGAAATGATTTTTCGGCATCTCTCAGTTTTAGTTGAAATAGATAAAGGACGACCACTCCTTCCTGGCATAATAACTGATGGTCTCATTGGATGATGTTGGTCATTTAATATTCTAGTTATTTTACTCATATAAAAGATATATATTGTCAACATCATTTATATAGCATTTAATGGATTATTTAATACTTTATTTTGTTCCTTTCCACTGCTAAGCAATTGCCTCCCCAAGTTGTTATACAAAATGACAAGACACTTTCGATTACTGCTTTATAAAATAATGTGAAGAGGGTTTTATCTATTCTAAACTGAGAAAGTTTTGATAAAAAAATTAGTACATCCGCACATCTAATGTTTAATTATTTTAAAGTGTTCATCCCACTTGAGCCTGCCATCAATTGTTACAACAAGGTATTTGTAGTGAGGAAGTTGCTGAACGAATTGGTCCTTTAATTTCAATGGTTCTATAAGTTCCTTCACTCTCCTAAAGTCAATCACTAACTCCTTTGTCTTGCTCTAGGTGGTGGGCATCACACCAAGAAACAAATCTATGATAGATAGATTATCTATCTTGCCTATAAGCCACTTTGTTGCCATTTGTTACAAGGCCTTGAAAAGCAGTATCATCTGCAAACTTTATTAAAGATACACTCAGGTCTTGACGTCTACAGTCATTTGTATAAATCGTGAATATTACAGGGGACAATACACAACCTTGAGGAGCACCAGTATATGTAGTTATGCAGAAAGACACATTTTGTCCTAATTGAGCTTTCTCAGTAAGACATTTGAGCACCCGAATAATAATATACTTGTTTAAATGCAGACCAGTCAATTTTTGAATAATCAACTGAGGTTGCATTGTATTAAATGTTGAAGAAAAATCTGCAATAGCTCCTAGCATGATCTAGATGCCTTTAGATGTTGTTTGTAAATGGCAGAATGGAATCATCTATGTCACGTCCTGGTTTGTAAGCAAATTTATGACTATCACTCGATGGATTAACTGGCTCCTAATTTTAATATAAGAGCAAGTTTGTCTAAAGATTTCATGACTATTGAAATCAGTGCAACAAGTCTGAGATCGTTCATTGATTCAAATGTTTCTTCTTTTTTTTTTTAACAGGAATAATTTTGAATAGCTTCCCAAAGGGTTTTTTTTTGTTTTTAAATGTTTAAGTTATTAGATTATTGATCATTATTCAAGCCATCCTAAATTATGAAAGTTAGATTATTTCTATCATTCTCTGCATTACTAAATCTTGATGGCCTTTTGTAATATAACCATTACAAAAATGATCTTTTGTCACAGAAATATATAGACTAAACCAAATGGAAAGAAAGCTACTGCCTTCCCTTACGAAGCTTGACATATTAGCATATAGGCAGCCTATACACACATGATCACTGCTGCCAGGTTGGTTCTACATCACATTTCAACAAAAGTCGATAATGTATAAAAAGGCAGAAAGTTGTGACAATAAATGGTCAACTACAGAAAATTGGATAAAATATTCTATAGAATTGCCTCATGCAGTGTGGAATCAATCAACTCGTGGTAGTAGGAAAAGAAAAAGGTAGGAATATTGTAGGAGAAGAAATTTTTGAATAAATTTAATATATTACTCATTTTAAATCGTTATTTTAAAGAAATTTAATACATTGCATAATTTAAATCTTTATTTTTTAAGAAGTTTAATAATTGAAAAATAATTGTACTTTTTCTTTCCATTTTGATTGTTTACGTGTTGTATCTCTGTTGATATAGACAATTTTAAAAAACAAAAGAACTATAGTTCCATGTTATTGAATCTATATTTATCATTTCATAAATTGGCGGAACTTCTTTTTCCTTTGAGGACAATACAGTTTCAAACAAAAATTTATCATTCTAAAAATAGTGTCAATAGATTAATTAAGTAAGATCCACACAGTGACGTAATTCCACACAAGCGTAATGAAAAAAAATATTAAAAAGTGTCCAACTCTGTACTCTGCAAAACAAATGTAAAGACAGAATTCTTTCACTTCAATTGGTGTTGACACTGAAAATTCAATGCAGCTTTCTCTTTTCAAAGTCATTTTTTTTTTCTTCAAAATTTATAAATGATAAAGGAAACGAATCCATTTTTCATGGGAAGTAAAACAATCTTCCATATCAAAAGTATTCTAGATTCAAAAATGATTTGTCAAAAGACTGCTCAAAACTGGGTACATGGCAACGAACAGGGATGGACACTATTCCCTCCTTTTTGTTGTAAAATACTTTTTAAAAATAAATCAGAACTAAATCTATGACTAAAATCTTTCATTTCAATGAAAAAAAATCAAACAATTAAAATCACTTGTCACAGTCGTGGCATTGCTTTAAATTTATCATCTTTGCATTTTTGTTTGTTTTGTAAATGAGGAAGTGTGATGTCTACTCGTTAGCCTTAATATACTCCTTATAAACCGTCCAACAATCTTTTTCTTTCTTCCCTTCTTTTTCCACTCAACCAAAAAGGGATGTGAAATCCAAATGAAGGGAATTTTGAAACAAAAAAATCAGTATTCGTTAATATTTTTTTTGTAATCAAAAATAAAAAAGTAGTTTACAACAAAAAGGTCTCAAATCTCTTCTTTCCTTTAAACTCCTCCTCCACCACCTGGACTCATTCCCCCACCAACCCTTCACCTGACTGAGCGCCTCCATCCTTTGCTGTAGTTCTGCCTCCATAGTGGGCATGGCCTCCACCTTCTTCAGCGACTGGGACAATTTTTGCTCCAAGTGATCCACCTTCTCTTGCATGCTGCGACAACGCTCTTCAGCCTTGAAGTATTTTACAAAAGAAAAAGATTAAGATATGAAAATTACATTAGAAGTTGTATTAATGCATTTATAATCTTAAAATCAAATTTATAATTAGAGAAGAAAAAGACCAGAAAAACATCCGTCACCCCCTGAAAAAGGGCAAAAATGTTTTTTTCAGGCTATCATTTAACGCAATATCCACTAAATGTACTCAAAGATCTTACAAGTTGTGCAAAGCCAACACCTATACTGAACAGTTTGGACAGAACATGTAGCCTAGAATGAAATATTACTATTATGACTTTTCATCCACAGATGTATCTATGTTAACAGTCAATCTCTTATTTTACACTGGAGTGGTGTGAGAAAAAAGTGTGTAAAGAATCTTTTCCAAGGACACAACACTTTGTACCACCCACAGTCAAGCAAGACCATAAAGACTCTCAAGTCAGTACTGATGATAAGGTGGATGGATTAAAAAAAAACAAAACAAAAAACCCCCCAAAAAACAGGGGTTGTGTTATGTTGGAATTTATTGTCCTTGCAGATCACCCTACTGAGGAGGTCTCACAAAAAATGGCCAAGACTTAGTTATTGCCCGTCCATAAAAATTAAAAACAATAAAGCGACACTAGGAAGACTGAGAGATTCTATTGACAGAATTCGGTATTTTTGAAGCTATAATCTCACCAATCATAAATTTGAATGTAAAAAGATGGTGGCAATACAATAATGATAACAACTTAAAGAACAAAATTTAAAAAATTAAAGAAATGACAAAGACAGGACATATATTTTAAAAATCATTAAATTATTATGCTGCAAATTAATTTGGGAAAATGTCCCACAAAAAACCCCCACTAAAATGATACTGACGATAATAATGATGATGATAAAAATGATGATGATGATGATGTTTGCTACTCACAGCTCTTAAAGAGCTTTCCTTAGATTGGCATTCTGCTTCTAGTTTGTCGTTGAGATCCATGACAGATGTAGACTCCCGCTGAGCATTGAGGTAACGTTTTTCTAAAGTAGCTATCCTTTCTTCCTGGTCTTCCTTTTGAGCTTGAGACTGGAAGATTAAAAAACAAAACAAAAATTGAAACAAAATAAGTCCTGGCATAAAACAAATTAGCACTAGCATAACAATCAAAGCAACCAATATGGATTCAAATTATCAAGCAAGATAGATGCCCCCCTCCCCCTCCCCCCCCCTCTCTCTCTCTCCCCCATTTTATTCAATGATAGACACCTTTGTTTCTTATTTACTTTTATTGAAGGGTATACCATAGTAAGACACAATTGATATGATACAAAACACTTAAGCTTAAAATGCTGCAATCACTTGTCAAACACAATTTGCAACCACACATGAAAAAAAATCAATCAAATCCAAATCGCAAAAAGCCGGCGACGTTTTTTAAATGGTAATCAAATCGGCCGGCACTCTTGCACCCATGTGTATGTACTACATTTCCCAAACAAACTATGTTTGACAGTCTAATTGACAGAGTTTGACAGCTTATACGATACACGACTACAACTGCTCATTCCCCGTCAAACTGTACCTCTCTCAAGTCCCGTTGCAGCTTATTGCAGGCGTCCTGCGCTTTGACTAGGTCCCTCTGACTTGTGGCAAAGCTCTCGTCCAGCTCAGTCATCTTGTTGGTCAGCTCCAGTAATCGGGTACGCGTTGAGGTGAGCTCTGAGTTCTGCTTCTCCACTGTTTCCTGGAGTTCCATCACCCTGTTCATGTCAGAGTCTGGCTCTATTGAACCATTCGAAAGACGTGGCTGCAAAGGAAAATCAAATAATCATGATCAAATGGACCCTAGAATATATGACCCATAATATATACATATATTTTTTTATCTAAACAATAACAACACTTTTGACATCATTAGCATCTTCTTTTTAAAAAAAAAAAAAAAATCTGACAGAGAACCTTTTCCAAGGACTCATCTATGCATCATTCAGAACAGGACTCATTCTCACGACCTTCCCATTCAAAGACAAGTGTTATACCAAAAAATCACATAGCCACACAAGGCCTGTGACTAGTGGCAAAGCTCTATACAAAACAATACAACCAGTCTAACCCAGTTACTCATCTTCAATATAGTTGTTTTGTTTTTATTTTTACCTTGGTATGTGCATTAGAAGGAGTAGTAGTTGAATTCTCCCCATCCCCCTGGTTATGTGCCATTGACAGATCATTACGATTGGACGATTTGATATCCTCTGCACTGCCGCTAGAATGCCTGGACTTTGTCGCTTGCTCTCGGAATGTGAATAACTAAATGAAAAAATAATAATTTCATTATTTTTTTCTAACAAACAAAAGATCTGTATATATATATATATATATATATAATATATATAATATTATATATATATATATATATATATATATATATTATATATATAATATAATATAATATATTTTTTTTTAAGAATCTGAATTTCAGCATCAACACAAAATATAGGATTTCAAATTCTACCTCTATTTCTATGGATTGCCACTTAAACTTTAAAATGAGTGAAAAGTGATGTTGTGTCATTCAGTTAGGTCATATATTGAATTTCTTGAGGAAAGAAAACATTTTCAACCATTTTTCTCTAAAATTTTGATGAAAAAATCCAAATTTAGGGGGAAAATATCTAAATTCAGTCCATTTTATCTTTTAAAAAAAATCTGTATATATAAATTTCAATGAAATATGTATAGATGGCAGTCTGAGAATGTCATGAATGATGTTAGATAAAGAGGGAATTTGTATAAAATATAGCCTTCTTAATTTCTTTATGAGAATTTGGATAAGAGATTTAAATGAACATGTCTTCAGTTTTTTTTTTTTAAATCTATAAATAAAATAACTAACAACGTTATTGAAGTTCCAATTACAATGATGAATAAGCTTTGAGTGGAAAATAAACACATAACAAAAGTAAAAACTAGAACACAAAACATTGCATTCATAGCAAATAACCCTGGTCACTGAAAACATTTGCATATTTTTTGTAAAGCAATTTTGAGAAACTTTTATTTGAGAACAAAAAAAAAAGATTTTCAAAAATGAAGATCGCTCTGTAGGTTTGTTTAATAAACCTGCGATACAGGGGGTTGCGACTTACCTCTTGATTGGCACTGGTCAGCTCTTCTTCTAACTGCGCTACACGCTCCAATGCTACCCGTAATCGCTCTCGAACCTGAAATTAATAAAAACAAATAGTTATCCAGAATAATAAATTTAATTTTTTTTATTTCTTTACGTTAAAAAAAAAAAAATTACTGTCACATGAATTGCCAAATAAATGTTTTTTTTTTCTTCATTCAAATTAAAATGCAAATTTTTCTCTTGTATGATGGTACAGTTTTTGACCAGTTTAAGGCTATTTTAACAAGCAACATCCCTACATACTTCGAGGACAGATCGTCATGGAGCATATGATAGGCAACGTGCATACAAGTGCAGGCCACGGAAAAGTAAGTAAGTAATGATGGTACACCAACCATAACCAAGTGGTGATTATTTAAATCCACCCCTATCTCAAACCCCCAGAATAGAAGAAACTCAACAAAAAATTCAATGGTCAGTTTGTTTATATAATGATTTCATTTTTTTAAAAGTCACATGAATTAGCAAAAAAATGTGCTTCTTCCATTCATAATATCAAAATGTCAATTTTTTTATTTCTTAAATGATGGTACACCAACCATAACCTAGTGTGTGATTATCTATGTGGATATTGCGGAACCTTATATCCAACCTCCAGAACATACGAAACCCAACAAAAAAATAAAATGGTCAGTTTATATACCGAATAAAATATTTTCAACACTGCGTTTTCCATGTCCATCTTTCATCCTAGTTTGTGGGCATCGAGTCATCTCAACTCACCTTTTCATCGAGAGCTTTGTGATGTTCAAAGAGAGACTTGAGTGCCTTGAGAACCTCAACCTCGCTGGAGACTCCAGCAGGTGAATTTGTCTGTCTTTTCACCACCGTCATCCTGAGGGACCTCTCGTGTCTTGAAACCAAAGATTCTAAATGTTCTAGAAGTAACTGGAGAAATGAATTCAGAAAAATATTTTTAAAAATTAGTCATTAATTAGAATGTTTGTTATCTCCGTTATCAATTTTTCAGACGATGCACTCGGTGAATGAAGTAACAACACAGATTCTAAATGTTCTAGAAGTAACTGGAGAAATGAATTCAAATATATTTTTAAAAATTAGTCATAAATTAGCATGTTTGGGTACCTCCATTATCAATTTTTCAGACGATGCACTCGGTGAATGAAGTAACAACAAAGATTCTAAATGTTCTAGAAGTAACCACTAACGAAAGAGTGAAATGGAGAGGCTTCGTATGGGAACAAAACAGACAATGGATGTTTCAGGTACAAACCCTTCGTCAGCACAACAATACACAAATTAACGTGGAAAACAAATAAAATAAATAAAACAAATCGTTAGTATTGTACGACCACCGGCTTCAAACAGTCCCCACTGTTTTCTACTTTTAGCAGTAACCAGAGACATCAATTCAAACACTTTTTAAAAGTCAGTCATTAATTAGCATGTGTACCTCAGTTATCTGTTTTTCAGACGATGCACTCAGTGAATGAAGTAACAGCCTAAACATTATAACACATGCCATTCCCCTCTAGGGGTTCCCAACAGCTCAGTTGGTAGAGCACTCGCTTCCCAAGCAAAGGGATAGAGATCTATCAAAGTCAGGTGCAGCCGAGGTTTTTTTCTGACCCCCTTGTCCACCCAGCAGTGATTGGGTAGCTGGATCTGGTGGAAAGTATTTTGCGATAGACTAGCATCCTATCTAAAGGGGGTAGCAAGCAATTGCTGTTGTCTGCTTCACACTTTGGAATCGGGGATATACTCCAGCTTCATGGGCCTGATGGCTTTAAAAGGACTACTACTGCCCTCTCCTTATTCCAACTGTTTTATTTTTCATCAGTCAAAACAAGTTATCATACCTAAATTGATATTCCTCAGAAAACAAAAAAACAAAACAAACAAAAAAAAAAACCCAAAACAAAACAAAGAAAAGAAAAGAAAAGAACAAAAAGAAGAAAATGATCAATTTTTATTTTTTTTGGGGGGGAAAGGCATTTATATATTATCAGTAAAAATGAATTACTTTTTAAAATCTGTGAAATTATGATTATGATAATATAAAGGAGAGGAATAAGAAGGAAAGAATAAAAATTAAATATGCATCCCTTGTAATTTTCTGAAAATTAGTATGATTGATTTACAGTTCACCAGAAAACACTGAAAAAAGCACACAATACACACACGCGCGCAGGCACGCACATACACAAATAAAAGATATGGTCATGGGAAAAAAAAATAGAGAGAGAGATAGAGAGATAGATAGATAGAGAGAGAGATTTTTTTTGTTTGTTTGTTGCTTTAGGTCTCTTCCAACACAATTGAGGTTATATGAGAGACCGCTGAAACAAAAAAAAAACAAGCAATCTAACAAAAATAGTACAAATGTAAATCAAAATCATAACCTAAAGATATCATAAGCTAAATTATAAATAACCAAGAACAAACAGACAGAAGATTTACAGAAAAAAAATATCCCCTGTCAAAAATACAATCACAAACCAAAGAAGCAGGATAGGCTAGTAAAGAGAAGAAGAAACGACATCACTATCGGATCGTACACCCATGCGAACATCATAGGTATATGATTCAAGGGTGATGCTCCCATCCAACCACCCGCTTAAGAGAGAGAGAGAGAGAGAGAGAGAGAGAGAGAGAGAAGAGAGAGAGAGAGAGAAGAGAAAGAGAGAGAGAGAGAGAAAGAGAAGAGAGAGAGAGAGAGAGAGAGAGAGAGAGAGAGAGAGAGAGAGAGAGAGAAGGAGAGTGAAGAGAGACAGAAAATAAAATTTATTATCAAAAAGTTGAAGCATAACAAGACGTTGAATAAAGTTTATCAATTATTATTTTTATACACGGACTCACCCTCGTGTTATTCCTCTCAGCCTTGAGTTCACAGATCTCTTCTTCCCGTTCCAGAAGTTGCTCTCGCACTTGATTCAGCTCTTTGGTAGCAGTGGCAAGCTCCTGATGATAATGAAGGGGGGAAAAAAAGGACAATTGTTTATAGAGAGTTTTATGGGGCTTGTGACACATGCAGCTCATCTCAGAGCCAATAAAAAGGAAGACAGTGGGATTGTTTTAAAAAATATAAATTTATAATTGAAAGCACATGAGAAAAAATAAAACAAAAGGCGAATGGTTCAAATAGGGAGCAACAGATGTAGATTCCAAGAGCACACTATCATTGTACTTAGTTTGAGATCACCTGTAAGTGTAAGTCTCATCCTGACACCAGCACGAGTCACGCAAATGAGAGAGAGAGAGAGAGAGAGAGAGAGAGAGAGAGAGAGAGAGAGAGAGAGAGAGAGAGAGAGAGAGAGAGAGGAGAGAGAGAGGGTGGGGGGGGGGAGAGAGAAATAGAGAGAGAGAGAGAGAGAGAGAGAGAGAGAGAGAGAGAGGGTGGGGGGAAAGAAATAGAGAGAGAGGAGGGAGGTGGAGAGATAGGGAGAGAGAGAAGGAGAGATACATAGATAGAGAGGGAGAAAGATAGATAGATAGATAGATAGATAGAGGGGAGGGAGATGGAGAATTAGGGAGAGAGAGAGAAGGAAAGATACAGATAGATAGATAGAGAGGGAGAAAGATAGATAGAGAGAGAGAGATAGAGAGAGGATGGAGATGGAGAGATAGGGAGAGAGAGGAGAGATACAGATAGATAGAGAGGGAGAGAGAGACAGAGAGAGATGGAGTGAGAGCTGGGGACAGAGAGAGAAACACATACAAAAAAAAGAGAGAGAGAGAGAGAGAGAGAGAGAGAGAGAGAGAGAGAGAGAGAGAGAGAGAGAGAGAGAGAGAGAGAGAGAGAGAGAGAAAACGTCCATTTTAATTAAGAATCGCGATATTAATATAGCAACCCGGGGAAAATGCAAAGGACAGTTTGAAATAGAATATTTATTTAGGGCCTATTCCGAAGATTCCTACGCTCATTAAGAACGGAATGCGAGACGGGCAAAATATGTCATCATTAAAATATAATTATAATAATAACAACAAAAACAACAACAACAATAATAATAATAATAATAATAATAATAATAATAATAATAATAATAATAATAATAATAATAATAATAATGATGATGATGATGATGATGATGATGATAACAATAATAACAACAATAACAAGAACAACAACAACTACTACTACGCTCAACAACAATAAGAACTTCATCATCACCACCACCAAAACAAAAAACAATAAAAACAACATACCAACAAAAACAATAACATTAATAACATGACGAGACGAGAAGAGACGGGACGAGATCAAGACGACAAGAGACGAGACCGAGACGACTGGCAGTTCGATGATATTTATGATTGCGTTGTGGCTGCTCACATGAACAAAAGCTCGAAGGTGCCGCTCGTCCTTACGGCGCAGACAGCGTACCACGTAGTCAGCTCCTCTCAGTACAAGGTCCAGCTCAATGTTCAGGCCGTTGGCCATCGGAATCCCATAAACAAATCACCACCACCATTAACAGTAACAACAATATTTGTTTGGGGGGGGGGGGGGGGGCGCTCTACGACAGCAATCTTAACTAACCCAAATCATCACCTGATGAAAACATTTTGTTTTCCCTAGACTGACACAGATCTATAATCTTGTACAAGATATATCCATGATCTTAGAACATTTCTTGCCACATTGTCAACTTTTCTCGGTAAAAGGTCCAGCTCTACGTTCAGGCCGTTTGGCCATCGGAATCCAGTAAATAAACCACCACCACCATTAACAATCACCTGATGAAAACATGTCCTAGTCTCACACAGATTTCTAGTTCAGGTTCAAGTCCATAAGATGCAAAAGGCACACTGTGCCCCATCACCGCAAATCTTATACTTATACACATCAACGTTACCCATCACACCACACTTGTCCTGTCACTCGTGTCATTCAATGCTCCCGTTGTTTTTGTATATTATGTGGAAAACGCGTTGAAATGATGTTAGGTCTGTGATGTCTATTATGTCATCAGGTCGATTTATTATCGTATACACGATACATCCACCATCCAATATACGATTCATCCACGATCCAAGAACATTTCTTAAACTATACACACAGCACATGAAAAAATAACGAATTCCTCAAGTGAATTAAGTGTGCTATGAGACTCTTGGCGCTTTAAACGCAGAATAAGAACTGCTAGTTATCAATATGACAGGACGCTGGTCTTTCGCAGAGATCTTTCGGACAAACATTACCAAAGACACGGGAATCCGTATTCAATCACCGCTGAATAGGCAGAGAAAATGATCAAGTAAATAAAAGAAAGGAATAATATTAACACATTACCCAGGATTTAACACAACAAGATATGATAGCAAAGAAGTAACCTATTTTTTTTATGTAGAAAGCTGACGCTATGCGCTACGACAGCAATATTAACCCAAACCATCCCATGAAGAAACATTTTGCTTTCTCTAGACTCACACAAATCTATAAATATAATATTACACACGAGAAAGCCACGACCCAAGAACATTTCTTTGGCTTTACACATAACAGACCTCTCTACTAATACGAAAAATTCGTATAATTACGAAATTATGGGTTAAACTTCAGAACTTCACGAGAATCCATAAGTCATTAAAACTTATTAAAAATGAAAGTTGGTTCCAGATTATAATTTTAAGGCTTTTGAAGTCTTATTTAATCAATGTGAGGGTAAATTGCTAATCCATATAAAGTTAACTATAGCGACGACTAAAAACTCCTAAAAACTACGATTCTTTAAAGTTCAACTTGGCAGGTCTGAATAACATTTGAATACAAATAATTCCTTTCGGGTTATGCGGATCATGGCGCTTCAAACACTGAGTAAGAACTGCTAGCTACCATTGAGATAGGACGCGGGCCTTTCGCAAAGATCTTTCCGACAAAAACATTACCAAAGATGATCCACTGAAAGAAGAGAACAATCTTTACACATTACCAAGCATTACCTTACACGACTCGATATGATAGCAAAGAAGTTACTTACTGCCTTGTCACATCATATCTGCCACAAAATGTCACAAATCTGCTGCTTTGAAAGAAGGATTTTTTTTATTTTTTTTTAATTTTCAATTATGCATACAAAACGTCCCTCGCTAATAACAAACATAAATTTAATTACTTTAATTTTGAGGCATTTTCTCAAAGGTCAGGAACCTAGAAAATTCATATATTGATAATATCACACTTCCAATGACTTCACCACACGCATTGGGCTTCACAACATATCATCATGGGTGAAAGTTAACGGGGATCCATTTGCCTGAAAGACAGACCGATAATTCCTAGTATTAAAAGTTAACGTAATAAAGCCGACGACAGAAGAGTCAAAATGCCGGAAGGCGATTATTACATTATTACACTTACTAAAAGACCGGAATTTCCGGCATTTGCCGACGAACTTTCACTCATGCATATCATTCATTTTAAAACTTTTCAGCAGACAATACGGAACCAAATTGATATTTCATGCAGTGTAAGTAGCCTGCCTGGAAAGCGTTATTTCATTTATCCATCCTTTTCATCAATCACACAATTAATTATTTAACTGGTTAATTATTCAAATCTATTTTATTATAAAACTTGTTTCCTTTATCATACATATTTATTTATTTATGAATATTTATTAACTTATTATTTCTTTAGATTCTGATTTCTTTCTTTTTTACTTAATTACTTTTCATTTCTTTATCTATTTACTTATTTATTTACATATTTCTTTCTTTATCTATTTAACTTATTTACATATTTATTTCTTTATCTATTTAATTATCTATTTACTTGTTTATTCATTTATCTATTTTCTATTTATGTATTTGTTCACTTATTCAATCCTTTATCTACTAATATATTTATCTACTTACGTAATTATTTATTTATTTGTACTTGTACCAACAATCTTAACACCATATTATCTACCACTACATATAAAGTCATTAACACCCGAGGATTCAAGGGCACAACTCTTGAGAGGCTGGAGTTTTTCCATTCATCGTCACCATCCAGTCATTAACCCCCGTCAACGCTGCTCGGCATTTATTCTCAAGACAAGTGTGGCCACCGACCGACATCGCACGAATGAGCAAATTCGCCTCATGCATTATCATTAACTCACTCAACCCTAACACCGACTATATCCGTAGTTTACCCGGGTTACATTTACCCCACGCCTATTTATATTACATCTTTTTTTATGAGACAAATTATAGGCGTAGTATCAAAGCTAATGTTCTTTTTTTTTTTTTTTTTTTACATGTTAATGATAGTTGAATAAAACTACCTATGAATGCACATGCACATTTTTTTTTCCTCCAGTTTTGAAAAGTAGCAAAAAAATCTCTAGGATTGATTGAGTTAATGAAAATTGAAACTTCAAAGACGATAACCTTTTCAACCGTCTTGTTTCTTTATTTAGCGTCCTCGAATAAGGACTACAAATAAATGAATTAGATGAAATTGAATGGCTGTATTGAATTTGTAGGGCATGACGAAAACCAATTACTTAAAGAAAGCAAGATTTGCACCACAAGGATGTTACTTAAAGTTAGCTTGACGCTCATCGTGAGCAATCAGAATCAATTCCAATAATTGTTCGGAACACACTGGAACAGGTCGTTTTTATAGATGATAAATAATAATAATAATAATAATAATAATAATAATAATAATAATAATAATAATAATAATAATAATAACAATAACAATAACAATAATAATAATAATAATAATAATAATAATAATAATAATAATAATAATAATAATAATAATAATAATAACAATAACAATAACAATAAAAATAATAATAATAATAATAATAATAATAATAATAATAATAATAATAATAATAATAAAGGCATCCGTCTTTGAGACCTATATATCTATATATTATTTCTTCATTTATGTTGTAATCAATATTAAGTTAATTCCCTTTCAGCTTCTTGAATACCAAAGAGCAGTGAAAACCCACTGATTAATTTTAGGAGAGAGAGAGAGAGAGAGAGAGAGAGAGAGAGAGAGAGAGAGAGAGAGAGAGAGAGAGAGAGAGAGAGAGAGAGAGAGAGAGGGAGAGAGAGAGAGAGAGGGAGAGAGAGAGAGAGACTGAGGTTGGGTGTAGGAGAAAGTGAAAGCATGGAGAGATGGAGAGAAAGAGTAGATAGATAGATAGATAGATAGATAGATAGATAGATAGATAGTTAGATAGATAGATAGATAGATAGATAGATAGATAGTTAGATAGATAGATAGTTTAGATAATTAAGATAGACAGATAGAGCACCTACAAAATATGTCTAACTTCTACGTCATGGCACAAGAAGACTGAAGGGCTAGAACTCAGCTGGTCGCTGGTTCCGATAAGTAAGTAAGAATACCAAAAACGACCTTTTGTCACGATATCCCTTCTTTTCTTGAAAGTTAAAAATAGCAAAGAGAGAGACCTTTTTTTAAAAAAAAAAAATTTTCTTCTCAACGCCGATCGTCAGACAGACCGAAACGAAGGTGGCGGCGACAAATCAGCCGTTGTAAAATCAATAGCGGTATTTAAATCCTACTCCTCTCAAGTGTCAAACAATACTGGGCCAGCAGACACAATGCCCGCGTGTGTGCTAGCAATGAAAGGGATATACTATTTATTCTTTCATTTATGTATTTATTTATTTATTTATTTATTTATGTTGTAATCGATATTCATTTAATTCACTTTCAGCTTCTTGAATGTCAAAGAGAAGTGAACGACCACTGATTAATTTTAGGAGATGGTAGAGAGACATACAAGCAGAGAGAGAGAGAGAGAGAGAGAGAGAGAGAGAGAGAGAGAGAGAGAGAGAGAGAGAGAGAGAGAGAGAGAGAGAGAGAGAGAGAGAGAGAGAGAGGTAGAGAAAGACAAAAAAAATAGATAGATAGATAGATAGATAGATAGATAGATAGATAGATAGATAGATAGATAGATAGATAGATAGATAGATAGATAGATAGATAGATAGATTGATAGATAGGTAGTTAAGATAGACAGATAGATAGATGGATACCTACAAAATACGTCTAACTTCAATGTCTACGTCATGGCACAAGACCGAAGGGCTAGAACTCAGCTGATCGCTAGTTCGGACAAGTAAGTAAGAATACCAAAAAAAAAAACGACCTTTTGTCACGATATCCCCGCTTTTCTTGAAAGTTAAAAATAGCAAAGAGAGAGACCTTAAAAAAAAAAAAAAATTTTTTTTTTTCTTCTCAACGCCGAGCGTCAGACAGACCGAAACGAAGGTGGCGGCGACAAATCAGCCGTTGTAAAATCAATAGCGGTATTTAAATCCTACTCCTTTCAAGTATCAAACAATGCTGGGCCAGCAGACACAATGCCCGCGTGTGTGCTAGCAATGAAAGGGATATACTATTTATTCTTTCATTTATGTATTTATTTATTTATGTTGTAATCGATATTCATTTAATTCACGTTCAGCTTCTTGAAAATGTCAAAGAGAAGTGAACGACCACTGATTAATTTTAGGAGATGGTAGAGAGGCAGAGAGAGGGAGAGAAAGAAAGAGAGAAAGATAGATAGATAGATAGATAGATAGAGAGAGAGAGAGAGAAAGAGAGAGAGAGAGAGAGAGAGAGAGAGTGAGGGTAGCAGAAAGTGAGAGGATGAAGGTGGGGAAAGAGTAGATAGATAGATAGATAGATAAAAGGCAAAAGAAAAGTGACTCGAGTTATCTAACTCCGAGAGAAAATAAAAACGTGCAATATAGTTGAGCTAGCCAAACAGTTTCTATTGCCACCACCACCACCAATAATAACAATAATAATAATAATAATAATAATAATAATAATAATAATAATAATAATAATAATAATAATAATAACAATAATAATAATAATAATATAATAATAATAATAATAATAATAATAATAATCATCATAATAATAATAATAATAATAATAATAATAATAATAATAATAATAATAATAATAATAATAATAATAATAATAATAATAACACCTTACTAATAATGCATATGGACATTATAATGCTGAATACTTATTCGTTGATAAATTTATGTGGCCTAACCAGTAAGATCTATATATATATATATATATATATATATATATATATATATATATATATATATATATATATATATATATATATATATATATATACATATATATATATATATATTTATAAGATGTCGATGGGCCTAATATGACACAACACATCTGCAAAATTCAACTCCAGTTCGAAAGCACTTGTAATTAATTACACTTCCCAACAATGTCTTAACCACAACTAAAACAACCCACACGAATTCACCACCTTCACCATGCGATCAAAATTCAAAAGAACAAGAAATACCACTAGTCTTGCACTGCACTCTTCAAAATCATATTCCAATTCCGATCACTCACCGATGAGAAATAAACAAATAAATTAAAAAAAAATAATAATCATCGTCGTCGTCTTCATCATTAACGAAACAAACAAAACCAGCAAACGAAATTTTTTAATAAAAGTTTTACGGTAAATACCCCCACAGCAATCGACATGGTGGGACAACAATAATCAATACGCCATCATAAATATAGACATCGGAAACGAATGAAGGGGTAGGGGAGGAAAGGGACGGGAAGGGAAGGGAGGGGAAGGGGTATATGACGTAGGCAGTAGCATTAGCAGAAGCAGCAGCAACAGCACCCAGCCGTCTTTTTTTTTTTTTAAATTAGAAAGGTAGCAACTGGAAATCATTCCATATCATTATTATAGTAATTATGACAACAAACTCACTTGACTAGCTAGTCATTTAATTGAATACTGACTGGCCGACTTTAAGTAGTTCATACCAACGCCTGACTTACGTGAGGCGATGTGGTTTAGTCGCCTTCGCCTTAGGAAGGTCTTGGGTTCGAGTCCCGCTCTGAGCGGTGAATAGTTGAGTCCTTGGAAGAAAAAAAAAATCTCTTTAAATAAGTAACTAAATAAAAATAAATAAAATTTCCTTTATTCAACCCATAGGGAAGACTGGAATCGTCCAAAGTGCAGCACCGCAAATTGAGCTGAGGCGAAGTGACTTGCTCTCAGACAGCGCAGGGGCAGGTGATCGAACTCGGTACTTTTCAGGTACGAAGCAAAGACCGTACCACTGAGCCACGCTTCCCCGCTGCTACTCACGACCGCTCATTGTACTTAGGTGTAAAATGAATACTTGGTCGTTAACAGCGTTGGCCCTGTCGAAAATAAAAATGTAATATCGCCAAGCAGGCGTCACGTCTCGTCCTACATGTTATGTGTTGATGTTGGCCAAGGACCCCTTGTAAAGCTCTTTGAGCATGTTAAGTGGACATTGCGTTACATAGTTACATAAAATCTCGAGTTTCTGTTTTTTCCCTAGTCATTATGTCTTTAAACAACTAGACAAAGTTAATTTCGATCACTGTGTGTGTGTTTGAAATTTTATTTTTAGCTTTGGATTATACCTGTATCTCACTCGTTGAGTTATGACGTGACGCCGATTCGTTTTTTAAAAGTACTCGTGCATTTATTATTATTATTACAATCATCATCGCCATCATCATCATCACTATTATTAATATTATTATTATTATTATTATTATTATTATTATTATTATTATTATTATTATTATTATTATTATTATTATTATAATAATAATAATAATAATAATTATTATTATTATTATTATTATTATTATCATCATCATCATCATCATCACTATTATTATCATCATCGTTATTATTATTATTATTATTATCATCATCATCATCATCATTCCTCTTCATGAAATCGCCTCTTCATCGTCATCGTCACCGCTACCACCACTACCACTACCACCACCACCACCATCATCATCATCATCATCATCATCATCATTATCATCACCATCATTCCTCTTCATGAAATCGATGTTACTGCATGATGCAGCATACTGCCATTGAATTCCATACCATAGAATTTAAACAAGTGAGAATCCAGTGGAAGGGGTAGTGGCGTGGAAGAGGATAGTATTTGTCTTGCTTTCAGTTTGTGTCACACCTCCTTTTTGGCTTTTCCTGCATGAGGCATCGTACGAGACACTTTGGCGGGAACTGCGCATGTGCAACATGCTGCATTTAAAAAGTGAGAACGTAGGATTTCATAGAATTAATAATTCACTTAATTTGCTCAAAAGCTCTTCACAAAGGTCCCAAGCCAACGGCAAGACTAAACATACAGGACGAGGCTTAACGCCCGTTAGGCGCCCTTTTGTACTAACATTCTTACAATTGTCAATGCCGTCTATATTTCCTTCATGGCAACAAATATGTAGGGAGACCACCAACATCAATAGTAACTACCCTGATCCAGGATCTCTCTACATAACAGTAATTTCTTGATTCGGATGAGGCAGAATTAAACCCTGAAGAACTAAGATAAACTGCAGTGCCCTACGTAATAAAGTCACAACAAGATCTTGACAGCTTCAAAACTCTGGCCGTGACCAATGGAAACAATTAACAACATGGATGGAGAGAGCAGCTATACTCATCGGCGTTTTTTAAAATTTGTGAGTGAATCACACAATTCTCAGCAAGCGTCATTCAGACTGCGAGGCTTACTACTAACTTATTTACATATTCGTGTCAAGGTAAATTAATTGGGGGACAATGTGTGTAAAAGTAAAATGCCTTTCTTAGGGACCAAATGCAGGAATACGGTTCCTGAGATCATGGTCACCCATCCAACCCCCAAACCCTCAAACCAAGTCTTACTTATCCTTATAATTATTTTTTTTAAATCGGAGTTTTAGAGACACTTGCAGATCTCTGCATACTTGAAAAATCGTATTTTTTTATATTTTTTTTAGGAGATAACTAATGTGGACGTTATAGTTAACATTACAAATCACCAATTCAATCTCACAATGATTAAATAACACTTCACACTCCATAAAATAATGTGCTTTAAGTATCAACTTTCATTTTCAATACGTTTTAATTTCTGAAAATGGATCCGAAATATCGCAATTTTACGAATTGTTCGTAGTACTGTAACAGGCATGTCTGAAATTAGCGGAATGGCGGAAAGGAAGAGTGAAAATCGGAATGATTCCGCCAAAAGGTTGACATGTATGTGTACGTACCGCTCGGCCATCGATCCAATTCGGCTGATTAAGTCAAACAAGTGTTTAAAAAGTTCAATATCTTTTTCTTCTATTCTGCAGTTGCGCTCGCTCCTCACCTAATTAAAACGCCACCTCCTCCCACCCCACAAATAACCACCAACCCACCTCATTCTCCATCATTACCGCCAGGACGATAAATTTGACTCGTTGTGGCCCCCCTAGGCACAATACAAACTATAGACATCCCAGCACAGCGTACCTTGGGCCAAGATAATTATGAAGAATAATTGAAGACGTCATGCAAAATGAGACGTTTTAGTGGGTGAGGAAAGGCGAGAGAGAGGAGAGAGAGAGAGAGAGAGGGGGGGGGGAGAGAGAGAGAGAGAGAGAGAGAGAGAGAGAGAGAGAGAGAGAGAGAGAGAGAGAGAGATGATATTCCAACCAATTTCCAAATAGTGAGTATTATTAATTTAATAAGTCCCCTCTTGTCGTAATTTCAATCGCCAACTTCAAATGTTGAACGTACGTACCCCTTCCCCTCCTCCCTCCCCCTAATCGACTAATTACCTTACCTTTAACGGATACGTGCAAATTGACTACAGAGTGAGTACCGACTTTATATGAACAAACACACTGCCGTACTCTGAGAGCAAAACGAAACAAAACACATTAAAAAAATTTTGCCCCGAAAACTCGTCCCTCAAATCATATCGATAGGTAAAAACTACACTCATCTTCTCTAAAACTGTCAAATCCGGGGCTTCGTTGAAGTCACTTTAATCGATCGAGATCTAAAGGACGAGCTTTCTGTCCAAAATTTTATAAATGTGTGTGTGTGTGTGTATGTGTGTTTTAAATAGCAGCAGAGTTGTTAGTATTTTCGATGACAAGCACACACTGAGATCGTTTGATCGTACAAATAATTAATTCGTGGGCCGCCGAATACACGGTTAAGAAAACGGTTCTTGTCACAAGAATACTCAAATTATACCTTTACAACTCCGATTACAAAGAGAAAATAATAATATAGGGTCTAGGATGGTAATAGTAATACTCGACCATAACTCAGATACAATGAGAATTAATTAAGTACCAATGGTCTACGATTCGGATCTCACGATATAGGTTTAACTTGTTAACTGCCGTACTCTGGAAAAAAAGACACGTATATTCAAAAAATTGCCAGAAAACTCATCCTTCAAATATCAATCGTTTTAAATTACCCTCATCTTGGACAAACTTGGGACCGCGATAGGTCCTAGGTTTGAAAGTCTTTGCCAAGATGAAAGTTATTTCAATCGGTCGATACTTGAAGAACACGTTTTCTGGCCAAATTTTTAAATACGAGTTTTTTCCACAATACGGCATGGCATGTATATGAGTAGTACTCGACTATAACTAGGATACAATGAGAATTAATTAAGTACTAGTGGTCTACGATTCGGACCTCACGATACAGGTTTAACCCAGTTAACTAGCGTACGCTTAAAAGACACGTATATTCAAAAAATGGCCAGAAAACTCGTCCTTCAAAGATCGATCGATTTAAATTACCCTCACCTTGGCCAAACTCCGTTGTCCCCACAGTAGTCAAGAGTAGAGGGGCGCATGATTGGTACTAAGTTTGAAAGCCAAATTTTGTGTGGCTGGAGAGCTCAGTCGATTGTGCGACCGCTCGCTGCCCCCCCCCCCCCCGCGCTCTCTCTCTCTCTCAGCCAGGCGGAGGATGTCGCGTCAATTGGACCCTAGTTTGGCACCGACCCCGTGACTTTTTATTCTCTATTTTCATCTGGCGCTCTCATCAAAACCCAATTTTTCTCATCATTATTAATACAAGTGCCGCTCCACACTTTTTCAATAACAGCAATAAATTAAAAAAAAATAATTCATTAAAAAAAAAATAATTAAACTTGTATTACCGATTCCTCAATAAAGAAATTGAAATCCAAAGTTAAAACATGGGATGGGGGAGGTTGGAATTTTTAAAAATGACCAGCTCTTACCCCGAAAAATATGTAATTCTCACCAATTACTATAACCGGATAAACGTGCACATGTAAATTATGGATATGTAAAATATTAAAAATCGTCATAGGGCAATTTAAAAAAAGAAAGAAAAAAAAAAAGAAAAGGGAGAGAGAGCACAATGAAAGTTCAAAGCATATTCAAACAACAGCTCTTACTTCTATTTCTGTAATGAGTAGCATTAATTTATATCACCGATGCCATTTAGATTACCGACGGGGTCTCGGCCTAGACGAAAAGCCGACGCCGTTGCGTATAATAGCCGTGCCATTAGCTTAAAACAAAAGAACGCCTCTCGGGCGACGACGCTATGAAACGCAAGCGCGCCGACAATTAAAACAGCAGAAATGCTAGAACCACCCAAAGTCCCTTCGGAGAGCATCGCTATGAAAAAGTCATTTGTAGGGGACGTAACCCCATCCCAAGTGCTGGATCCGCATTGAAATCGAGTTAACCCTGAACCAACACAGGCAATAATTTTTTTTAGAAAAAAAATAAAAAATAAAAAATAAAAAAAATAAAAAAAAAAAAGGGGGGGGGGGGGGGGCAAAATTTCAATTTTGTAAAAGTCTGTACTAACTAAAACGCATGATTTCCATCCTTTTCATAAGAATTTTCACTTAAATATATTATGCTTTTGAATAGATTAATGTAGAGTTGTTTAACTTAGTTATACAATTCCATGTCTGAGTGAAGCAACTGAAACGAAATAAATTGTGTTTAAAAATGAGAATTCGGAAGGGGGGGGGGGGGGAATCCGAATTTGGCTATCTATATTTCTCTTTAACACCGAAATAAAAAAAAAAAACATAAAACAGACAACAACAAAAATAAAGAAAAAAAATCAACCAAAAACAAACAATATACCGATTAAATCGGGATATTGATCTATTGATCGTGCCATCCCGACTATGTTGTTTTTGTGGGGGTAGGTTAGAGATAGGTTTTTATTAGAATGTCCGATAAGCGAACTGCAATTCATTATGGGCTTGATCGAACATCGCTGCAACGTACGGACACTATTCTACGTTGGTTTAAAAGCATTTCCCAATACAACAACGGGACCATAACAATTTGGGTTATCAGAACTGAAAATATGTACACGTCGGTATGGGCTCAAGTTGGAGGGAATCTTAAATGATCGACATCATCATCATCCTTGCCTTTTTCACCCTGGGTCAGGGTACAGGCCACAGACAAAACAGTTTCCATCCCTCTCTATCTTGAGCTAACGTTTTAATATCATTCCACGTCTTATCACTTCTCTGTATATCAGCTTCTTTAACTCTTCTTCATGTTCCCCGTAGCCTTCCCCTTTGACCTTCTGCCCTGGAGGTTCCAGTCCAATACTCTCTTTATTATAGTGGAGTCATTTTTTCACAACTGATCTTCATTCGCAGTAGAAGTTTTCTGGCCAAAATGTACAAAAAAAAAAAAAAAAACACAACAAAAAAACAAAAAAAAAAAAACAACAAACAAAACAAAAACAAACAAACAAACAAACAAAAAACACAAAAAAAAACACACACACACAAAAAACACGTGTTTTGTCACCTTTGCCCCCCCCCCCCCCCCCAAAAAAAAAAAAAAAAAAACAAAACAAAAAACAAAAACAAAAAAGTTTCTATAATTAGAAATGCCATTGTTTTGACGCCATTATTTAACCCGTCCAGGCGATTCTAGTAAATGGGAAACGGGTGAACGAAGTGCACTGCTGTAAAATCGAGGAGTCCCGTAATCGTAATTACTTATTATTGTCAATATCATAATTAAGAGATGAATGCGGAGCGCGCCAGCAATCATTATGTGCTAAGCCCTTTTTAAAAATATACCAATACATAATGATAGTTGTAGGACTCTCTCTCTCTCTCTCTCTCTCTCTCTCTCTCTCTCTCTCTCTCTCTCTCTCTCTCTCTCTCTCTCTCTCTCTCTGTGTGTGTGTGTGTGTGTGTGTTATGGGTGCATAACAGTAATTACATCTACACATCGATAGAGATGATGATAATCAACAAGGATAATAATAATAATAATAATAATAATAATAATAATAATAATAATAATAATAATAATAATAATAATAATAATAATAATAATAATAATAATAATAATAATAATAATAACATATTTTTTTAAAATTCGATAAAATAACAAAATATTGAAGCTAACTTTTCTATGCTGATCAAAACAAACCTACATGCAAATGCTAATAATAAATATCGTCAACTACCCATGTCTTCACGACAAAATCTCCAGTTAAAAACTATAGAATCCAAAAAAATAGAAATAAGAGAAAAACGAATTATAATCCCAGAAGTTTTGATCAATTCCTTTGTACTTTAAAAAGTAGGATTATAGCCATTCATTAGTGGTAAATGAGACAAAAGAAAAAAGCAGATAGCATCTAAATTGTACAGAATCATGCCGTTAGGCTTGATTTAAAACAATCTTCAGCAACCTGCCTCCTTCAAGAGCTTCATTGACTTCTTGTTAGGCTTGATTTAAAACAATCTTCAGCAACCTGCCTCCTTCAAGAGCTTCATTGACTTCTTGTTAGGCTTGTTTTAAAACAATCTTCAGCAACCTGCCTCCTTCAAGAGCTTCATTGACTTCTTGCTTGTTAGGCCCGTTTTAAAACAATCTTCAGCAACCTGCCTCCTTCAAGAGCTTCATTGACTTCTTGTTAGGCTTGTTTTAAAACAATCTTCAGCAACCTGCCTCCTTCAAGAGCTTCATTGGCTTCTTGTTAGGCTTGTTTTAAAACAATCTTCAGCAACCTGCCTCCTTCAAGAGCTTCATTGGCTTCTTGTTAGGCTTGTTTTAAAACAATCTTCAGCAACCTGCTTCCTTCAAGAGCTTCATTGGCTTCTTGTTAGGCTTGTATTAAAACAATCTTCAGCAACCTGCCTCCTTCAAGAGCTTCATTGACTTCTTGTTAGGCTTGTTTTAAAACAATCTTCAGCAACCTGCCTCCTTCAAGAGCTTCATTGGCTTCTTGTTAAGACGCGAATAATGTATAAAATTGCCACAAGGCTTATAAATATTTACACACTGGGTCTCAGTTGCATATTAACATTCTTTTAAATGTATATCTACTGTATACTCCAATAAGAACCTTGAGATCGAGTGATGACAAGCGCAAATTGATGACGCCAAAGGAACGTCGTAAGGTTGGCACTAAATCGTTTCAATTTGCCGCCCCTCAATGTTGGAATTCAGTACCAGTATTGGATTCAATAGTCTGATGTCACGTCGCCCAGCAACGGCGGTCTTCGTGGTTCTAAACAAAGAAAATCGGTACTTTTTATTCTTCATGCTGGCTAGAACTTTTCATATGTCTGGTGATCAGAATGTGTAAAAGTCAAATCATGATCAGATTTATAATGTTTTTTTCCTCTCTGTATACGCTTTTATGCTCGTCGGAGATATTTCATAAGGACGTCCGCCATTGTTCCGACAGTTAAGAGCCAGTTAATAAGTTACCATGCGTCATTACGAGGGAAGTGACGTCACGACTGTTGAAGCGTATTCCTTAAGCCATCCTCATCCCTTCAATTTTTAAAAGCTCAACTTAAAAACCCATTAATTTGTTCCAAATGTAATTAATTGATGATCTGTTTGTTTGCGGATTTGTATATTTCCATTGGTGACAATGTAAAGCACTTGGTGCCTGTTTAGACTGGGTAAAGAGCAATACTAAGTGCTGTTTATTATTTAATATCCAGACCCTATTCTCTCTCTCTCTCTCTCACACACACACACTCTCTCTATCCTATCTCTCTCTCACACACACACACACTCTCTCCCTCTCTATCCTATCTCTCTCACACACTCACACACATTATCTCCCTCTCTTTCACACACACACTCACTCTCTCTCTATCCTATCTCTTTCACACACACACACACACTCTCTATCCTATCTCTCTCTCACATACACTCTCTACCTATCTCTCTCTCACATACACTCTCTCCCTCTCTCTCTCACACACACTCTCTATCCTATCTCTCTCTCACACACACTCTCTCCCTCTCCCTCTCTCCTCTTTCCTACAGCAGCAATATCACCCAGTTAACTGCCGTACTCAGGAAAAACGTGTACAGTATTTAAAATTTTGGCCAGAAAACTTGTATATCCTCAAATATCCATCGATTTAACCAACCCTCATCTTGGTAAAAACTCTCAACACACGAGACTTCGCAAAGACCGCATGTAGTGGATGCAGTGGTATAACATAATAAATCGCTAAGCTCTGACGAAACAACTTTTCTAAAGATGAACATTTTGGCAAGAATTATTTTAACTCCCTATCGATAAATATAAAAACGACCCCAGAATTACATATACTATTTGTTAAATGTTAAACCTAGAATTTTGATCACCATCATCATTATTACAATCCTGATGTGTGTGCGAGAGAGAGAGAGAGAGAGAGAGAGAGAGAGAGAGAGAGAGAGAGAGAGAGAGAGAGAGAAAAATGAAATGAAGTGTTCAATTTTTTGTCTATCCGTCTTAAATTAAATGAGGAAATTAAAAAAAAAAAAAAAAAGGCAAGGAAGAAAAGCGTCCCACAACATTATTAACAATGACGATATCCTAACGCCCCCACTCACCCCAAAAACTCTGCTTTGCTTACGAGTACGATTAAAGTGTAAGCAAGTTGTCATGACAACTCCCCATCAACTATTTAGCAGACGACAAGTCATTACCCCAAGTTGTGACGGACTAACCCAAAGAAGAAAAAGAGAGAGAGAGAGAGAGAGAGAGAGAGAGAGAGAGTACTCTAATTAGTGGGATTATCCGAGGTAACTTAAGTCGTCCCATCACAAGGCAGGATTGGAAGATGTGTATCAGTCATATTGCTATTGTGACAGCTTCAATTTTAAATAATACGCAAACAAAACTATAAAATGTCTCATTTCAGACCAAGGACGCAAAGCTAAAACTACACTACCGTACCCTGCCCCCCCCCCCCCCTCCCCCCACAAACAAAAAACAAAACCAAAAACAACAAACAAACAATTCAATTTTAAATAATATACAAACAAAACAATAAAATGTCTCATTTAATACCAAAAACACAAAGCTACAACTACACAACCGTACCCTTAAAAAAAATAATAAAAAAAAATAAAAACAACTTTCGAAATTACCAGAAAACCCGTCCTTCCAATAATAATATCGATGGATTAATATTAAAACGACCCTCATCTCGGCACAGACACTTAGAAGATGAGATGAGAGTCTTGCTATTCGATCGATGTTTATGCCCAAATTTATAAAAAGTGTTTTGTTGTGCGGCTGTGCGGTCTAGTGAGTGGTATGACACTCGCTTTCGGGTCGGAAGGTCCTGGGTTCGAGCTTCACTCGGTGCATAGTTGAGGCCCTTGGAGAAAAGGTTCTTCACTCACATTCTCTCACCGTACTCATGTGTAAAATGAGTACCTGGCCGTTAACAGCGCTGTTCTGTCCGAAAAAAAAAATGTAATATCGCCTAAGAGCCGTCATGTCTCGTCCTACATGTTAAGTGTTACTGTTGGCCTGGGACAAACTTTGAGACTTAGAGTGGATATTGCGCTATATAAAAACTCTCATTATACAATTTTTTGGTTTGTCATTAAATAATTTCCAGAGTACGACAGTATAGAAGGACGAGACACATTGATTAAGGGTATGGTAATAGAAGCACAGCAAAGGTAGGCCGACTTTATTCTTTCTTCTAAAGATAAGCCCTGGCTTACGAGGTAGACACCTGCCCTTATATACCAATAAGATCTCTCTCTCTCTCTCTCTCTCTCTCTCTCTCTCTCTCTCTCTCTCTCTCTCTCTCTCTCTCTCTCACTCTCTCTCGAATTACAATAAACGAATAAATAAGTAATAAGTAATAATAATAATAATAATAATAATAATAATAATAATAATAATAATAATAATAATAATAATAATAATAATAATAATAATAATAATAATAATAAAAAAAATAGATAAAAAGTATCCATTCCATTCCCTCTCCTAAGTAAACGATGCATGATTCACCCGTTGACAAAATGGTACAAGAGAGATAACCAAAATAAATGTATCCTTTGGAAATGACAATCACCAAATGCTCCAACGGATTATCTACCTTGAATGCATGTAAGCACTATTGAGCAAGCGAGAGAGAGAGAGAGAGAGAGAGAGAGAGAGAGAGAGAGAGAGAGAGAGAGAGAGAGAGAGAGAGAGAGAGATCTTAAGTGGTGGGATTATCACAAGGAATAGAAGACGTGTGTATTAATAATAAATAATATGATGAGAAATTCAATTCAAGATAATAAGTAAAACAAAACAATCACGATGTGTATTACGGGGGCCATTCCACATCAAGGACACAAAGGTATGAAACTGGGACTAATTGGGAGTGGGGTGTGGGGGATGGAGGGGGGCCTAGGACTACATAATAATAGATGTCGCTGAGGGGGGCCAATACAAGCCCCTAATCCTGGAGGTGCGCTGACCCATACCTGTCAACGTTGCCAGATTAAAAGGGCAATCATAGGTAGAAATAAAAACAAAGAGACGAAAAAAAGAAAAACACACAACCACCACAAAATACCCCCACCCCCCCCCTCCCCCCAAATTTTTTTTTTTTAAAGACCGAAGAAAAAAAGTGTACACAGTTACTCAATCTTTGAAAAAAAAAAAACAAACAAAAAAAAAACGAATGATCAAGCCCCTAGACATAGAAGTGGTAATGCTGTTGGTAAAAGTAAAAAGTAGTAAAAAAAAAAAAAGAAGAAGAAGAAGAAGAAGAAGAAGAAGAAGAAGAAGAAGAAGAAGAAGAAGAAGAAGAAGAGGAAGAAGAAGAAGAAGAAGAAGAAGAAGGAGGAAGAGGAGGAGGAGGAAAGAAAGAAATAAAAAGAAGAAAAGAAAAAGACTAGACAAATAGCAGTGGTTCAAACGGGGAAAATACAATATGAGTAGAACCCAAGGACAAATCTATACAGGCAGTTGCCGGTCTACTGATTTAGTTTTTTAGGGGTCTTACCGCGTGTGTCACAAGATTGGTGTAAGGTCATTTCAGCACCAATATAAAAGACGACGGTAGAGGTAAAGTTGTAGATTAAAAAAAAACAAAGAAAAAAGAAACACATACACACACAAAGAAAAAGTAAGACAAAGGGGACCAACATGCCTATTGTGACACCACTCCAAAGTCCCATTCAGGCACAAGCAAAGGATCCTGCTATGAACAATATTGAAATACTCATCCATATGTTTATTTTCAAAGCAAACACTAACAACCACAGAAGTACATCCCCCCCCAGTAAAACACAAAAATGAGCCATACAAAAGGTATTATACATTTGACTGTCTCCCTTCCAGGACCAGGGAAAAATCGAGCAATCTTTATCCAGAACAAAGACAGAGAGCAATATGGAAAAGGAAACATATATTGAGGGTAGAATTCACAGCAAGTGACATCATCCCTGCCCACCATGGGAGATCAGAAGACCTCATCCAGTAACACAAATCTATCTTAAGTCCCAAAAATCAATTCCCAATTCCACAAAAAAAAAAAAAAAAAAAAAAATTAAAATGCCATATAATGTTTTCTGTTTCTTGTTATCAAGGGTCTTACGGAGCGGCGCTTGTGACACATTTAGGTCAAATCAGCGCCAGTAAAAAGAGGAAAAAAGGACCACGCCCAGAAATACCATATAACTAAAACTATAATCAAACAAATAACAGGGAGCTGAATGATGGAGGATCTCACTTGGAGGAAATTCGAGAAAAAGCTAAAATCGTGGATTTCCACTGATTAGCAAACTCTATATCTCCACTAGAGGGGAGTGAAAGAAGAAAGAAAAAAAAAAAAAAAAGAGAGAGAGAGAGAGAGAGAGAGAGAGAGAGAGAGAGAGAGAGATAAGGATGGTTCTGAAGATTACCTGTAGAAACAAGTTTCCATAAAAGCTTCACGTGGTCAGTGCCCCCCCCCCCCCCCTCCCCCCCAAAAAAACAACCAAACAAACAAAAGACACAAATAAAAAGAAAGAAAAAAAACTTAAAAAAGAAAACCCCCCCCCCCCCCCCCCCCCCCCCACACACAAAAACAAAAAAACATACAACAAAACCCAAACAAAAACAAAACACACACTCTCAATCTATTTATTCACCTTGTGTCAGTCATTGACTTTTTAACAGCCTTACAATATCTAGCAAATCATTCATCAAATCACATCTCCTTCCACATCCAAGTTCAACATTTCAATATAGAACGTTAAAAGATGTCAAAGGTGGTGGTGATGATTATTATTATCATTATTATCATCATCATCATTATTTGGCTTCTATGGCGGTGATACTGATGATTTCGTGGTGAGCTGAGTAGATTTACAATGATGTTTTGTAATGAAAATTAAAGCTGATGTGGTAGTTGTGGTTGGGCTGTGATGGTGATGATAATGATTATTTGGGGTGACAGTGGTGGGGAATATGTTGTAATGGTGGTGAGTGTGATGGTGTATATATGATAGTGACGTGGTTCCAGTGGTGGTGGTTTTGGCAGAGGTGATGATAATGATGAATTCGTGACGATGGTAAAGGTGGTAATGAAGCTGATGTGATGGTAGACTTGGTTTTGTTAAAAATGGTGATGATGAGGATACATAATGGTAGTGTAAATGATATATTAGTAGTGGTCATATTGATAATAAAATGGTAGACATGGGAACAGTAGTGGTGATGAATGATGATAATGTTATAGCAGTGGTAGTAATTAGTAATGATAATGACAAGATATAATTCACTGAATCAAAAATTGAACTTTAAAAAAAAAAAAAGATTGAAAGACTTCCTGCATCCAATACTAGACAAGTAATTGCAATGCACAGCTTGCATCTCTCAGGGCTATGCCTTAATAGGGGATGGTGAGGGCAAGGGAATTAAATCCTGCATTTTCATTAAACTGAGAGAGAGAGAGAGAGAGAGAGAGAGAGAGAGAGAGAGAGAGAGAGAGAGGAGAGAGAGGAGAGAGAGAGAGAAGAGAGAGAGAGAGAGAGAGAGAGAGAGAGAGAGAGAGAGAGAGAGAGAGAGAGAGAGAGAGAGAGAGAATGTTTGAACTTTGTGGAGTTGAAAGTACGAAATCAAAAGAGTTCATGGTAGAATAGCCGATGAAACTCAGAGGTGAAAAGAAGAATAAGAAGAAATAAAAAGAAATAAAGAGAGAGAGAGAGAGAGAGAGAGAGAGAGAGAGAGAGAGAGAGAGAGAGAGAGAACATGAACAGGGGCAGTTCAGGAAGGATTTTTTTTCACCCCTAAACCAGAATGGTGGAGGGGTTGTGGTGATGCAATGAATGAGCTGCTAAATAAAACCTATAATCAGGCACTCAGATACAATAGCCAACGACTGACACAAGGTGAGTAATGAACTCAGACTGTGTGGCGTGTGCCAAGAGAATAGTATGTGTGAGTGTGTGCGTCTGTGTCACAGATCAATACAATATCATCGGTGCCAGAATGAGGGTCCAATGACATCATTCAAGGGAGCTAGTCTACTTCTGCTTTCAACATAGACCGACTCGACTACTAAACCTAAACGAAACAAAATGAATGGCCAGAATGTAACAAAAACAAATATTAATCCTCAAAAACAATTATGGAAAAGGGGGAAAAAATTAAATTGCCATTAGGACAACAAGAGGAAGTAGACAATGAGGGACCAAATTAAAATATTATAATAATATAATATTATGAATGAAAAATAATGGCTCTATAAAAACTGGAAGTTGATAAAACTGGGACTCTTACCTGTGGCGTTGTCTGCTGGAGTTGTTTTTGCATAATCTCTCTGTCCTTCGACACTTCAATGAGCTTCGATTCTGCTATATCCAAAGCTTCTTGTTTCTCTCTGAGAGTTTCCATGAGTTTATCTCTCTCATCCAGCATATTCACCATCAATTGTTCGAAGTTGGTCGAATCATCATTCGAGCCTTGAGACTCCCGATCGTTTGACCCATCTTCAGAGATGGTCGGCATCACATCACACATCATCTTGGTAGATTTTAAGGAGGCCTTAAACCTCAGTTTGATTTTATGCTCCGCAAATTTATAAAATAAGACTTTTCCGCCCTATTCAGCCGAGGTTCATGATCCTCCACACAGACACAGAACAGGAACCCAAAATAACCGGTTTCAAAATGGAATATTCACATTGTTTCTCCAGTATCACTATACACACATCCATCTAATAAGCATAACTAAATTCCATTCCAGGCCATAAACGTTTTAGTCCATTTTAAAGCGAATTTTAGGTACACATTAATCATAACTAAACATCACCCCTTCCTTTTCCACCGAATAGGAGAGGCCATATTTTTCTCCTAGGAAAGTGTGTCATACCCATAATGCATTATAATTTGGGATAACTCTCGGTTCTTGACAAGTGGAATAGATCCCTATTTACCGTAAAATCCCGAAAATGCAGATTTGGTTCATATTTTATGTTGCTTAATCTGAAAAGAATTTTTATTGCACTTTTCACACTGTAATCCAACGATTTCAACATAAAATCTTGATTAAGTTTATATATACGCAATACACGTACTGGTTTAAAATCAATTGTACTGTTTCGCAACTAACCGTAAAATTCCGAAAATTTGTTTACATCTCTAATCTCTTGACTCAAGAACACTTGTACTTTGTTGTCCGGCCGAGACAGGTGCGATTGCACCATGATTTACATTCCTTTTAAATCTCTTTGCAATGGCAGAGGAATGTTCATGTAGTCTTGAGGAGGAAATTGTCACAACCGGAGGCGATATGCCGCGGGACGGCAAAAAAGGAAAGAAAAGGCAGGGGCATCTTTCCACCTCATCGGGTGAGTGCGTGTGTGCGAACTCTCTAACTTCCTAACTCTACTCTTCTTACTCTTACTGACTGCTACTGCTATCTAGACTCTTTACTTTCATCTTATTCTTACTCTTACTGCTCTTGGGCTGGTTGGGTGGTGCCGAATCAACTCTCGACTGTCAAGTGTCAGACTCACACTTCTCGATTCTCAGATTTAGATTTATTAAAAGTTTTAATGTAGAAGAATCAGTATGATGACAATGAGTGAATGAGTATATCTAGGTCTATCTAGGTTACAAATAAGTTTAGAATAGATTTGTAACCTACTCATACTCATACTCATTGTCATCATAGAATCTAACCATGAGTATGTAAGAGTAAGTTTTACCCCTAGATCTATCTAATATCATTTGGGAGGGGAGAGACTTAAAAAAAAAAAAAGGGTTTCCCCCCTCCCAAACCCCCAAAATTATTTTTAAAAAAAAAGTTTTTCCCCTCCCAAAACCCCAAAATTATTTGGGTCCCGAGTTTGCGGAAGTACCGAATTGGTTTTATATACCCACAATTGACAATGTGCGTTTCCGAGTAATAATGGGGGAGTCGCCTGCCTAAAAAGCTTGTCGAAATCTATGTGTTGTCTTTGTCACTTGTTTTTTTTTTTGACACCTGTCTGGGAATAACCAATTTTCGTTATTCCCAGACAGGCGTAACAAGTTGGCAGAAATATTTTATGCAAAATGCAAACTAGGCGTGAAAAATACCAAATATTCTGAAAAAAATGCCAGTGGTTATTTGTGTCCCAAAACAGTCAATATCAAATCTAGCTTTGCTTGCTAGGATTATGAGATTAAGAACACTTGTCTATCACAAAATATTTTCTTCCAGATCTAACACACCCAGCATCCCATTCACTGCTTGATGGAGAGAAGAAGAGTCCAATTAAAGACCCCCCGCCCTTCCCACCCCTCCTGCATTTAAATTTGTTTAAAAAAATTTGTGGGGCAGGGGGGCTTTCACATTTCCATTTCCATGATAATATATGATTTGTTTTTATTTTTTTCATTCATATTTTTATTTATTTATTTATTTGTTTATTTTCGAACAGATATCACTCTCCAGAACTTTGCTGACTGTTCCATGCCCAAGCATGCAGTCGTGTCAAAAAGTCAGTGATTGGAGCTACTGCGTCAATTGGTGTGTACATTGTTGATTTATATTTATGATTTTAATTTTTGTTTTCTATTTATGTTTTTTTTTTGGGGGGGGGGGGGGGATTACTTACAGCCATGGAGTGAAGATGAGGATATCTCAGTTTATTTAGCATCAAATGAAAGTAAAATTCCCTGTTTATATTGCGGTCTGGAGAGAATGCTCATCTGTCTCGTATTTTTTGCCCTCTCCTGAATGTCCTAGTATTGCTTTACATGGTGGTCATAGCAGCACCTAAAATCTGGGTTTACTATGATATATGCTATGTATGTTTGAATATGACTGACAGGGTTATAAAACTAATGCATAATATTGAAGCGTCTTTAAAAAGCAAATTTTATAGACCCAATGAATATTCATATGGCCTTGCCCGAGAGAAAGCGTCCCTGCACATGCGCAATCACTTAAAAAGGTTATCTTTTTTAGACCGGGAAAAACCCTGTGTACAACAACAGGGGAAAACATTACAAAAACAACAACAACAACAACAAATACCAGAACTTCAGCAACAAAACTCGACAACAGGGTCGTCGCAACAAACCATATTAAATGTAAGTGAAGGAAACGATTTAGCTTTAGGTGGTCGAACAAGGCATTTTATTCATAATTGGGAAAAAATCACAGAAGACAAAATCATTTTACAATGTGTCAAAGGCTGTAAAATCCAATTCATTTCTCCACCAATTCAAAATAAAATTCCCATCAATTGAAATTTAATGCACAGGAAACCATAGCATTAAGGGCTATAATTGGAGAATTATTGAAACAAGAAGTAATTGAGGAAAGCACTGTTGAAGAGGGAGATTACATAAATAATATTTTCTTAAGAGAGAAAAGATCGAATAACAACAAATACAGACCCATTCTAATTCTCTGATATTGATGCAGGTAAGATAATTGAATGGAATTATGGGCTTGTTTTAATATTGTTGTAAAGGCTAATATTGTATGTTGGTTTGAGAGTATTTCTAATACATCAATGACCCTATAAAAATGTTGGTTTTCAGACCTACAAACAAGTCCATGTCTGTTTAAATCCTGTTTGCTCTTGAAGTATATATTTTTACCTCAATATTTCCCATATATGCAGGAAAGACGACTGGAGTGAAATCGATCGAGGCCCAAGAGTCAGAGGAACAGGATTGGTTTGATAAGGATTATGAAAGTTTTGTGATTCCGGATAAAGAAACGGATGAGGAAGATCTTACAGCTGCTGAGATTGGTACGTACAAATTAACACACGAGAATCTTAAAGTCTTAGATAAGGCATTGTCTTAAATATAAAGCCCAGCATTAATAGAAGTAATAAACAAAAATTAATATAACAGCTTAAAAAAAAAAGAATAAAATACCCAACACGATGGTTTCAGGCTCAAAACCCTTCTTCAGCCAACAACAAAAAAACATTAAAGATATAAATTCATTACTAAATTCCAGATTGATGACAGAGAGATTTTGTAGGTCTTCTCTGTTGTTGAAAAATCTTGGAATGTTATATTCATTTTTGTTTATTACTTTTTACAGTCCACAGATTCTAGCAGCTTAGTATCACTGTGACATTAATAAAAATAAAATAGGTGCACATTGAGAGATTTTGTCAACAAAATGTCATATAATTTATTTCCCCTCCAGATGCATATTTGTTATTATAAGAATCCCAATGGAAATTTGATGAAAATTTTACTCACCCCTGGGTCTATTTACAAGTTCATAGTTTTTTATATCACTTCTGTACACTGACAAACTTTTTTTTAAAAATCAAAAAATCTGAGAACTTTATTTTTTCACATATTGATAGATGAAGATATCCCACACTTCATTCACTCATTTCGGGATGCAACCTTCTCAATCTGGTGCATAAATATATTGAATTAAATTGAGCATGTTTAGTGGATATTGCACTATATAAAAGCTCAATTTTAAAAAATTAATTATTTTTTAAAACTTCCAGCTGCGGAAAGAGCAGCGCAGATCAAAAGAGCTAAAAACAAGAATCTCCAAGACAAAGGAGGCGTTGTCTACCCTTCTGACCTCTGGTTCCATCTTTCAAACTTCATCGATCCATTGGATGTTGGGCGGTTTGCAGCCATTTGCAGTAGTTCATATGCCGTCACGAAAACAGCTGCTTTTTGGAGACAACTGTATCATAAGTAAGATCTGGCATACATTTAAAACCAGTTACACTGGATATCTGTTTAAAATTTAGTTTGGGCAAACAGGGATGTAAATTTTTCTGAATTCAGATTATTTCAATTTTGAAGAAAAAAAGGGGGGAAAAAAACAAGAATAAAAAGATTATAGTAATAAAATCATATGTTTTAACAAAGACTTCTTATTAAATACTACTATAATAATATAATATGGTGCATATAGGCCCAGACATGACAAGCATTTTTTTGTATATACGGAAACACTCCACTTGCTGTTTGAAACGGAAGAGGTTATTTTGACTACATCATGATCATCATCATTGCCTTTTTCACCATGGGCCAGGCCACAGATAAACAGTTTCCATCCCTCTCTATCTTGAGCTAACTTTTTAAAAATCTCATTCCATGTCTTATAAGTCTTCGTTATTCATAGGCCATGAATTCAGACAGGAAATGTCTCAACATGATTCTGAACCACCTTGCAGTTTCGAAATGTTTGTTCTGGAAATAGACACTATAGCCAAATATCGAACACAGTGTATAAATATTACTAAGCAGCCAGCAAAGGCAACGGCTTCAAATATTTAAAAGTCTTCAGAAATGAAGTAAGAATAGCATTACAGCAAAATAAGGCCATTGGTCTAATATCGGAAACAAAAGGTAAAGTGTCTTTAAAAAGCAAAATCTCTGATAGTGAGGCTTGTTGTTGTTGTTATTATTGTTGCTGTTATTGTGGTTGTAATAGTAGTGATTGTAGTAGTAGTAGTAGTAGTAGTAGTAGTAGTAGTAGTAGTAGTAGTAGTAGTAGTAGTAGTAGTGAGTAGTGTTAGTAAAAAACCATCTGAGATAAAATCAGGTGACGATCTAAGATCTTTCTTTAAAGGAAAATAGACATTTCTACTTCATCAATAGCTCTTAGTTTAATACAGTAAACTGATTATCATAGTAATAACTCGACTAAACATGCTATTATTCTGGTTACATTTAGCTTTTTACAAATACTTTTACAACCATTTCCTCTTATTGACTCTTATCTGAACAATCAATTTTAAATTATTTTCTTTTTGTGTGTAGACTCTAGATGGGAAGCAATTCTCAGCTTAAACAGTTGTAAGCATGGTGATTTTTAGAATATTCTTAACAGTAACTATATTGTTTTCACGTTTAAGATTAAAAGGTCAATTTTAAGTCATAGTTTCACCCAGACTCATTTCTGTTTTGAGACAGTTTACAATTTATCACAAATTTGATCTTGTAATCTTTTCAGATGTTATCAAGTTGTTAAAGAGAAGAGAGATATCCTGCCAGGGTACCTGAAACCAGCCGGGATGGAGAAATTAAATGGTTTAAGAAGAAGAGTTATATCAGCCCTATTCCGTATTCACGGTCCTCTTGTTGACCGTATCAAATCCAAGGGACCAATGGATGCTGAACCCCATGATTTGATTGGTAAGCATTTTTTGTTGGATAGCTTAAAAATATTTTAAAATAATTTTTCTTTTTAAATATATAAATAGATTTATACTTTTGATTCATATTACATATTAATCATAAGAGAAAACTTAAGAAACCTGGATAAACTTTAAAGCGTTTACAAAGTGTAATCTTGTGTCTGGTCATTTTAGGGGCCTAATTAAACATGTAAATGTGTTGCTGTTAGATCATTTTTCCTTTCGCTGCTTTAAAAAGTGCTCTTTGATTTACTTTCCTTTTTGCTTTTAAATGCAGTTTAGATCTAAAGTCTTTTTAAGTATTCAATCATTTTCTATATTACTTTTGTCTAGCTAACCCATTTTTCTAAATAAAACACAAGCACACAAAGTTTGTGTTGTTTAAAAAGAAATAAAAAACAAACCAGGACAGCAAAAATCTGAATACACTTTGCCCAATCTCTTTTATTTTAAAGGCTGACAGATCCGTAACAGCATTTCAAATAGATTTTTTATAAAGACAATTGTTTAATTTTACAGGTTACAGGTGTTTGTTGGCCTGGCACCAGCCAGGATCAAAGGGTTGGCAGTTTTGCTTCAAACTACAAAAGCCGTCGCTATTTCCAAGAAAGAAATCTACTACACTGGATCTACACAATGGTAATCAAAGCAAAGGGATTGATGGGGGAGGGGGGGGGGGAGGGTATTTTAATAAAAATAAGATGAAATGAGCTGCTATATAGCCCAATATCCACTAAATGCAAATCAACATGTGATTTTCTGTAGGTTCTTGAGGGTTGTTAGGGGCAGCATGGCCCAGCGGTACAGTCTTTGCTTCATACCCGAAAGGTACAGAGTTCAATCACCGCTGTGTGGCCTTGAGCAAGTAACCTCGCCGTAGCTCAATTTTTGGCGCTGCACTGCGGCTTACACCTTGGTTATTCCAGTCTTCCCTTGTAATAGACCCTAGAGACAAATTTCCCCTAAGGGATGAATAAAGGGAATTTTATTTTTTTTATTTTATGTTATGATTTACATGATTAAAAACAATACTTTATTGTCTCTATAAATTACTTTTTAGAATAATTGAAAATTTCAATAGCACATTTATTCTGCCAGCAGGCCATATGACACTTAATCCATTTGATACAGAACATTGTCCGTTAGGCTTCCTTTTTGTGCTAGCACTCTTACAATATCTGTCGTTGCCTGTAGCCAGGAGCTCATTCACCAGTAAGTTTAGGTGGTTTATGTATGTAATGTGCTTATATCACACTGCAGAGCCATCAATTTAACTTGCATACTCCAGTTAATGTGTGCATCCAACGGGATACCTGGTAAATATCATTTTTATCGCTCTATATTAACTTTACTTAAGTCTCACTTTTTAAAATTATAAAATACATTTTTTGGGCATTTTTGTCATCATGACACACTATCATTTTGAGGTGATAGGTCAGAAATTCTATCCGAAATAGTGAATGATGGGTCTGGCAGATTCTGAAGGCATATGATTCGTTTAAGGAAATTGATGATTTCACGGCTATTTAAGTCATACTTACCTTTTGATAATTGCTGCTGACAGGACCAGGTGGAGATCCCTTGCATCGCCTCAAGTGCCAGCAGACGCGAAGAGGATTGCGTGAGTGAGTGAGTATCTTTTGATAATATTAAAATTAAATTAATTTATTTCCTTTCTTCCACAGGTTACACTGACATTTTTGACAATTCAGAGGAAGGCTGTTGTGTTCTCCAAGTTATTTGTTGCCATTTTGCATCTGTTCCCCCTGTCATGGGTCTTCTCTTAAAACAGGTAAATATAAGTAGGACTGTTCTCAGTCTTGCTTTGCTCACAGCTAAATGTGATCGACTTCCTAAATTTGATGTTGAGGTGATTTAGATGCTAGAAATTTAAGCCAGTATCAAAAATACAAAAACTGGATTAAGTTTGTATGTTTTATGAACTTTCCCCCTCCCGCTTATTTTCAACTCTCTTGTCCGTTTCACGCTATAGAAACCGCTATAGATAAACTCCGGCTCCATGGGTCAAATGGCTCTGAAGGACTACTTTTTTTTTTTTAATAATTAAATCTGTATTACAAAAAAAAACAAAAACAAAAAAACTTGAGTATTTATATAGCGCAATATCCACTAAACATACTCACAGCGTTTACAAAGGGTCTTTAATCAACAGCAACGCGTAACATGTAGAACAAGACATGACACCCTGTTTGGCAATATTACAATTTTTTTTCGACAGAGACAAGGCTGTTACAGCCAGGTACTCATTTTACACCTGAGTACAGTGAGAGAATGTGTGTAAAGAGCCTTTTCCAAGGACTCAACTATGGACCGAGTGAGGCTCGAACCCAGGACCTTCCGATCAGACAGCAAGTGTCATACCACATTGCCGCACATCATGGATAGGAAACTCCAATGTGCCACACACTGTTTTATATGAGTTACATTTACTGGATATAAAACAAATAAAAAAAACAAACAAACAAACAAACAAACAAAAAAAAAAATAGACTCTAACTTCATGAATAGGTTGATAGGGAGCAGTGTGGCTCAGCAGTACGGTCTTTGCTTCGTACCCGAAAGGTACTGAGTTCGATCACCCGTTGCTGCGCTGTGTGGCCTGGAGCGAGTCACCTCGCTTTAGCTCGATTTGCAGCGCTGCACTACAGCTGACGCCTGGGTTATTCCAGTCTTCCCTTGGAGCAGACCCCAGAAACAAATCTCCCCAATGGGATGAATAAAGGGAATTTTATTTTTAAAAAAATTTTTTATAAAGCACAAAGCCATTTAAAAAAAAATTGAATTTCAAATTTTGATGATCCTTGTATTCTATTCTCTTCCCTCTTCCTTCTTCCCTCTTCCCTCACAGGTTTTCATGACCCTCAGTGTTGGTTTCCGTCATCACCGCCTTCGTCTTCATTTCGACTCCACTGTCAGCTCCGGTGCTGGCCAGGCGGACATTGTGGCCAACCTAGACGACGTTATTGGGGTCAAGGTCATCCGATGGTGGGACCCAGCTTACCCTTTCACCCCTTGACCTGGGGATATGTCACTGACATGGACCACAGCTTTGGATTATAGGTTATATGGGACCCAGTCTACCATCTCCTGCTTTTGAATTTGTTTATATGTTCACCTAGCGATCTCTATTTTTTTCTTTTCTTTTCTTTTTTTTTTAAAATCTTTATTTAAAAATTTGTTTTATATCCAGTAAATGTAACTCACGGGGGTCGCGATAGCTCAGTTGGTAGAGTACTCACTTCTCAAGCAAAGGGACTGAGATGGATACCGATTGCACTTGAGTTTTTTTTTCTGACCCCCTGTCCAGCCAGCAGTGATTGGGAAAGCTGGGTCTGTTAGATCTGGCAGAAGTACTTTGCGATAGACTAAGTGTCCTATCCAAAGAGTAGCAAGCAGTTGCTATTTTCTGTTTCACGCTATAGAAACCATGGGCCTATTGGCTCTGAAGGTACTACTACTACTAAAAGTAACTCATATAAAACAGTGCTGATGGTTTTCCACGGATCAGCGGAAGTCTTTGATTTCGGAGTCAGAGGGGGAATTTCCAGCTCATCAAATGCATGAGCATCGGTGCAGTTTTCCACTCTCCACACTGGGTGGGATACCCGACCTCCCATAGTGAGCAGGGAGGTCACTTACTGTGTCTTCTATCCCCTTATATCTGTTTTTTTTTTTTTTTTCCGAGTTACTTTCTGTCTTTGTCTTGGAATGGGATTACTTAGCGTTGTCTCAGCCCTGGTTGGGGTTCTTGACTGGGAGGAAAAACAGTCAAATGTATAGTTATAATTTTGGGAGATGATAATTTTTTTCCTTGTAAATCATCTCTCTGTTACGTATTGTTGGTTGTGTATCCTGTAAACATTTGGGTGTGTTTCCTTTTAGTGGGATCCTGTGCAGGTGTCTGGGTGACACTTTAAGGTGATCTCAAACTAAGTACATTGATTGTATGCTCTTGGAATCTACATCTGTTCCCTATTTTAACCCATTTACCTTTGTCTTACTTTTTGTGCTTTGATTGTAAATCTAGAATATTTTGACTATCCTATTTTCATCTTTTTACTGGTGCTGATGTGACCTAAATGTGTTGCAAGCTCCGTTAAACCCTTAAATACAAAACAAACAAAACACAATGATAGTTTATGATCTGAATTGCTCTAAAGTGGGGGTTTATGCAGTAGAAATGGGGCTAAAAGGAATCGTTCAAAATTTTCCTCCTTTTAAAAACTTTTTGGCACCATCAGCACTGATAAAAGGGTACAACACGAGGGACTTTTTTTTATGACCATATGAATGTGGTTGTGACCTGGGAATTTTTTTTCCAATACACTGTGATGAATGTTATTTTCTTTTAAATCTTTGGAAACAAAGATATTTAGATGAATAAATATCATCATCATCATCATTAATATTATTGTTATTAATTCTTATATTTTTGTTATCATTGTTATTATTAGTATTATTGTTATTATTATTGTTATTATTATTATTATTATTATCATCATCATTATTAAAAATGTTTTTATTATTATTATTATTATTATTATTATTATTATTATTATTATTATTATTATTATTATAATTATTATTATTTTATCATCATTATTAAAAAAAAAATACAATCCAAAGTCTAAATACTTTGCTCGATATGTTGTTGTAACGCAGTGAGGACAATCTTATATGTTATCTAATGTGTCAATATGTTTTCATAGCGGCCAACTGTTCTGTTAAAACTGGGACTGTCCCTATTGGCAACATTGGACTGTTAATTTAATATATGAGAATGGGCCTTGTATGTCCCAGGGTTATGGTGTTGACTAGCAAATTAAAACAAGGAATAGAAAAGGCTCTAAATCTGGCTTATATTATACAATAGTCTATAAACATGATTTTTTGGGGGTCATGACGATATTGGGCGTTCATGGTGTCCCAGTTTTAGCTCTTTGAAAAGTTTGCCGCTATGTGTTTATGTTACATGAAAAATATGAACAACTTTTTTTCAAGTGTAATTTGTGGCTGATTTGTCTCTTTACATTCCTGATAAAGGGGAGACATCATCAGATTGTGTTGAAATCATTTGCTGATGTTCATGACAATAGCTTTACACTACAGTCATTCTTCAGGGATTGTTAACAATTATATATTTATTTAGGCTACGTGTAGTGTGTATTGAAGACTTGTTTTAATTAATGAATGTGTTGTGTAAGATTTGTGTACGATATTCATGCCTGTTATCTCACCGTACGGAGATCATGGGATTTACTTACAAGTGATTGTTTGCATTGTTATTGTAAGAAGACATTTGTATGTGATAATGTGTGGGTATGTTTGTGTGTGTGTGTGTTTGTGAAAGAGAGAGAGAGAGAGAATGAACAATGGGTAATCTTATCTTGAATCACAATGCTACAATGCTTTTGTTGTGTTTTATATTTATATTACATAATATTTTATTCAAGACCACTGTGTTTTGATTTCCTCCTTGTAAAGATCTCACATATTCTCCACAACGATAGATCGGTCCGTATATTCTCTGTGTTACATCGAGTGCATGGAGATGATAAGGTGGTTTTTAAAAATGTTCTCAGAATATGATCCCTAATTAGATTTCTGATCTTCAGCTTTTTCTTATTTCGAGACTAATTATGAATCGTGTCTGAAGAACTATGTGTAATTCTTCACATGATCAGAGGCAATGAACACACCTGGAATGTGGCAATGAGTGTGACTAACACATATTGAACCTCAGGTACAGCGAGTTTAAGCAGTTAAAAAATTGAGCTTTTATGTAGCACAGTATCCACTAAATGTGCTCAAAGCGTTTTACGAGGGGTCCCTGGCCAACAGCAACACTTAAGACTTAGGATGGGACATGACGTCCACATTATCGGTCTTGGTTTAATAAATTGAAGTTTCCATTTCGTTTTGTATTGTTTTTTATGTCTTCGAGGTTCAAGCAGCAACATTTTCATTTCCCAATCAGAGACTCATCGTGTTGGAGAATATTGTATTCGATGGAATCTTCAGGGCGATAACTTCCTTTACAAAGTTATAGATTCAAAATATTTTATACACAGTACACCATTGTAGTAGTGCCTGTGTATTGAGATATAAATATGTTGGTTTATGTGAAATGTTAACATTTGAAAATGTTCTCTTATTGGTGATGGTACTGTTTCAATGTTGATTACTCTGTGTATCTGTTGTATTACGTGAAATGTTAACATTTGAAAATGTTCTCGTATTGGTGATGGTACTGTTTCAATGTTGATTATTCTGTGTATCTGTTGTATTACGTGAAATGTTAACATTTGAAAATGATGCCATCTGACGTCCCATAGTGGGCAGGGAGGTACTTACAGTGTCTTCTATTCCCTTATATCTGTTTTCCAACTTGCTTTCTGTCTTTGTCTTGGAATGAGATTACTTGGTTTTGTCCTGGCCCTGGTTGAGAGTGAAACAGTCAATTGCATAGTTTCGGGAGATGTTTTTTTCCTTGTAAATCATCGCTCTTTTACGCATTGTATTATGTTTGTTTTGTTTACATATTATATTATATGATTTGTAAACATTTGAGTGTATTCCTCTTAGTGGGGACCTGTGCTTGAGTCTGGATGAGACTTTTAGCTGATCTCAAACTAAGTACTTTGATAGTGTGCTCTTTGAATCTACATCTGTTCCCTATTTGAACCCATTGCCTTTTGTCTTATTTTTTTCTTCAAGCCCTTTTAATTTTTCATCAAGAATGTCTTTACTATACAATTTTCTTCCTTTTTACTGGCGCTGATATGACCTAAATGTGTTGCAAGCGCCGTAAAACCCTTAAAAACAAACAAAGCAACATTCTGTGTATATGTTGTATTATGTGAAATGTTAACATTTGAAAATGACACCATGTTTTGGTGATGGTACTGTTTCAGTGTTGATCTCTCTGATTTTAAATTAACCAATTAACTGCCTTACTCTGAAAAGACGCATATTACAAAATTCAGCCAGAAGACTGGTCCTTCAAATATTGGTAAATTTAAATGACACTCATCTTCTGGGGATCCTGACCTCCCATAGCGGGCAGGGAGGTCCATACTGTGTCTTATATCCCCTTATATCTGTTCTCCAACATGCTTTCTGTCTTTGTCTTGGAATGAGGTTACTTGGTTTTGTTCTGGCCCAGGTTGGAGTCTTGGCTGGGAGGGAAACAGTCAAATGCATAGTTATTGTTTTGAGAGATGATATTTTTTTCCTTGTAAATCATCTCTCTGTTATGTATTATTATATTAATTTGTTATTTTTAGTGTATAATGTAACCATTTGAGTGTATTCCTATCTGTTGGATTTTGTGCTTGTGTCCGGATGAGACTTATAGGTGATCTCAAACTAAGTACATTGGTGGTATGCTCTTGGAATCTACATCTGATCCCTATTTCTTCCCAGTTCCCCTTTGTCTTACCTTTTCTTGGGTGCTTTAATTGTAATTCTAGAACTTTTTACTATCCATTTTCTTCCTTTTTACTGGCGCTGATATAACCTAAATGTGTTGCAAGCGCCGTAAAACCCTTAAAAACAAAACAAACACTCATCTTCTTGACGAGGGTGGTTTAAATATTTGTTTGATGTTTGAAGGACCAGTTTTCTGGTCAAATTCTTAAATACGAGTTTTTTTTTCCAGAGTAGAGCATTTAAATTTAACTGGTTATGTTTTTGTTGCTTTAAAATAAACAAGTGATTAGAGGATTAGAATCCGTTTTTTGAA
>NC_088367.1:43099891-43106480 GCF_034508935.2 Berghia stephanieae
ACTTCTATGGATGTTTATTGAGCGTTGCATTACAACGGATTAATTCCCCTACGTCAAAAATCTCGCATTCTATCTTGTATCTCGCTCAGTATTGGAAACTAGTTTAGCAACTACCTCTTTAACTGGAAAATCTCACCGGGCACTGAATGCCCATGCGGTCACCCCAGACAGACCATGGACCACATCCTGTCTGAATGCTCGCTGGGACCTCACTGCACCAATGCTGACCTGAGGGAATGCAACCAGACTGCCCGGGACTGGCTGACTCACTGGCGCGACAAGATATGATGATGATTGCGAACTGGTTGTGTTTTGGTTGTTACTTTGTGTGCGTTTATACAATACAGTAAATTAAAAGAACACTTATGACGCTCTCTCTCTCTCTCTCTCTCTCTCTCTCTCTCTCTCTCTCTCTCTCTCTCTCTCTCTCTCTCTCTTTCTCTCTCTCTTTCACTATCTCTCTCTCTCCACACACACACAGACACACACACACACACACACACACACACACACAAACGCGCATTACATGCAAACACACACAATCAAAGAACGTGTGAATTCATTGTATCTTATCAAATTCATTGAGGATAGTAAATATGTAATTTAAATCTCGTCTTCTCAACCGCATTGACAAACAAGGGAATTAACTGCGTAATGTATAGATTAGCTTTAAATTTTAATGAGTTGATTCCCTTGCATCATTTTTTTTAATTGCTTAATTAACCGACTGAACACAAAAATAAGTTGTAACAAAACATTAACTTTTTTTGTTTTGTTTGTTTGTTGTTGTTTTTTTTTTTCAAATGAGCTTAAAACAGTTAACTAATGATGTTAAGTTTAAAGATTTAGGCTTCTTAAAAACTGTTGGCGCATAATGTGTTGAAATTCAATGAGTTTATGTTGTATGGGATTTTAATGGGGATCCAAGAAGTCTTAAGTTCGACGATGAAGAAGAAATCAATGCAGCATGTTTTATCTTTGTACACATTCTTTTATTCTTTGACAAAATAACCCAGCTCTGAAGAGTAATACCCATACCCGCCTCCACTCTTTCACCCTAAAAAAATCCTTTAAAGAAATATAAAAAGTAAAATAATAAAATATAATTCTCTTTATTCATCCCAAGTGGGTCTTTTTTCTTTTTCTTAAGGGTCTTTTCCAAGGGAAGACTGAAATAATCCAGGCGTCAGCCGCAGGGCAACGCAGCAAACTGAGCTACGGCGGGGTCACTTGCTCATATCCACACAGTGCAGTCGGTATTCGAACTCGATACCTTAGGCAAAGACCGTACCGCTGAGCCACGCTGTCCCATTTTTAAAACGCCAAAAGACACAGAACAAAATACGTTGTCGCGGCAATCAATAAGTGCGAGGTTGATTGACCAACCAAGACCACTAACCCAGTCATAAACAAGTTCAACAGCGCCCTCGTTGTCATGGAAATAAATATATTTTCGATAATCGATTCAATTTTTATTTATTTTGCATCTAGTTCATTCCGATATAATATCGATTTGAGTCGGCTGGTCACAAATGGGCACTGGGTATTGTTTTTAAAAAAACACGCCGAAATTTCACTCTTGGAATATTTTAGTTAAAAATAATAAAGACCTGAAAAAATGTGTATGAAACAATGCCAGGCAAAGCAACAAAAAACAATACAAGAAAAAAAACAAACATTCTAAGACCAATTTTTAAAAAAATCCCCCCCCCCCCACACACTCAAAAGAAAAAAATGAATGAAATAAAACCAAGGAAAAACAAACCAAACCAAAAGAAAAACCAGTCTGTCTCAATAAATGGGGATTGAACCTCAGATCTCCTGATTACCGGTCATACGTGGTACAATTACACCACAGAGGTTACCCGATATATGGGACGTGATCTTATGATTAGGAATGGATGTTTGTTTTGTTTTTTCTTGTAGTTTTCTTTCTAGTTTTTATCCGGCACTGTTTCATTCACACTTTTTCACATCTTTATCTCACACCAGTGCCTGCTCCCTAATTTGTCATGTTGATATTTTCAACCCCCCCCCCCCTCCCCGAACCCCCCAAAAAAGATAACAAACCTTTCAACTTTTGTCTTCCTTTCATTAGTTACTGTAAAAATGGAATTAAAGATATAAACGCAGTAGATAGAATAATATTCGGTTTTTGACAATAAATATCGGGAATTGTATTTATCCGTGAGCCGAAAGGCCGAGTCTACGAAAATAAGACCTTTTCCCGAGGTCAGAAAATGACCGATTTTTTTAAAAAACCCGCATTATCTATAACGTAATAAATAAAAATGAATATAACAGCTTCAAAACAGAACAAAATACCAAAAAAACCCATCCATCCATCCATCCATCCATCCATCCATCCATCCATCCATCCATCCATCCATCCATCCATCCATCCATCCATCCATCTATCTATATATCTACCTACCTGTCTATGCTATGTTGACTTACTTGACCAAACGCCTCATGATTCCTTGTGGAACACATGGGCCGCAATAGCACTCTTCCATCTGACTCGGTTTTTAGGAGTCTTCTTTATCAGGGCCCAGGTTTGTCCGGCTGCCTTCAACCGTGGCCATCGTAAACGTATATCCTGACACTGACCGAAAAATGTCGTCAAAATACAAGTCTTTGGCCACAAAAGAAAACAAATTGTGAATAGTATTCAACCAATTTCCATTGATTTCACTTGTTTCCTTGAGCTCTACTAATGACAACTCACTTGGTACTGCACAAACCTAAAAATGACGTCAAAAGGTAAGTTCTTGTGGGTCCTAGTATCAGGATATAAGTTAACGATGGCTACGCTTCAACTCGGTCTTAATGCTAATGCTATGTTGATGATGGTTAAATGGGTACATTTTTATGACATCATCTTTGGCAGACCCCCCCCCCTCCTCCCTTAGCTGATGACGTAATTTGTGAACACTCCCCTATGAGGAGAGTCCACTAATACTGAGATATCGGACAGACTTCTGCCCTGATTCCATTCTTTATTACTTACTTACTCCTCTTTGATGTTTCATAAACACATTAAAAAAAATAACGATACGTATTGAAATGTAAGCTCCAATTTATTAAACGAAGACAGGTCGCACTGTGGACGTTTCGGGTTTCCCCTTTATCAACAAAACACGATTCATGAAACACTAAGGACGAATGGGAGCTGTGTGGATGGCGTAGTAAAGATGAATAAACAAATACAAAGATTGGACAGGAAGTAGAATGCTCCCTTTGTAAGGAAACACGAATTAAAATATGACAATAAATATCAATAAAAGGTGTGCAATTTATGAAACTTGTTTTGTTGATAAAAGGGAAACCCGAAACGTCCTCAGAATATGTCTTCGTTTAATAAATTGGAGCTTACATTTCAATACTAAACGTTATTTTTTCAGTCGAGCTTCAAGCAGTAACCTTTTCATAAACACTTAAGGTCGACAGTAAGGAGCGCCAGTGACTTCTGTCTTCTGCCAGCTTCCGGACCTCACCTCAGGTCCAACCGAAGGATGTCATCTCTCTTTCCACCAATCTTCTCCGAGTTTCCAGTGGTCTTCCCCTATTGAGATTACCCTGCAGTGCCCACCTGAGAGCAGTTTTCGGAATTGCTCCCTCCTTCATCCGACAAACATGGCCAATCCATCTCCATCTGAAGAGAGAAAAATATTTCGCTCACTTCAAAATAGGACAGAGAGGTCGTGACGTCACACCTTCTACTCTTCCGTTTCCAAACTCTTTGGAAGTGTGTATGTAACCAGTTCTTCGGAGGACTACTCATGTATAGGTTACATATTGAATCATAAGGTGGCATGACTATTTTAATGTTCGGATATTTTGGCAGATTCTTAAGATTACGAAACGTAAAAAAGCGAGGATGGATGATCTTTATTGACGACCAGCATATATTTAGACTAGAAAATAAGATGACATCACTCTGAAACCAGAAAATCAATTACACAAAGTATGTATCTAGTCCTCCGGACGAGTGGTTTTACACTTCCAATGAGACTGGAACCAGTTTCTTTGACATCACGTGTCTATTCCCTGTTGATTGCCATTGATAGCTGATTTTCTTGTAAATCCGATATTCTCTAAAATGTCTGACATTTTTTTTCAGTCAGAATGTCATCAAACGCCATTTTATGATATATATCTATCTTTCTCTCCTTTTTTTTTCTTTTTCCCTTTCTTGTTCACTCTCTATTTCTCTCTCTCTCTCCCTCTCTCTCTCTCTCTCTCTCTCTCTCTCTCTCTCTCTCTCTCTCTCTCTCTCTTGCTTTCTCTTTCATCGCTTTTTAAAATTATTATTTCTCTTGCGCTGGTCTCATCTGCCTGTCTAGCTCATTACGATAGATATTATCTTCCAGAATTTTCTTGCTTTTATCATCTTATATCTCTCTCTCTCTTCCCCCCCCCCCACCCCCATCCTTCTGGTTTATTTTAATTTCAAAAACAATAATAATATATTAGTAAGAATTGGATGGTTGATATTATGGTATAACTTGGGGCAATGTTACGTTCGATATTATGAAAGATTTAAAAAAAAAATAATTAAAAAAAAGGATAGAAAAAGATGCCATCCGCATCTTTTTGCCTTCCATTTTCATTAGTTTGAAGATGATAAAAGAAAGATAGAAAAAAAAGTAAAAAGATGAATTGAAATGGGTCGGGGGTGAAAAGGAGGGGTTAGAAAATGAAGAAAATTCTCGAGGAAAATTTCCGCTTCCATTAGCACGTTATTGAACCAATCAGGATTCCGTCCGCTTGGCTACCCATAGTTCCTTTCCCTACCCAGAGTTCCCTTTTCCTTACCCATAGTTCCATTGGTTGCCGCAGTGATGGCGGCCATGATGCGGTGTGCTTGAATGATTGCCATGTCCTCTTGAGGAAAGAATTCATTGGATGGAGACTGCTCCTAGGTTTGCATCAATTCTAAATGGAGGGGAGGAGGAGGAAAATGAGGTGATACAAAAAACAGCCTCTTTTTTCGTTCTACATGTCTAGATTTCTAATCATTTACATCTATCAATCTATCTATCTATCTATCTATCTATCTATCTATCTATCTATCTATCTATCTATCTATCTATCTATCTCTCCATCCATCCATCCATCTATCCATCTATCTAGTTTCTATCTATCTATCTATCTATCTATCTATCTATCTATCTATCTATCTATCTATCTATCTATCTATCTATCTATCTCTCTATCTATCTATCTATCTATCTATCTATCTATCTATCTATCTATATATCTGTATATCTATCTATCTATCTCTTCATGATAATATTATACCAGTCACTTCCTCTTTCCAAATCACTTTAGCCAAATGTCTCCTTACTAACTCCTCTCTATATATCTATATATCTAGCTTTCTAAAGATACGCTCTCTCTCTCTCTCTCTCTCTCTCTCTCTCTCTCTCTCTTTCTCTCTTCATGATATTATATCAGCCTCTTCCTCTTCCCAAATCGCATTTGCTTAATTTATCCTCCCTACTCCTCTCTTACTTATCTCTCTCCCCCCCCCCCCCACCCTCCCCCATTCCCTCCTGTTCTGGATTGCAACGTAATTTCGATTATACTTTCCATCTACTTCTACACACACACACACACACACACACACATACACACACACACACATACACACACACACACGCTCGCGCCCGTACGCACACACAAATACGCATATTTACTTTATAATACAACGGCTCTATAATAAAAAAAATAAGGTATCTTCCATAATTTGCAGAATATGCATTGAATTATGGGCCATTGTGTAGTTAGTGTCCCACGAAACGTTATAGTGTCTTGTCAAATAACAAAGTCAAGCTATGTCTATCACGGTCAGTTGGATAACCAGTGGGATGACAATAGGATTCAATAGTCTGACGTCACGTCCGCCCAGCAACGGGCAGCTTGGTTCTAAACAAAGAAAATCAGTACTTTTTATTCTTCATTCTGGCTAAAAAAAATTCACATGTCATGTGATCAGAATGTATAAAAGTCAAAACATGATCAGATTTATAAATTTTTTCTTCTCTGGATACACTTTTATGCTCGTCGGAGAAGTATTTCATATGGGCGTCCGCCATTGTTCCGATAGTTTTGAACCAGTTACTAAGTTACTATGTTTCATTATGACGGAAGTGACGTCACGACTGTTGAAACATATTATTGCAAGACATTTGCTCCGGTAACTGTGTCCGGGGTACAAGTGAACTCAGATGTGATTGAGTGGTTCGCTATAGGTATTGATGGGTATTTGATAATATACCAACCAATCAAAGAGCGCTAGGTGATCGAATGGTATTGTATGGTAGGTTTATAAATTTAATTTCAATCAGGCCTAGTGGTAATAATGGTAAATGGACCCTATTGGTTTGTCATCGAGGACACAGTCGAATGAAAAATACCCTTAGAAGAGTTGCTTTTGTAAAGCAAAAACAAAAAAAATCAAGAAAATAAAGAAAAAAAAAAGAAAAAAAAAAGAAAAAAAAAAGAAAAAAGAGAAAGAAAAAAGAAAAAAAAAAAAAAAAAAGAAAAAAAAAAAGAAAAAGAAAAAAAAAGAAAAAAAAAAAAA
>NC_088367.1:43106579-43111763 GCF_034508935.2 Berghia stephanieae
GGGGGGGGGGTGGGGGGGGGGGGGCGGTGATGGTGGTCGTGGCCATATTAATGGTATTGTTTGGGTTGGTGATGATAATTATAGAGATGGATAATATTGATGATGATGATGATGATGATATGATGATGGTGGTGGTGGTGGTGATGATGATGGATTGTGGTGATCACTAATACTACTACTCTCTATTACTACTACTACACTACTACTACTACTACTACTACTACTACTACTACTACTACTACTACTACTACACTACTACTACTACTTCTCCTATTAATACTACTACTACTACTTCCTCCTATTATACTACTACTAACTACTACTACTATACTACTACTATACTACTACTACTACTACTACTAACTACTACTACTACTACTACTATACTACATACTACTTACTACTACTACTACTACTACTATACTACTATTACTACTACTACTACTACTACTACTACTACTACTACTACTACTACTACTACTACTATTACTACTACTATACTACTACTACTACTACTACTACTACTACTACTACTACTACTTCTACTTACTACTCTATCTATACTACTACTACTACTACTACTACTACTACTACATACTACTACTACTACTACTACTACTACTACTACTACTACTAATACTACTACTACTACTACTACATACTACATACTACTACTACTACTACTACTACTACACTACTCTACTACTTCTACTACTACTACTACTACTACTACTACTACAACTACTACTACTACTACTAACTACTCTCATATTACTACTACTATACTATTACTACTACTACTACTACTACTACTACTACTACTACTACTACTACTACCACTACTACTACTACTACTATTACTACTACTACTACTACTACTACTACTACTACTACTACTACTACTACTACTACTACTACTACTACCACTACTACAATTATAATAAATATAATAATTTTGAGCTTTATATAGCGCAGTATCCACTAAATGTGCTCAAAGCGCTTTACAAGGGGTCCCTGGCCAACAGCAACATTTAACATGTAGGACGGGACATGACGCATGTTAGGCGATATTACATTTTTTCGGACAAAGACAATGCTGTTAACGGCCAGGTACTCGTTTTACACCTGAGTACGGTGAGAGAATGTGAGTAAAAGAGCCTTTCCCAAGGACTCAACTATGTGCCGAGCGCGAGGCTCGAACCCATGACCTTCCGATCCGAAAGCGAGTGTCATACAACTAGACCACATAGCCGCATTATTACTACTACTACTACTACTACTACTACTACTACTACTACTACTACTACTACTACTACTACTACTACTACTCTTACTACTACAATTATGATAATTACGGAAACAATAAGAAATTCATTTATACTATTTGTTCTAACCAATAACAGTGGTCAGATTAATTTACATAAAAGAATTTCGATCATTTGATCACCTTACACAAATTAACGCGTTCCATCCCATTCTCAGTCATGCATTACGCATAATACAAACATAATCAGAATAAACTCAATCATTATGATCCCTACATAGAAAATTAATTATCATGTGGCGGCAAGCATGGATGGGCAGAATGGGCAAAGCCCGACTTGTATTTCAAGTTATGGACTGACTTAGTATGATTTGATAGCAGTTGGTTCCAAGAGGTGCTTGATTGTTATTGATACATAGTGACCTATATTGAAGGCTCGATTCAAATTACATGCATGTCCGGACATTGAGTAACGAATGTGCATGAGTGAGTAGCCGATGTGGTGGAAAGTCCTTTGGTCTTTGGTCAGAGGTTCGGTATTTGATTCTGGTTAGGGATAGTAGGATTTTTTTCTAAATAAGACTCAATGGTTCATCCTCCATATTGTCTTTTAACAAACGGATTTATCAAGTCCAAAAGATGCTGAAAAGGAAGTAAAACTAGAACATTTTAACATTTTTCCCCTAGTCCTTTTTTTTTTTATATTCTTGTATGAGTTACATTGGCAATTGCCTAAAATAAACGTTTTTGAACTTTGAACTTTGAACTTTTAAGCCACGCAATTATAACCTTGACCAAGTTTTGTTAATTAGTAGAAACTGCTTCCTATCCTCTGGATAGTACTTTTGTTCAATGAGAACTGACATCGACCAGGTCTTAACTAAATGTAACAAAAAATATTGTTGTAATATGAATCCGAAAAATATAAAGTATCTATATACATCTCTATAGTAGCTACAACATCATAAATAACCACAAGACATATGGAAACCAGTTTTTCATTTTAATCGATTCAATTTGAGGTTTACTATATTATTATTATATCCAAGGAATGTTTTAACTCTTTTTACAAGGTGTCGAGAGCCAGTAACAACAGTTGGTATATAAAATGACGAGACATTATGCCAGTAAAGCATTATTTTCACTTTTGTTTTGTTTTTAGTCATAGATAACCCTGGTCCCCGCTTTTATGTACTCAACTTATCTTAGACCTGATTATGTTGAGAAAATGTGATCAAAGAACATTATATAAGGATTCAATATTGCTCCACCCACGGCAGGACTCGAACAGGGATTTAGAGGTCCCACACTAAGAGTCCTACCACAACGCCTCACCACGCTAGGGACACCGCAAACAACATAAGTAGAGGAAGGGTCAATTTCGTGTTGGGTGTTGGGCAATGATAGGTGCACGGGTAAACGAGTAGAGTGGTGATCGAGGGCAGAGAGGAGGTTAAATAATAGATTGAACTCTATTCCCTTGTGACCTTTGTGTGTGGCTGGGTGATGGGAATGGGCGTGAGTGTGCCTGTATGTGTTTATGTGTGTGTGTGTGTGTGTGTGTTGTGTGTGGGAAGGTATTGTGTGTGTCTGTGTGTTTAGGAAAGACAGAGAAGGGGTGGGAGCAAATTGATAGATGGATTAAAATTGACAGCGATATTGATAGATAGATGGATAGATAGATAGACAAATAGCAGAATGGATGGGAGGGGGGAGAGAGAGAGAGAGAGAGAGATGAAGGGACGGAGAGAGTAAGTGGAAGATGGAGGTATAAATCTAATTAATTTATACCTTACCACTGGCTGCCAGTCCGGGCTAGAATTGAATATAAAATAGCCCTTATCTGCTTTGGTGTATTTGAGTCTTCTGTCCCTCTTTACATTCAACACTTACTCCAACCATACGTACCTCTGAGAAATCTTAGATCCCACGATTCAAAATTGTTAGCATCTCCTAAAACTAAACTTAAGTATGTTGGTGACAGGTCTCTTATGAAATTCGGACCCACGATTTGGAATGATCTCCCTCAATCTGTGAGATTCTCGAGCTCAATAGGCATTTCAAAAAAGCCCTGAAAACATATCTTTTCAGGAAATATTTACTTAATTGAATTTTAAATGTATTGTATGTGACATTTATATTGATGATGTATTGATGCCATTTTATGCTCTTAATTGTTTTGATACCTTGGTTGAATTGTTTTTTTGTTGGTTTTTTTTTTTTGTGTTTTTTGTTTTGTTTTTTTTTTTGTTTTTTTGTTGTTGCTTTTTTAAGCACTTTGAGGTTTCGACGAAAGGCGCTATATAAATATGCTTTTTATTATTATTATTATTATTATTATTATTATTATTATTATTATTATTATTATTATTATTATTATTATTATTATTATTATTATTATTATTATTATTATTATTATTATTTATATTCTGGACCAGAATAAATCCTAAGTTGAATAGGTTTTGAACCAAGTTTAATCACTTACAAATACTCAGAGCGTTATGATTCACAACCTTTTGTGAGTTTAATTTTTAAATACATCTGACAATTTTTAAAATAGAAATTTTATTTTATTTATATGTGACCCTTCGCCTCAAAACGGTAATAAGTCGGGTTGGTTATGATGTTGAAAATTGTATTTATAGCCAGAAATATCAGTCTTGTGTTGAGTTTGTATGTTTTATTGAGGAGAATGGATACCATATTTTATGGTGCTAATGCCAACAATTTATATTTTTGACCAGTCTAAGATTAAATTCGGCTTTTAAGCATCTGGTTCGTTCCCACATAATACCGTTTTGAGACGATGGGTCACATATTCGTATTAATAATGGACATATGACACTGAAAAATGGGAACTTCGATGACCGTGAGACCCAAAATGGGCAAATTATCAAGAGTCATAATATCACATTCCGATCGATCTCTGCAGTGAATTGTCTTGTAACAAAATCTATGGAGAGAAAAAAACAAAGTGTGTAGATGTGACTCATATATAAAGGAACAACACGTGTTATTCCCTTATATATGAGTCACATTTACTCACTTTATTTTTTCTCTCCATTTTACTGGCTCATTTAGGCACCTCTAGCTTCGGTTTAACAAAATCTAGCACGGCTGGTAACTGAATGAGCAATAAACAACATTCTGGCCCCGGTTTTGTAACCTTGACTAAAGTACATTCCGTACTTCAAAGAAATTAGTCAGATTTACTCCGTTTATCTTTATCTCCAATACATTCCGTACACACTATAATTATAATCTTCTATTCGTGTACGCATGCGTACGTGGTTGAAAACAGTGACGGATGTTTTTAAGGTTTTAGCAAATATAAAAGGGGCATCTAGCAGGCTATTTTCCATTTGTGAAATTTTAATTTAGTTCCTCATTGTGCCCTTGGGTAGATTATGCATAGTTAAATCCAGTCAGAGTGATGAAAATATGGAAATGCGTGATAAAGATGAGCTTATGTATTGTCTACAAACTCAAATAGAGATGGAGAGAGAGAGAGAGAGAGAGAGAGAGAGAGAGAGAGAGAGAGAGAGAGAAATTGAGAATATCCCTATTCATCTAATTTGTTTTGATTGTAGAGATATTTGAATTACTTTGGTCTGGGTTACTGAGAGTTGACTGTAAACCTAAAAAAAAAGTTGTGGTTGGGATTGATTTTCGGGAATTCCCGAAAACTATTATTAGATACAACATCCTCCGAATCTCCGCTTGTCTTGTTGTTTGGTCTACATTTTTCTCTCACGCCGCCGTGACTTCTCAAGGTCACGGTCTGTTTGAATAAAGAATGTACACACAGTAAAAGAGCAGTGTCTATCTACATTTAGTAGTGATGGTACTTGTACTAATAGATAGTGGTCGTAGTAGAATAATCCGTATGTTTTCTTACTGAACGAGTAGTATCGTGTGAC
>NC_088367.1:43111857-43144357 GCF_034508935.2 Berghia stephanieae
TTCCTTTTTCTTTATAAAATCCCACTTATGGAATAGTTTATGTCATATCTCATTCCTATTTTGTCGTATTACCTGCTATGCTATAATAATATAATTAATCTAACATGTTTGTTGGCTTGGTTGAAGTCTCGCCCCTGATAGTATTCTACAACTGTTTGGTGAACATTTTCTGATTTTCAAATATTAAAAAATCCATTAAACGCTATATAAATGATGTGACGATGTAGATCTTTTATACGAGAAATTTTGTATAAATAAAATAACTAAAATATTAAATGACCAGTATCATCCACTAAGACCATCAATTATTATGTCAGAAAGAAGTGGTCGCCCTTTCTCTATTTCAACGAAAACAGAGAGACACCGAAAATCTTTTCTGCCGTCCAGTATCCGGCTTTATAACAACAAGCAATAATCATTTTATATAATTATTTCTCATTTTTACTTTTTAAAAATATAAATATTAATTTATTAATTTATTTGTTTTGCAATCTTTTCAATTTTCAATTTATAGTGACAGTTTTAACTATTTTACAGTGTTGAAATTATTCATATTATAAAGCGCAGCTCTGGTTATAGAGCTGCTCCTTTTTTATATATATACATCCTATTTCCATTGTATTTTTATCTTATGTGTAAATTATAACACGTCTGTACAAAAAATTTCCTTTTTGGGATGCAATAAAGTATTATTATTATTATTATTATTATTATTATTATTATTATTATTATTATTATTATTATTATTATTATTATTATTATTATTATTATTATTATTATTATTATTATTATTATTATTATTATTATTATTACATAGGACGGCATGGAGTCTACAGTGAAAGACCTCAATCCGCCTCGTCCACGGCGAGCATCTTCAACGAGTCCCAGGTTTTGCTCTACTATCGATAGAATGAAGTTGACGTCACTCAGGTCTTTGATATTGTTTTTTACATCCGCATTTATGAGTAAATATCACTAAACTGCATTAACCAGACTATACTATAAACGCTCAAGGTTATATATAGTTTTTTTTTTGGTGTGTTTCGGTCCGTTATACTTCCGGATGGCAATGTTGTGAATTTCTTAGCCAAGCGCACACTATCTATAACGACTTCCTCCACTTTTCGCCTCCAGTTTGTTCTGGCTACAGTGTATTTCTCTCATTAAAAACAAAGATCTCATTGGCTCCAGTGTAGAAAAGCCATTCATTGTCCTTTTTCCTCATATTATTCCATATCTATATACTTGCATAATGTATAAATCTGATGGATTGTTATGACATATGTCAAAATGTCCTCCTCCTCTCCCCCCCCCCATCCGCCTTCTTATCTCTCCTCCTCCTCCTCCTCCTCCTCCTCCTCCTCCTCCTCCTCCTCATCCCTCTTCTTCTTCTTCTTCTTCTTCTTCTTCTTCTTCTTCTTCTTCTTCTTCTTCTTCTTCTTCTTCTTCTTCTTCTTCTTCTTCTTTTTCTTCTCCTTCTCCTCGTTGTCGTCCCTCTCTTCTCCTCATATGAAGGAACAAAGAAGAAGAAGAAGAAGAAGAAGAAGATGAAGAAGAAGAAGAAGAAGAAGAAGAAGAAGAAGAAGAAGAAGAAGAAGAAGAAGAAGAAGAAGAAGCCACCAATGGAGCATTGTCACAGCTTGGTATGCCTTGCCAAAGGGCGCAATAAGATCCTAAATATATTGTTTTCCTTATGTTGCTGGTTGCATTCATAACAGCCGCTAAAAGGCAATAAAGGCTAATTCTGAATGCATGTGGACTGTTTATGGGTTCATGATGTGTATATAAATATACTTTTGATTCAATAGACAACATTGACAAATCAAATGACAAAAAATAAGCAGGATGTGAACATCGTTTATAATATTATAATGACATTTTAATAAGTAAGACTTCCAGTGGCGTTGGGTGATAAAATTATGATGATGATACATACATCAAGGCTATCAAAATTTGAATAATTTGACAAGTTCACAGGCTCTCTGAGCATTGGTGGCCAGTGTCCCGTATGAGCACAGATGTCATGTGGGCAGAAGAGTGGACAATGAACCACCCTGACACTCCACGACCCATTATCATCATACATAAGGCACGTGGCTAGAGCGAAACGTGACCAAGGCAGGGAGAGCAAAGCCCGCAGTCTGTGCAGGACGATCGGCCGCCGCTCTTACTTTAATTAGATTGTCTATTCCACCCACATAATTCATTGATATAATCATAAGAGTCTAACGGATAGGAAGTAATTTGAATATACTAAATAAGATTATTAAATAGTCAATCCGATTTGAATTAATGTTCGCTTAAAATATTATTATTATCATCTAATTGCTTAACGTTTTATTCAGGCAATCCTCTGTATTCTGGAGCATAGTTTAAAAAGTCATAAAACAGACAAGATAACAACTTTATCACCAATGCAAATTTGTAATTTGTTTCACATGTTTAGTCAGGTTATAATTCTGGTGAATGAACAAACATTTTTCCTTGTAATTCTTACCCGTCTTACAGTTTTTTTTTATTCATGTGAATCCTACGACACTGAAGGCAAAATTTAATTTTACTGTTTATATTTTTAAGAATGCAATTTAAAAAATGAGACGGCATGCTAGAGAGAAAAAGTATTGATTACACTGAAGTTGTAATGTTGGTTTTAATGCAAAATTACCTAAACACGATTAAAGAAGTAAAAGACTTTCAAATAACAACTTCACGATATCAATACTTTATCAAATGTCATTTCCTGCTGTTCAATTTATCATTACCATTAACATAATCATTGCCTCTTAACTAATCTTGGCACATACTTAGTTCCTGACTCTATGTTGGTCATCTTATTATTGAAATTAGAAATAGTAGGAAATTCAACCTTAGTGTCAAGAGCAATTTGAAAAAGAAACATAAAACCAACTTTTAGAATTAAAATCGTATCAAAATATTTATTTTTGATCACCTCGGACAACATTTCGATTTTATTTCCGCACTTAATAATGGCACATATTTTAAATGGTCTATATTAGGATTACAGAAGAACAATACTTCGTAGTTGAATGGAAGAGCAGCGATCTTAATGTCTTAACAATCAAACTGCGAATGTTCAGCTCCGCCAATAAAATTCTGATACATTTCCTTGGAAAAAATCTTAAAGTTATATGACAAATAAAATAATCGTTCATTGTGGCAAAAAGGATAAAAATCCGTTCGTTAATCGTGTAAATAAGCCCGAAGTAGGAACTCTAAATCTATGAGTGATCAAATACCATAATAATATAACGGAATTGAAATGAAAGAGGATTCTATGATATAGAGATGCTATGTTTAGGAAAATCCACAATATCCCAGAAACCCTGAAGATCAAAAAGTTGTCCTAGTCTTATGTTAGCTTCCACAAGGAGAGTTGGAAGAAGATCAAAGCGGCTTCTTTTACTTGGAGGGATGAAGACTTTGAAAGTCTGTCCATAATGAAAGCCCCTCATTAGCGAAGACCTCCCGCTGCGATCTGATTGGTTCGCCCTGTGACGTCATTAAAATCACAGACGGCGCGTGGAGGTCATGACATGCGCAGAGACAACGCGTGCACGTTGTAATGAATACTATTGGATAAATTGAGGTAATTTGTGGAATGGGAGGGTGCGATGATTTGGGTTTAGGATTGCTTTTCTCTATTGTAGTTTGGGGCTATGAGTTCAATAGAAAGAATTGAGAGGGGTGTCGACACACAAACACACACACACACACAAATCACGCACTAGAACACCACACACACACATAGCATACACACACAGAGTAAAGTTTATGAACACAAGAGAGAAGATGAAGAGGAGAAGGAGGAGGAGGAGTGGGATGGTGGTGGAATGAGGAGAAGGAGGAGGAGGGGTGGTGGAGGGTGAAAGAGGTAGGAGAGGAGAAGGATGAAGGGAGGAGGAGGGAGTGTGGGGAGGGGGGAAAAGAGGAGGGGGAGGAAGAGGATGAAGAAGGAGAAAGGAATCGGGAAAAGGGGAGAAGAGGAGGGAGGAAGAGGAGGAAGAAAAATGAATGAAGAAAGGAAGAAGAAGAAGAGAAGAGAGAAGAAAAAAAGAAGAAGAAGAAGAAGAAGAAGAGAAGAAGAAGAAGAAGAAGAAGAAGAAGGAGGAGGAGGAGGAGGAGGAGAAGAAGAAGAAGAAAAAGAAGATGAACGAAGAATGAAGCCTTACATATTCCAACATTACAAACATTAGCTAAATCTAGAGCCACGATAATCATCAGCCCCACCCCAAAAAAGATTACAAATTACAAGCACAATCTACACACACACTATCTAGTCATAAGAAACTCAAAACCAGCCTTAAAATCAAGATATACACCACCATCAACGTTTACTCACTTAGAAAAACACGAGAATTTTCCCCCTGGGCTGTCGTTCTCACATGTAACGTGAGTACTATTTCAATCAAAAGCAATTAGGGCTAGCCTGACTCACGGACATGCCAGCCAGAGCGTTTATCACTGACCTCGCGTCACTCAACTTAATTTTGGACAATTAATTTTAAAAAAAAAAAAAGAAGAAAAGAAACGCTTATATTATTATATATATTTGGCCATTCAAAATGGTTTTGAAACCCCCATGTTTTTCGGGGTCTTTATTTTCTCTTTGAACATTAATAATAATAAACAGAATCCAACCGGAAGCTCCCTTAATAAAAATTATTTGTGCCAGGTATTTTTTTATTTTCTTGTTAAACTATAAAATTATTTTTGCGGTTGAAATGTTGATATTTGAAGATGATGATGATAACATTTTAAAACAATGCTTTTGGTGTTGTTGTTGTTGATGATGATGACGGTGGTGGTGGTGATGATGATGATGATGGTGGTGGTGGTGATGATGATGATGATGATGATGATGATGATGATGATGATGATGATGATGATGATGATGATGATGATGATGATGATGATGCTGCTGCTGCTGCTGCTGATGATGATGATGATGATGATGATGATGATGATGATGATGATGACGATATTGATAATAATAATAATAATAATAATAATAATAATAATAATAATAATAATAATAATAATAATAATAATAATAATAATAATGAAGATAACAACGACGACGCAACATTAACCCAAAGACGTCCTATCTACGTATTGTATATTATTGAACTCAATGCCTCAACAAGCCTTCTATATCATCATGGCAACTATTGAATACAAGGTCAACAATTTTTGGAGGCTTCCTTGTCAAAGGGAGATAAGAATACGATCAGCTTACTAACTATTAGATAAGTTGTAAAGGATAAACCTATTCACTGTCGTACTCAACTCTGGAAAAAAAACCAACTCGTAGTTAAAGATTTGGCCAGAAAACTCGTCATTAATATATATATATATATATATATATTATATATATATATTATATAATATATATATATATATATATATATATATATATACATGTGTGTGTATATTTTAAAATGGAGCTTTTATTTTGGAAATATTCATTAAACGTGCTCAAAGGGCTTTACAAGTGGTCCCTGACCAACAGCAGCACTTAACATGTAGGAAAGGGACATGCCGCCTGTTAGGCGATATTACAATTTTTTTTCGGGCAGAGACAACGCTGTTATCGGCTAGGTACTCGTTTTACACCTGAGTACGGTGAGAGAATGTGAGTAAAGAGCCTTTTCCAAGGACTCAACTACGCGCCCAGCGAGGCTCGAACTCAGGACCTTCCGATACGAAAGCGAGTGTCATACCACAAGACCACATTATAGCAGCCGCACTATTTAAATGACCCTCATCTTGGCAAAAGCTTCGCGAAGTCCCAGGTTTGAGAGACTTATTTTTTTCCAAGATATGGGTCATTTTTGAAGGACGAGTTTTCTGGTTCAATTTTTAAATACGTGTCTTTCCATAGTAAAGCAGTACACTGGTTAACATTGCTAATTATAGTCTGTACTGTCATGTTTTCATAAGATATAATGTAGGTGTGGTAAATTAGCCACAGGGGGTACAAAAATCAAGGCGGGGCCATTCCGTTCTCGTACAAATAAGATAAGAAAATACCCAATCGTATTTTCGTCCCCCCTTATCCACAAAACAAACCCTTAGGTAAACACCATTCATCTATTTGATAAGTGGGTGCTTGCGGTTTCGTCCATGACCAACCCCGCGACTTCGTCCGTCAGTTCGTCCGTAGTTTGTTCTATGGGGTCATCATAGTGGACATTGTCCACCACTCCGCTGTCTTCGAACGAGGTGTAACTAGAGCGGCTATGTGGTCTTGTGGTATGACACTCTCTTTCGGATCGGAAGGTCCTGGGTTCGAGCCTCGCGCTCGGCGCATAGCTGAGTCTTTGGAAAAGGCTCTTTACTCACTTTCTCTCACCGTACTCGGGTATAAAATGAGTATCTGGCCGTTAGCAGCGCTGTCTTTGCCCAAAGAATTGTAATATCGCCTAACAGGCGTTATGTTCCATACTACATGTTAAATGTTGCTGTTGACCAGTGACCCCTTGTAAAGCGCTTTGAGCACATTTAGTGGATATTGCTCTATATAAAGCTCAATTTTTTAAAAGCTCTGTTTAACGGAGCATAACTGACTTACCACGATATAGAAGAAGAACAATAATAAAAATATTAACCCTCACCTTACCACCCATAGGAAAATCGTCACGTTCGTTACGATGCAGCCAACATTTTTCTTATTCTAATTTCTTTTGTACATCATAATATAATATTTGAACAAAATTTTTTGCTATAGATAGTTCGAAGATGACGTCACTCAGATCTTTGTTATTGTTTTTTGCCATCCGCGTTTATGAGTAATGCTCACTGAAATGTATTAACCTGACTATAAACGTTCATGGATACACACAGTTTTGTGTGTTGGTCCGTTATACTTCCGGATGGCAATGTTATGAGCTTCTTAGCCAAGCGCATACTATCTATAGAAGAAGAACAACAATAAAAATGTTAACCCTCTCCTTACCACCCATAGGAAAATCGTCACAGGATTCGTTACGATGCAGCCAACATTTTTCTCATTCTAATTTCTTTTGTACATCATAATATAATATTTGAACAAAAATGTTTGCTATAGTTAAAGTATAGATAGTATGCGCTTGGCTAAGAAGCTCATAACATTGCCATCCGGAAGTATAACGGACCAACACACAAGACTGTGTGTATCCATGAACGTTTATAGTCGGGTTCAGTGAACATTACTCATAAAAGCGGATGGCAAAAAACAATAACAAAGACCCGAATGACGTCATCTTTGAACTATCTATAAATTGGGTGTGACCTTTTGGGGACAATCCGGAAAAATGACCGGTAAGGAAAGAGTTAATAAGCAGGTTTTGGTGATAGAGATAATAATAATAATAATACGTAGCTAATATCTATACTATGTATTTTGTTGTATTTCTTGATCCGTCCAGGTTCATAGAGTGTGGTGTATCATGTAAGGGTCAGCGGGTGCGGATAACAAGAAAAAGTAGGTGTGGAATTCTTTTTTTTTTAGCCTTATATACATCAATAATATTATTATTATGATTGTAATTTTAGGAGTACTGGTAGTGACCCACACAAATTAGATTGCTTTGGAAAGTTGTCTAAGTTTGTATCTTTATTTATTTATTAAATTATTTATAAACTTATTTATCTATTCACCTTAATTAATTAATCAATTAATTAAATAATTGATTAATATTTTTGTGTATTTACTTATTTATATGCTGGTTATTCCTTTTATTCATTTATGTATTTATTCACGCAAAGCGTCTTGAGCACATTTAATGGATAATGCGCTATATAAAAGTTTAAATTAAAAAAATAAATATATACATTAATCTTATTAATTAATTAATTCACTATTTTTTTATGTGACTCTTACCATTTAAAAATGTTGGTCCTAATTTCTTTCGCTCATGTGAATTCTGACCCTTCTACGGCGTGCAGTACAATATCTAACTTGGATTGAAAATATAAAAGTTAAGCGAAGTTGAGAGTGGTTAGTGAGCGGATGGGTGACAATGAGAACTAATCTCCGGGGTAAAGCACTTCGCAAACTACATCATCCCAAAATAAATGATCTCTAGGTAGTGACGAATATTGTAAATTTACTTGTAAGAAGAAGAATGCCTAAAGGATCGTAATGGCCTTTTGCGAGAATACATAATAATTTGTGAAATATATTACAGACCTGCTATTATTACGAAAAATTCGTAAAAATTACGAAATTTGGCTCCAATTACAAAACTTAATGAACATTTCCAAGTCATTAAAACTTATTGAAAACGAAAGTTGGTACCAGAGTACATAATTAATTTTAAGAAATTTAAAACGTTATCTATTAATCCTATTGAGAGTAAGTTGTAGGTCGATCTATAAAGTCAACTATAGGGACTATAATTTTTATCTCCTATAAAAAATATGATTTTAAAAATTTCAAGTTGGCAGGTCTGATATTGAGTAATATGAATCTGAGGAATTGCGTTGAAAAATGGTCTATTTTATTTTATTACGCATTTGATTTTGTTTCATAATAGAGGCATCGCGTCATCAGCAGCTGCTGTTCTAGAAAGCATTAGATGAAATTATTAAGGTGTTTGTAACTGGTTCCCGAGTGCTGGCGACAAGCATGTGATTGATCTAATTCTATTGTTTTGATGAATTATGATGATGATGATGGTGATGATAATGTTGATGATGATGATAATGATGATGGTGATGATGATGATGACGAGGTTGGTTTAAACAATAGATACAATGAGTGTTTAAAAGTGTGGATGAGAGAAAGGTGATCTTTATTTATATGAGCGAAAACATTTAATAGAATCATTTCCAGTTTCAAATAAACAAAATAAAAAAAAAAAAACAAAAAAAAAAAAAAAAAAACAAAACAAAATAACAAAACAACAACAACAAACAACATAAACTAAAGAAAAAGAACATTAAAGAAAAATTTTAAAAGGAATAATATAAAAATTTACTAAAAGCAGAAACAGAAAAATCCAAGCAAAACAAAACAAAGCCCAAAGAACAATGTACGAACTCCTGTACGTCCCTGTTAACGGTTACCGATACGGTACCGCGATATATAGATAGTATGCAGATGACGTCACTCAGGCCTTTGTTATTGTTTTTTTGCCATCCTTATGAGTCATTCTCACTAAACTGTATTAACCAGACTATATAGATAGTATGCAGATGACGTCACTCAGGCCTTTGTTATTGTTTTTTTGCCATCCTTATGAGTCATTCTCACTAAACTGTATTAACCAGACTATATAGATAGTATGCAGATGACGTCACTCAGGCCTTTGTTATTGTTTTTTTGCCATCCTTATGAGTCATTCTCACTAAACTGTATTAACCAGACTATATAGATAGTATGCAGATGACGTCACTCAGGCCTTTGTTATTGTTTTTTTGCCATCCTTATGAGTCATTCTCACTAAACTGTATTAACCAGACTATATAGATAGTATGCAGATGACGTCACTCAGGCCTTTGTTATTGTTTTTTTGCCATCCTTATGAGTCATTCTCACTAAACTGTATTAACCAGACTATATAGATAGTATGCAGATGACGTCACTCAGGCCTTTGTTATTGTTTTTTTGCCATCCTTATGAGTCATTCTCACTAAACTGTATTAACCAGACTATATAGATAGTATGCAGATGACGTCACTCAGGCCTTTGTTATTGTTTTTTTGCCATCCTTATGAGTCATTCTCACTAAACTGTATTAACCAGACTATATAGATAGTATGCAGATGACGTCACTCAGGCCTTTGTTATTGTTTTTTTGCCATCCTTATGAGTCATTCTCACTAAACTGTATTAACCAGACTATATAGATAGTATGCAGATGACGTCACTCAGGCCTTTGTTATTGTTTTTTTGCCATCCTTATGAGTCATTCTCACTAAACTGTATTAACCAGACTATATAGATAGTATGCAGATGACGTCACTCAGGCCTTTGTTATTGTTTTTTGCCATCCGCGTTTGTGAGTTGTTCTCACTAAACTGTATTAACCAGACTATAAAAGTTCATGGTGACACAGAGTTTGTGTGTTGGTCCGTTATACTTCCGGATGGCAATGTTGTGAACTCCTTGGCCAAGCGCATTCTATCTATATATTAAATAATTTGTCTTAGTATGAAAAAAAAACAACAAAAAAACAAAAAAAAAAAAACAAAAAAAACAAAAAAAAAACAAACCCAAATCAAAACATTAAAAAAATTTTAGCCAGAAAACTCGTCCTTCAAATATCAATGGATTAAAATGCCTCATATCTTGCCTAACCACTCTCAAATTTGGGACTTTGCGAAGTCCCAGGTTAGAAGGTTTCTAGAAAGTATGAGGGTCATTTTTGATCGATGGAAATTTGAAGAACGATTTTTCTGACCAAATTTTAAAATGTGTTTCTTTTTTTTTCCCGAGTAGGGCAGTTAGTCATGGCACTATTTACATAATGTCAGTGCAGGGGGAAAACTTAGCACCGTGTCAAAACATTACCCCATACGTCATTTAGGAATTTCAAAACTGACCAGCGGTCATTACTTGCAGCAGTAATGGTATCTAGAGTAAGGCTTCGTTAGAGATGTGATGAGATGATGTGCCGTTCTCTGAAAAAAAAAAACATATTAAAAAATTTGGCCAGAAAACTCGTCCTTCAAATATCGATCGATTTAAATGACCCTCATTTTGGCAAAAACTCTCAAACCTGGGACTCTGCAAAGTCTTCCTTAAAGTCGCAGGCTTGAGAGTTTTTGCCAAGATGAGGGTCATTTTAATCGATCGATATTTGAAGGACGAGTTTTCTGGCCAAATTTTAAAAAAAAATGAGTTTTTCCGAAGTACGGCGGTGATGTTGATGGTGTCAATGATAATAATGATAATAATTGTCGACTGTGTGGTCAGTGGTAGTGAGTGGTCAGTCAATCTCTTGACAATTCGTGTCCGGAGTGGCGGTGAAATAAGAGGAATAAGAAACAACAGCAGCTGCCATTTAAATAATCGTTAAGAATGTTGAGAAATCCACACCTCGTAAGCTAATGTGACACGTCAGCTTGTAGAGAATATCTAAGTAGACACTAGAAAGAAAGACCAAAAAAAAAAAAAAAAAAAAAAAAAGGAAAAGGGAAAATTGAAAAAAAAAAAAAGCACAACTGCCGCCCCCCCCCCCCCCCCAAAAAAAAAAAAAAAAATCAAAAAAATCTTGGAAAGTAAAGAAAAAAAAAAGCGTTCGTATTTTATGCCGATGTTTTAAATCCCATTCAATTTGGAACTCCATAGTTACCTATCGAACGTTTTTTTTTTTTTTTTTTGGTTTACTTTCCAAGATTTTTCTACAGAGAGGACCTACCAAATATCTCTGTCGTCTATCTGGAATTTAGCAATATATTTATGTCTTAATTGTTTTTTTTTTGTTGTTGGCTGAAGAAGGGTTTTGATCCCGAAACGGTCCGTGATTGGTATTGTGTTCCTTTCTGAATCAGTTATATTCATTTTTAGTTTATTACTTTTTACAGTCCACAGCATCTAGCAGCCTAGTATCACTTTAAATTCAATTTTAAGTACCGTGTTCACGCCAACATAGTACCGTTTTGTGGCGATGATTGACATATTATTAAAACGGTAATACACTGTATATTAAAAACGGGAATATTGAGGTGAACCTGATCGACGTGTACATGTATGTAGGTCTGACATCCGAACCCACTTATGGGCCTAGTTTAACATTGTTGTAATAGTAATAGACATAATTTTGCGTCATTTCTTTTTGTTGTTGTTGAGATTTTAACACAACAATGGGCCCATAAGGAATTGGGTCATCAGACCTGTAAATAAGGGCACGTCGAACTTGATGCTTTGAATCAAATTTTAAGTTTAAAGCTTCAGCCACTTTCGTTTTTTTTTCCTTGGCCAAGATTATTAACCCCCAATTTGTTCACTTGACCAACATGGGTGATTCCTGTTGAGACATAATTTTGCGTCATTTCTTTTGTTGTTGTTGAGATTTTGACACAACAATGGGCCCATAAGGAATTGGGTAATCAGACCTGTAAATAAGGGCACGTCGAACCTGATACTTTGAATCAAATTTTAAGTTTAAAGCTTCAGCCACTTTCGTTTTTTTTCCTTGGCCAAGATTATTAACCCCCAATTTGTTCACTTGACCAACATGGGTGATTCCTGTTGAGATCAGACATCTTTCATTCTGAGGAAAGCGAGTTTTGTTTGTTCAGCCTAAAAAAAACAAACAAAAAAAAAAAAAAAACAAAAAAAAAAAACAAAAAAAAAACAAAAAACAAACCCCCCCCCCCCCCCCCCCCCCCCCCCCCAAAAAAAAAACCCCCGAAAAATTCTGATCTGATCATTTTGACAATGTTGGAAAGAAACCAATGCGGCTTCTTACATGTTTTAGTATGTCTTGCCCGACATGGTCATTGCTGTTATTCGCTTGGTATTTTATCCTATGTAAACGCTTTTGATGTAATTCAGTGGACATTGTACTATTTAACAGCTTAACTCTCTCTCCTTACCGACTATTTGTAAGATTATTCACCAAATGCCATATTTACCCAACATAAAAATTGATATTTTTTTACACTCAACCCAAGCAAAAAATATACAAAATTTCTTCAATAAGACTAGCTTTACAAAAACAGCATTAAGTTCTTATTATAACTGTAATAAATATTTCTCGTCAAATTCTTGTGATGTACAAAACAAATCCGAATTTTAAAAATGTTCCATTGTATCGTAACATATGTGACGATTTTCCTGTAGTTTGTAGGGGGAGTTAAATATTGTAATCCTGTCATCATTATTTGTGTGGTCAAGTGGTCAGCTACTCACTGACGGTGCCAAATTCCAGCTGCTCTGACTGTCTATTAGGCACCAGTTACAGCTAGAAACAGCTGCAATCAAATGTGTATTCAATTTCCTCCAGATAATAATAATATGATAACCCCTAATATGTCAAGGGTTTGCACCTTCCCCTTCTCATCTTTAACTGCAACTACCATATGGTAACCATAAGTTAAAATAAAAATAACGAAACGAAGAAATTAGAATGTGTCATAAGGTGAGTTTTTTTTTTTTTTTTGGTGATGTTCGTCACAAAAACACTCCATACCAAGTTATTTGGAAAAACTAAGGAAGTGGCGAAGTGGCCGAGTTGTTAAGGCATTGCACTGTGATCCGGAAGGTCTCGGGTTCGAGCCCCGCTTCATGCACTTTCGTTTTTCTTCTTTGGGCAATATTATTAATCTCCAATTTCATCACTTGGACAACATGGGTGTTTGGTGATTCCTGTTGACATCAGACATCTAGTTTGATGAATTATCTATATAATAGACTTTTATAGTCTGGATAATACAGTTTAGCGAGAATTACTCATAAATGTGGATGGCAAAAAAAAAAAAAACAATAACAAAAACCTGAGTGACGTCAACTTCATTCTATCTAAAATACATCAACCGGTCCCCTCATCATCCCACGGTCATTTTCACTTACGACAGATTCTGATCCCGTGTCAGACATCACCACTGTCAAAACAAACTCCAACAGGTGGCAGCAGTAGGGATGACCTACGGGCACTTAGTGAGTAAGCGTAAGTGGTGCGGTCAAAGCTCTTGCTTGTCAATGGTAGGTCTTGGGTTCGAATCCCAATTAGGGCATAAAATAGATATACATGATATGCCGCTTAAATCGTTTGTATTGTTTTGCCATGATACATTATTTTGTTGTCCAAGGGCGGACATACGTTATGTTATAGCCTGACACTGAAATCCAAAAGGACTGGCATTTTGACGTCATTAATTGGTTTTTGCACCGCCTAATGAGTTGTCGTTAGTAGTGTCCATGGAAACAAGTGGTCCCATTGGTTGAACTGTTAAATACAACTCACGATTTGTTTTCTTTTGTGGCCAAAGACTGGCTACGATCGAACGCGGTACCTTTCGGGTACGAAGCAAAAACCGTACCGCTGAGCCACGCTGCCCCTTCACCAGCCTGAGGTAATGAGTCACACATTATAACAAATACACACCATCATAATGATACACGATAATGACCATGGAATCAAATTTCGGGAATTCCCGTCCTATCCTGGAACTGCATGGAATAATCTGTGCTGTGCCATCGGCAGCCTTCATTAACCAGTTTAACTGCCAAACTCTGGAAAAACACGCGTTAAAAAAATTGGGCCAGAAAACTCACCCTTCAAATATCGATCGATTTAGATAGCACTCATCTTGGAAAAAACACCCCAAAAAACTCTCAAACATAGGACTTTATTAAAAATATTGCGAATTCCCAGGTTTGAGAGTTTTGCCAACATGAGAGTCATTTAAATCGATCGATATTTGAATGACGAGTTTTCTGGCCAAATGTTTAAATACGTGTTTTTCCAGATTAAGGCAAATTAACTGGTTAATTTTGCCCGTCCGTAGAGTGAGTGAATGAATCTTCTCGAAACTGACCGTGAGACCGTCGGAGCGTCAGCGCGTGGATAGAATGTGACCCGTCGCCTATAACCGGTATTATGTCGGTATGTTTCTAAATGGCAGAAACCGATTTAATAGCCAGAAATATAAATTTTGTTCCAACATGTTTTTTCTTTTTTGATTCATTAAGAATGAAGAATATGAATTCTAAGGGAGTTAATCGTGAAATGTCAATATATATCTAATTATTTAACGTTAATCTTTAAGCATTAACATCTTCATCATCATCATCATCATCATCATCATCATCATTATTATTATTATTATTATTATTATTATTATTATTATTATTGCCATCATCACCATCATCATCTTAAAATCATCATCATCATCAATTTTATTATTATTATTATTATTATTATTATTATTATTATTATTATTATTATTATTATTATTATTATTATAATCATCATCATCATCATTATTATTATTATTACTATTAATATTATTTTTATTAGTATTGATATCACCGCCATTCTCACTATAACTTGTTTTTGATATGATAAATCAAAAAGAAACATAGCTACAATTTCACTCTGATTAACAATTAACATTTTCTTCATGCCATTTCGAAGCATGGATGTAATTCCTCATTGTTTTAGCCAACATAATAAGACATCATTAATTCCCAGTTGGAAAAATTTGGCATTTACTGGTTTTCTATTCTAAGGGGGCAGCGACTTGTCTCAGCGGTACGGTCTTTGCTTCGTACTCAAAAGGTACCGAGTTCGACTACCCGCCTCGTTGTGTGGCCTTGAGCAAGTCACCTCGCCCTAGCTCAATCTGCGGCGCTGCAATGCGGCTGACTCCTGGGTTATTCCATTCTTCCATTGGAATAGATCATATTGATAGTGTGCGCTTGGTTAAGAAACTCACAACATTGCCATCCGGAAATAAAATGGACCAACACACGAAACTATGTGTAATCTTGAACGTTTTTAGCCTGGTTAATACAGTAAGAATTTCTCATAAACATGATTGGCAAAAAAAAAAAAAACAATAACAAAGCCGAAGTGACGAAATCTTCGTTCTATCTATAGACAAATTTCCCTTTGGGGATGAATAAAGGGGATTTTATTAAAAAAAACTTTTTTTTTTCGTGAATAGTGGTTGTTGTGGCGGCAGCCAAAATTCGTCAAGTTCCGCCAATGTAATTCTACCCCTCCGTCACACGATACTACTCGTTCAGTAAGAAAACATACGGATTATTCTACTACGACCACTATCTATTAGTACAAGTACCATCACTACTAAATGTAGATAGATACTGCTACAAAGTACTGTGTGTACATTCTGTATTCAAACAGACCGTGACCTTGAGAAGTCACGACGGCGTGAGAGAAAAATGTAGACCAAACAACAAGACAAGCGGAGATTCGGAGGATGTTGTATCTAATAATAGTTTTCGGGAATTCCCGAAAATCAATCCCAACCACAACTTTTTTTTTAGGTTTACAGTCAACTCTCAGTAACCCAGACCAAAGTAATTCAAATATCTCTACAATCAAAACAAATTAGATGAATAGGGATATTCTCAATTTCTCTCTCTCTCTCTCTCTCTCTCTCTCTCTCTCTCTCTCCATCTCTATTTGAGTTTGTAGACAATACATAAGCTCATCTTTATCACGCATTTCCATATTTTCATCACTCTGACTGGATTTAACTATGCATAATCTACCCAAGGGCACAATGAGGAACTAAATTAAAATTTCACAAATGGAAAATAGCCTGCTAGATGCCCCTTTTATATTTGCTAAAACCTTAAAAACATCCGTCACTGTTTTCAACCACGTACGCATGCGTACACGAATAGAAGATTATAATTATAGTGTGTACGGAATGTATTGGAGATAAAGATAAACGGAGTAAATCTGACTAATTTCTTTGAAGTACGGAATGTACTTTAGTCAAGGTTACAAAACCGGGGCCAGAATGTTGTTTATTGCTCATTCAGTTACCAGCCGTGCTAGATTTTGTTAAACCGAAGCTAGAGGTGCCTAAATGAGCCAGTAAAATGGAGAGAAAAAATAAAGTGAGTAAATGTGACTCATATATAAGGGAATAACACGTGTTGTTCCTTTATATATGAGTCACATCTACACACTTTGTTTTTTTCTCTCCATAGATTTTGTTACAAGACAATTCACTGCAGAGATCGATCGGAATGTGATATTATGACTCTTGATAATTTGCCCATTTTGGGTCTCACGGTCATCGAAGTTCCCATTTTTCAGTGTCATATGTCCATTATTAATACGAATATGTGACCCATCGTCTCAAAACGGTATTATGTGGGAACGAACCAGATGCTTAAAAGCCGAATTTAATCTTAGACTGGTCAAAAATATAAATTGTTGGCATTAGCACCATAAAATATGGTATCCATTCTCCTCAATAAAACATACAAACTCAACACAAGACTGATATTTCTGGCTATAAATACAATTTTCAACATCATAACCAACCCGACTTATTACCGTTTTGAGGCGAAGGGTCACATATAAATAAAATAAAATTTCTATTTTAAAAATTGTCAGATGTATTTAAAAATTAAACTCACAAAAGGTTGTGAATCATAACGCTCTGAGTATTTGTAAGTGATTAAACTTGGTTCAAAACCTATTCAACTTAGGATTTATTCTGGTCCAGAATATAAATAATAATAATAATAATAATAATAATAAATAATAATAATAATAATAATAATAATAATAATAATAATAATAATAATAATAATAATAATAATAATAATAATAATAATAATAATAATAATAATAATAAAAAGCATATTTATATAGCGCCTTTCGTCGAAACCTCAAAGTGCTTAAAAAAGCAACAACAAAAAAACAAAAAAAAAAAAAAAAAACAAAACAAAAAACACAAAAAAAAAACCAACAAAAAAACAATTCAACCAAGGTATCAAAACAATTAAGAGCATAAAATGGCATCAATACATCATCAATATAAATGTCACATACAATACATTTAAAATTCAATTAAGTAAATATTTCCTGAAAATGTATATGTTTTCAGGGCTTTTTTGAAATGCCTATTGAGCTCGAGAATCTCACAGATTGAGGGAGATCATTCCAAATCGTGGGTCCGAATTTCATAAGAGACCTGTCACCAACATACTTAAGTTTAGTTTTAGGAGATGCTAACAATTTTGAATCGTGGGATCTAAGATTTCTCAGAGGTACGTATGGTTGGAGTAAGTGTTGAATGTAAAGAGGGACAGAAGACTCAAATACACCAAAGCAGATAAGGGCTATTTTATATTCAATTCTAGCCCGGACTGGCAGCCAGTGGTAAGGTATAAATTAATTAGATTTATACCTCCATCTTCCACTTACTCTCTCTGTCCCTTCATCTCTCTCTCTCTCTCTCTCTCTCTCTCTCTCTCTCTCTCTCTCTCTCTCTCTCTCCCCCCCCCCTCCCATCCATTCTGCTATTTGTCTATCTATCTATCCATCTATCTATCAATATCGCTGTCAATTTTAATCCATCTATCAATTTGCTCCCGCCCCTTCTCTGTCTTTCCTAAACACACAGACACACACAATACCTTCCCACACACACACACACACACACACACATAAACACATACAGGCACACTCACGCCCATTCCCATCACCCAGCCACACACACAACACACACACACACACACACACACACATAAACACATACAGGCACACTCACGCCCATTCCCATCACCCAGCCACACACACAACACACACACACACACACACACACATAAACACATACAGGCACACTCACGCCCATTCCCATCACCCAGCCACACACAACACACACACACACACACACACACACATAAACACATACAGGCACACTCACGCCCATTCCCATCACCCAGCCACACACACAACACACACACACACACACACACACACACACATAAACACATACAGGCACACTCACGCCCATTCCCATCACCCAGCCACACACACAACACACACACACACACACACACACACACATAAACACATACAGGCACACTCACGCCCATTCCCATCACCCAGCCACACACACACACACACACACACACACACACATAAACACATACAGGCACACTCACGCCCATTCCCATCACCCAGCCACACACACAACACACACACACACACACACACACACACACATAAACACATACAGGCACACTCACGCCCATTCCCATCACCCAGCCACACACAAAGGTCACAAGGGAATAGAGTTCAGTCTATTATTTAAACCTCCTCTCTGCCCTCGATCACCACTCTACTCGTTTACCCGTGCACCTATCATTGCCCAACACCCAACACGAAATTGACCCTTCCTCTACTTATGTTGTTTGCGGTGTCCCTAGCGTGGTGAGGCGTTGTGGTAGGACTCTTAGTGTGGGACCTCTAAATCCCTGTTCGAGTCCTGCCGTGGGTGGAGCTATATTGAATCCTAATATAATGTTCTTTGATCACATTTTCTCAACATAATCAGGTCTAAGATAAGTTGAGTACATAAAAGCGGGGACCAGGGTTATCTATGACTAAAAACAAAACAAAAGTGAAAATAATGCTTTACTGGCATAATGTCTCGTCATTTTATATACCAACTGTTGTTACTGGCTCTCGACACCTTGTAAAAAGAGTTAAAACATTCCTTGGATATAATAATAATATAGTAAACCTCAAATTGAATCGATTAAAATGAAAACTGGTTTCCATATGTCTTGTGGTTATTTATGATGTTGTAGCTCCTATAGAGATGTATATAGATACTTTATATTTTTCGGATTCATATTACAACAATATTTTTTGTTACATTTAGTTAAGACCTGGTCGATGTCAGTTCTCATTGAACAAAAGTACTATCCAGAGGATAGGAAGCAGTTTCTACTAATTAACAAAACTTGGTCAAGGTTATAATTGCGTGGCTTAAAAGTTCAAAGTTCAAAGTTCAAAAACGTTTATTTTAGGCAATTGCCAATGTAACTCATACAAGAATATAAAAAAAAAAGGACTAGGGGAAAAATGTTAAAATGTTCTAGTTTTACTTCCTTTTCAGCATCTTTTGGACTTGATAAATCCGTTTGTTAAAAGACAATATGGAGGATGAACCATTGAGTCTTATTTAGAAAAAAATCCTACTATCCCTAACCAGAATCAAATACCGAACCTCTGACCAAAGACCAAAGGACTTTCCACCACATCGGCTACTCACTCATGCACATTCGTTACTCAATGTCCGGACATGCATGTAATTTGAATCGAGCCTTCAATATAGGTCACTAATGTATCAATAACAATCAAGCACCTCTTGGAACCAACTGCTATCAAATCATACTAAGTCAGTCCATAACTTGAAATACAAGTCGGGCTTTGCCCATTCTGCCCATCCATGCTTGCCGCCACTGATAATTAATTTTCTATGTAGGGATCATAATGATTGAGTTTATTCTGATTATGTTTGTATTATGCGTAATGCATGAGTGAGAATGGGATGGAACGCGTAATTTGTGTAAGGTGATCAAATGATCGAAATTCTTTTATGTAAATTAATCTGACCACTGTTATTGGTTAGAACAAATAGTATAAATGAATTTCTTATTGTTTCCGTAATTATCATAATTGTAGTAGTAAGAGTAGTAGTAGTAGTAGTAGTAGTAGTAGTAGTAGTAGTAGTAGTAGTAGTAGTAGTAGTAGTAGTATAATGCGGCTATGTGGTCTAGTTGTATGACACTCGCTTTCGGATCGGAAGGTCATGGGTTCGAGCCTCGCGCTCGGCACATAGTTGAGTCCTTGGGAAAGGCTCTTTACTCACATTCTCTCACCGTACTCAGGTGTAAAAACGAGTACCTGGCCGTTAACAGCATTGTCTTTGTCCGAAAAAATGTAATATCGCCTAACAGGCGTCATGTCCCGTCCTACATGTTAAATGTTGCTGTTGGCCAGGGACCCCTTGTAAAGCGCTTTGAGCACATTTAGTGGATACTGCGCTATATAAAGCTCAAAATTATTATATTTATTATAATGTAGTAGTGGTAGTAGTAGTAGTAGTAGTAGTAGTAGTATTGTAGTAGTTAGTATAGTAGTAGTAGTAGTAAGTAGTATAGTAGTAGTAGTAGTAGTAGTAGTATAGTAGTAGTAGTAGTATAGTAGTAGTAGTAGTAGTAAGTAGTAGTAAGTAGTAGTAGTAGTAGTAGTATAGTAGTAGTAGAGTAGTAGTAGTAGTAGTAGTAAAGTAGTAGTATAGTAGTAGTTAGTTAGTAGTAGTAGTAGATAGTAGTAGTAGTAGTAGTATAGTAGTAGTAAGTAGTAGTATAGTAGTAGTAGTAGTAGTAGTAGTAGTAGATAAGTAGTAGTAGTAGTAGTAGTAGTAGTAGTAGTAGTAGTAGTAGTAGTAGTAGTAGTAGTAGTAGTAGTAGTAGTAGTAGTAGTAGTAGTAGTAGTAGTAGTAGTATGTAAGTAGTAGTAGTAGTATAGTAGTAGTAGTAGTATAAGTATAGTGTAGTATAGTATATAGTAGTAGTAGTAGTATATAATAGTAGTTAGTAGTAGTAAGAGAGTAGTAGTAGTATTAATAGAGAAGTAGTAGTAGTAGTAGTAGTAGTATAGTATAGTAGTAAGTATAGTAGTAGTAGTAGTAGTAGTAGTAGTAGTAGTAGTAATAGGAGAAGTAGTAGTATTAGTGATCACCACAATCCATCATCATCACCACCACCACCATCATCATCATCATCATCATCATCATCATCATCAATATTATCCATCTCTATAATTATCATCACCAACCCAAACAATACCATTAATATGGCCACGACCACCCTCCCCCCCCCCCCCCCCCCCCCCCAATCCTTTCATCCACCAACCACCCACCCACCCACCATCCATCATCATTAATTACACCATTACAATCAACTAACTAACCCACTGGGAAAACTTTATATGACAAGACAGGGACAACTAGCCCCCAACTAGCCAGTGGTCATCTCCGATTAAGGGACAGGTACCAGTCTCTTTGATCTGCCACTCACCTTCCTACCTACTGAAACTTTCATCACCCGTTACGACCAATGAAGGGCTGATCAGCGCGACGATTCTCTCAAATCGGCACGTAAAAATCATCGCATCATAACGAACAAGACTTTTATTCTGAATTATGTCAGAGGTGACATGTGTGAGCATGGGACTTTTATTATTATCATCACTTTCATCATCACCATTGACTTTCTGATTAATTTGTCTAAGAACTTGATATTTTATGTAGAGCAATATCCACTGAATGTGCTCAAAGCACTGTTAAAAGATTCAAAGCTAACAGAAATAATTATCATACATTACTAGAAATGGCGCCCATGTGAGCATCGGACATCTATATTATTATCATTATTTTCATCGTCACCATTGTCTTTCTAATCAATTTATCTAAGAACGTGAGCCTTTATGTAGAGCCATGCCCACCACTGAGTGTGCTCAAAACGCTTTTCAAACGATTCTAAGCCAACAGCAATAATTACCATATATAACTAGACTGCCAGTGAGTAGTCGTATCAGGAAGTCGCAGGTTTGAGCTCCCAACGCCGAGAAATGATTATTCTCTATTGTCCCCTGGCACTTTTCTACTCACTTCATTATCTGTTATTTTAACATTTACTTACTGTGTTTGGGATTTGAACCTTATCCCTTCTAGTTCAATACATTATATATGCTAAAAGTCATCGACTCGCCCTTGCTGGAATTCATTGTTGACATGGTCTCGTTTTGATTACGTTCAATTTGGTTGTCATTGTGGTCTTGTGGTATGACACTCCCTTTCGGATCGGAAGGTCCTGGGTTCAAGCCTCGCTCGGCGCATAACTAAGTCCTTGGAAAAGGGTCTTTACTCACGTTCTCTCACCGTACTAATGTGTAAAATGAATACCTGGCCGTTAACAGCGTTGTCTCTGTCGGAAAACTTGTATTATCGCCTAACAGGCGTCATCATAATGTCTCGTTCTACTTATCACGTGTTGCTATTGGCTAGGGACCCTTTGTAAAGCGCGTTGAGTACGTTTAGTGGATATTGCGCTATATAAAAGCTCGAGGTTTATAAAAGTCATCGACTCGCCGTTGCTGGAATTAATTGTTTACATGGTAGTCTCGTTTTGATTAAGTTCGATTTGGTGGGTATGTAATGTGGCTATAATGTGGTCTTGTGGTCTGACACTCACTTTCGGATCGGAAGGTCCTGGGTTCGAGCCTCGCTGGGCGCATAGTTAAGTCCTTGGAAAAGTCTCTTTACTCACATTCTCTCACCATACTCAGGTATAAAATAAGTAACTGGAAGTTAACAGCGTTGGCCCTGTCGGAAAACGTATAATATCGCCTCACAGGCGTCATCATGTCTCGCGGGAGGCCTTCCGAAAGATCCCAAATCCCCAGTATTCTTTTTTTTTTTTTAATATAATGTTCTAGTAGGGGGTTTGGGAAGGGGAAAACTTTTTAAAAAAAAGTCTCCCCCTCCAACCCCCTACTAGAACAGTATAAAAAAAAATTTCTCCCCTCCAAACCCCCTACTAGAACATTATAAAAAAAGAAATACTGGGGATGTAGGGCTTTCGGAAGCCTCCTATCTTGTTCTATTGTTATGTGTGCTATGCTAGGGCCCACTTGTAAAGCGCGTTGAGTACGTTTAGTGGATATTGCGCTATATAAAAGCTCGAGGTTTATAAAAGTCATCGACTCGCCGTTGCTGGAATGAATTGTTTACATGGTAGTCTCGTTTTGATTAAGTTCGATTTGGTTGGTATGTAATGGTGCGGAAGTAAACCCGAACATCGTCTAGGGGTTATGGTAGATACAGTGATTAATGGTGATTGAGGTAGGGGTGTCAGAAAGGCCGAGGGATATGGGGTACAGTTATGAATGAATGAATGTATGAATATCGAATGAATGAATAAATGAATGATTGAATGAATGAAGAAACGAGTGGATGAATGAATAAATAGAATAAACAAACGAAGTGATGAGTTATTATTGAACAAATAAATTGATAAATGAATGAATGATTGAATGAATGAATGAATGAATGAATTATTGAATGAATGAATGAATGAATGAAAGAATGAATGAATGAATGAATGTATGAATGAATGAATGAAAGAATGAATGAATGAATGAATAAACAAAGTAAACAAACGAAGTGGTGAGTTGATATTGAATGAATAAATTGATAGATAAATGAATGAATGAATGAAAGAATGAATAAATAAATGAATGAATTAAAAAATAAACAAAAGAATGAATGAATAAATTAATAAACGAATGATGAATTAGTGAATAAACGATTAACTCAATGAATTAATTAATTTATTAAATAAGTGAAAAAGTGAACGAATGAATGAATAAAGAAATAAATAAGTGAATGATCAATTGAATGAAAAGATAAATGAAAGAATGAAAGAATAAATAATGAACAAATGAATAAATGAATGAACGAGCCGAAGGATGAGTGGTAAGTGAAAGAAAGCGCTTTGAGCACATTTCGTGGATGTTGCGCTATGCAAAGGCTCGCGAATGATTCAATGTGCAGAAATGTGCAGGAGACTGAATTAATTAATTAATTAATTAATCAATAAAATTAATTAATCAATTAATGAACACACGAATGAGTGAATGTCTGAATAAATGAAAGGACGAGAGAGAGAGAGAGAGAGAGAGAGAGAGAGATAGAGAGAGAGAGAGAGAGAAAGAGAGAGTAAATGAACAATCAATGGCTAAGGAATGAATAAAAGAAAGAAATAATGAATGAATGAGTGAATGAGTGAAAGAATGTGTACGCAAGTGAGTGAATGATTGAATGAAAAAGTTAATGGGTGTGTAATAAATGAATAAATGCGTAAGTAAAAATATTTTTTGAAAATATGTTCAAACGATTGAATAAACGAATAGATAGATTAAATGCGTGATTTAATGGGTGAATAAATGGATAAATGAATATTTTAATAACAGGGTAGATGAATAAATGATTAGACCTCCTGTCCTCTTTAAAAGTCTTATATATATATATATATATATATATATATATATATATATATATATATATATTATATATGTATATATATATCCCCGGTCCACCCAGCAGTGAATGGGTGGTTGAGTCTTGTTAGATTTGGTGGAAAGTAGATACTTTGCGATAGACTAGCGTCCTATCCAAAGGATGCAAGCAATAGCTATTGTCCGTTTCACGCTATAGAAACCGGGATAAACTCCGGCTCCATGGGCCCAATGACCCCGAAGGACTACTATAATAATATTATCGTCACGAGAATGTTTTCAACAATCATTTTTCTTTCTTCTTTTTTTTTTTTTAAAGTGAGATGATCAAAGTAGTAAATAAAACCCCACCCCTTCAAAATTTTCTTATTTCAAAGGTATATCTATGCATTACTAACATACTATTAGAACTTAAAATTGCTACACCCAAAATTGAAGTTTTATTCATTCAAGATTCTAAACAACACAAAACAATGTTAGTAATTCATCAATTCTAAAGTCATTGAATATTTTCAGTCTCACTGCACGGTTGAATAAAAAATTAAAAAGGTATTTGAATTAATATATATATATATATATATATATATATATATATATATATATATATATATATATATATATATATGCCATAAAAACAAAATAGCACTTTTAAAGTAGATACCATTAACAATCCAAATCAGTTTAAACTTTGGAAATCCCACGTAATAAACTATCGCTAGTGATAAATTTACAATTTACACGGTTTGAGTACTTATGAAAAGATATCATCAACACCCTAAAAAAAACACAAAGATGTTTCTTTGGATTTTGTCATTCGTTATTAATTCACGAGGATATCTGTTATAAAGTAATATTAATGAATAGTACGCAGTGAATCAGATTATGAAGTAAGAAATAGTGCATGGTAACCATCATGGTGGCAAAAAAAACCCCAAAAAACAACAACAACAACAACAACAACAACAACAAAAAAAAGATAAAGTTACCTGGCCTTTCATATAGCGTTATCCATTTTCCTCAAAGTCACATGTCATATCAAAATATATAGATAATATTATTCTTAAAAGAAATTATGTTTTTCTCCTTTGTTGTGTGCTTTTTTTTTCGGTAAGATTTTAAAAAAAAAATACGAACAAAGATAATACAAACCAAAAAAAAAAAAAATTTAAAAAAAAGAGAGAAAAAAGGTGTCTTGTTTCAATGTTTAAACTTCCTCAACTATCAAAACCCATTTTGAGTTGAACAGGTGTATTATGTTTTGTATGATGTAAAACAAATGGTGCGAGAGTAAGACCCCGAGGAACACCGTAGGTAAGTCTGAATGTCTAGTTGAATAGAATCCGTAACATCTTTAATTATAACACCGGGTCATAACCAATGCCCTCTATAATATATTATACTCTCTAGTTTGCAATAATAGTCTTAACCGTTTCCCGAACAGTTTCAAAACATGATATATATTTACGTCACTATTTATTGCTTCATTCATTCATTCATTCAGTCACCCATATAACCTTCCACGAGCACTTGACTCTCACCACTACCAATTATAGTCATCTTTAATGGTCGCATGGCCGTTGGTGTTAAATTTACTTCCAAGCCATTTAACCCCATACTAAATTGAACACCGTCAAAAAGTTATCATATCACGTGGAAAGGTGTTGAACCGTCAAAGGGTTTTACCCGCGCTTACTTTTCAACCTTTATACTTCTTAGTAGACCATATCTTTATTTACAGCTATTATCATGATAACCATAACTATTTCTACCATCTGTATTCATAAAAAAAGTATAATAATAATTATAACAATAATATTGATATTATTATGTATATTACTATTATTACTATCAAAAGCTGGGGAAGAATAAATCTACGAAATTTCACAAACACAAAAAGGGATTAAAATATTGAAATAGAAAGAAGAAGAAGAAGAAGAAAATGAGCAACGAAAGGCACGAGGCTTTTGGATGACTTTTCATCTACGGTGAGGGATAATAATGGAATTATAATGAATCCCGCTGTGCTGTTATATTCCTTGAGGTCTCCGCTAATGGAGCCGATGTGCTTGATGTGTGCTCGGATACAATCCTACCCTAACAATACACCAAAACGACAAGTGGAGTTTCTGATACAATATGACACAAAACAAACTGGGTGCATGTGTAATTAGGCGTAAGGGAAATAACTCTGACTGCCTTTGTCGCGTGGACTGAGACTGAGCTAGTTTAAAAAATAATAAATAAAGAAAAACAAAGATTTTATATATATTTTTTTTTATCACTTATCACATTGAGAGAGTTAAAAAGTCAAATTCTCTCCTCACTTGAACCGCGAGAGTTAAAAGTAACAATTGTTTTGGCTTTGATACATCCTACTTAGAAAGTTTTAGAGTAGAATACTTTCATTACTTGAACTGTGAGAGTTTTAAAAAACGATAAATTCAAACCCCCTTTTGTTGCCAGAGTTGCCACTTTGAACTCATATAGCATTAAAATGCAGCAATATAACAATTTGGCATGGTCGATGTCCAAGATCACGTATCTTTATATCAAAGTCAAATAAAACTTAATACGAATATATCACTAACGATGAACGATGAGATTACGTATTTTTATATCAAAGTCAAATAAAACTTAATACGAATATATCACTAACGATGAACGATGAGATCACGTATCTTTATATCAAAGTCAAATAAAACTTAATACGAATATATCACTAACGATGAACGATGAGATCGCGTATTTTTATATCAAAGTCAAATAAAACTTAATACGAATATATCACTAACGATGAACGCGTTAAAACAGCAAATCAAGTGGAAGATGTTATCATTAAGTCAAGACACTCATAAACAAATAAATAAAAGTAAAATTCCCTTTTTGTTTACTGTTGGAAAAACTATCTGGCAACTAGTTTATTGTTTCTAGAGCAACAACAGATTTTCGCGATTTATCTAAAGGAATTGATAAAGTTTAAATTTACGATTGCTTTTATTACGAATAATTTACGACGAATGTGAAAATGACAATTGATCTTCGTGTCTTATAAAATACTTTCAATTGTTGCATTGTGAACAACAGTCGTATATATAGAAAGTTTCTCTTAAAATAAATTAAAATAAAAATGATTTTTATAAAAGCCAATAATACACTAAAATGAGCTTTTAAAGGATCAACTAATGCCTGAGCGCTCGACCCAGGTCCTCCATCAAGCGAGTAGCATAAAGAATAGCGCACATTTGGGGCATAACCATTTGCCCCGAAACAACCCTAATTACCCTGTAACTTCAAACAAAAATAATAAACTAATTGAATTCTATGTGTCAATATCACTTTTGTGATCTTCGTGTCTGATCAACAACTTTAATGTTATTGTACACTGTTACTAATACCAATTTTTCGGACAAATACATTAACGACCATTGTAGCTTTTTGATAGTGATATATTCGCACAATGATCTTGCAAGACACAACTATGCGCTGAGCGAGCTCGAAGCAGACTTCCGATCCGAAAGTCGATTTATACCATATTCCACATAGCACACACTTTAAAGAAGACAGTAACAAGGCCTCCTGAACACCCTGATCCATATAATGCACCAGAAGTGAATCCTGAAATCCTAATTCTGTTCCAATCACTGTGTTTGTGATGTATGATCTTATGACTTTTTGTCCATACTTAAACCCATTTCGGCATACTTCGACCATCTGTTTTGATTTTATATGCCCAAATTTCTACAGGACACGTCTCGCATCAAGTCTCCAAATCCGTAAATTCCATCTAGACCATTTACTTTTCACAGACTCTCAACCATCATACGAGAAAAAAAAAGGGAATGTGAAGAATGATCCTGCCATACAAGTTTGATTCTCGATTTCAGTCAAATTTTCACAGATTCTTTCATGGAAATCTTATACAGAGTTGATCATGTTGATCAATTTTTACTGCGATCCCACAATGGTGATGAATGTTCCACAATGTAGGTCTGTGTACACTGTCGAAGGCCTTCTCGAAATCAATAAAATGTGAAAACAAGCTTGAATTCCATTCTTAACATTGCTCGAAAATATGTTTGGGAGTAAATATGTGATCTATGCAAGAATACCCTTTTCTAAATCCGGCTTGTTGTTTTCTCAGTTTTGGTTCAACCAATTGCTTGCTATCTTTGGATAGGACGCTAGTCTATCGCAAAGTACTTTCCACCAAATATAACAGACTCAGCTACCCATTCACTGCTGGATGAACAGGGGGGTCAGAAAAAAAAATCTCGACTGCACCCGGGATCGATCTCGGTCCCTTTGCATGTGAAGCGAGTGCTCTACCAACTGAGCTATCGAAATCCCCCCTCTCACACACACACAAGTCCTGTTTCCTAATTATTGTCACTTCTAAAAAAAAAAACCCATCAACAACACATCTCTAAAATTCACTAACTGGAAGTCTTAGGTTTTTAAAATATATTCTTGATAAGATGAGGAACATTTTTATAGATCGATATAATTTGAAGGATGAGTTTCCTGGCCCATAATGTATAAAAATGTTTGTATTCAGAGCAGGAAAAACGTTCCTGGCAGGGTGCATCGTTAAACCAATGGGAAGTCCATGCACTCGGCGTCAAAAATCAATTTACCTACACTTGATTTTACTTCAATCGTCGAATCATCACCCCCCTACATGAGGGGCTAAGCTTGATAGCCCTTTTATCTCAAATCCTAAGATCGTTTTCCTCTGAGTTCTATTTTCTTTCTTTTCAATCCTTTTTGATTTATCCCGGTTCTCTCTATTCTCTCTGTCTAGTCTATAGTAGTGGTAATAGTTGTGGTGAGGTAGTAGTGGTGGTGGGTAGTAGCAATAGTAATATTATCATTATTAATTTTTATATTATTATTATTATTATTATTATTATTATTATATTATTATTATTATTATTATTTATTATTATTATTATTATTATTATTATTATTATTATACTATTATTATATATTATTATTATTATTATTATTATTATTATTATTATTATTATTATTATTATTATTATTATTATTATTATTATTATTATTATTACTATTATTATTATTATTATTATTATTATTATTATTATTATTATTATTATTATTATTATATTATTATTATTATTATTATTATTATTATTATTATTATTATTATTATTATTATTATTATTTTTAGTAGCAGTAGTAGTAGTAGGAGTAGTAGTAGTAGTAGTAGTAGTAGTAGTAGTAGTAGTAGTAGTAATAGTCGTAATAGTAATTGGTGTAGTAGTCATAGCAGTTTGTAGTAGTGGTAATAGTAGTAGTTGGTACTAGTAAAAGTTCGGCCGGGGAAGTAAAAAGCCTAATCAGAACAATATTGCCTTACTTTGACTAAACACTTATTCAACTACAAATAAAGTACGAATTTTTGAAATTTCAAGTACCCATCTCTGTATCGGGATTCCCAGACCCTGGAGTGATTAAAATGATCCCAAAATTGTCAAAATGGTCAAAAAGTCTTTTTATAAGTCTTAAAATTGTCATTATATAGACTTCACTCATTATGACATTTTTGATAAATTGGGAGTCATTTTAACCACTTAACTGTGTATTCTGGAAAACCACGGATTTTTAAAAAATTGGCCAGGAAACTCGTCCTTCTTCAAATATCGATTGATTTAAAGACCCACATCTTGGCAAAAAGTCTCAAACCTTGGACCTCGCGAAGTTCCAAGTTTGAATGTTTTTGCCAAGATGACGGTCTTTTAAATCGATCGATATTTGAAGGGCGATTTTTCTGGCCAAATTTTCAAATCCGTGGTTTTCCACAGCACGACAGTTATCTGGTTTGTTGGTCGATATTTGGCATTAACGTTTTCTGGCCAAAATGGAGAAAAACCGTTTTGTCAGATTGCGTTAGAATACACAGCAATGTGAAATTGAATGTAAGGTTCAATTTAATATACGAAAAAAAAGAAAATGTGAACGTTTCGGGTTTCCCCTTTATCAACAAAACAGAATGAATGAAACACTACAGTTTGTAGTGCTTCATTCAACCAGTTTTGTTGATAAAGAGGAAACCCGAAACGTCCACATTATTTATTTTCGTTTATCAAATTGAAACTTACATTTAATTTCATTTCGTAATTTATTTTTCGAGCTTCGGGCAGCAACATTTACATTACGTTTGAATACACAATACACTGTCTTGGAAATATAAACTTAGAATTCATAATTGAACAGCCGTCTTCCTCTATACTACGTCCTTTTGTTTGAAGTTGTCAAAAAAGCAGAAAAGACGGAAAAAAGGTTACCAGACAAACACACACACACAGACACACACGCACGTACACACATACATATTCAAACACACACACTCACACACACACGCACACACACACACACACAAAACAGGAGGACCGAACGTACCCAATGTTCGTTCCCCCAGCAGAGCTCAAAAACATCAGCCAACGCCGAGCCGAAGTCCCCACTCAATACAAGACGAGTCCTTCGGAGGTGATTGTGAGAGAAGACCCCATGCTGCTCCAAAACGATGTCCCCCAAACAACTTCTCACCGACCCAAAAGCTCCGGGGACTTAATGTCTCGCCGTGAGTCTCGTTAAATCGACATTTTATGAGGCGATTTATATTTTATACTCGCATTTCGAGTATCAATGCTCGCGGACGCTTTTCTATCTCCCCCAATCGTTCTATTGCTCCAGATCCGCTCTTTCCCGACGACGGCTCGTAAGTTTTCTTAGTTTTCTTCTTCTCTCTCTTTTTTTATATTATATTCTTCTCTATTTTATATTCTTCTCTATCTCTTTTGTCCTCGTGTACAATATATCACTGACTCAACGACTCCTTCTTCTCTACCTGCTGGCACAATGCATTCATTCCGCGTTCATTCTTTCGTCGTCGTCGTCGTATAAATATAAGGTCGTGTCGGAATGGTCCCAGGATTTTTCTGGAATTGGAATACTCCACTATAATAATATAATATAAAGAGTTTTTTAACACCCGCAAAACACCTTTATTAAAAGTTTGGCTAGAAATTATTTTACTTCAAATCTCAATTAATTTAGATGACATTAAATTGTCAACAAAAAACAGAACAAAAATAAATTTAAAAAAAAAATACCCCATCTAAAATGAGTAAATCCGATAATTCTTTCAGATCTCAAGTTCCAGAATTTTTGACAATTGATTGGGGTGTCTTTTTGATTGATTGATTGATTGATAAATCTCATTTATAGTTTTTTGACCAAAAAATTGGAAAACCAATATTTGTCAAATAAGGCGGGCAAAAAGAGCGCTCTCTCGATATGCTATTCTTGATGTCGTGGTCGATTGAAGAGAATAAGAGTATTAATCTCAAGCGCTCAATAGCAAAATGGCGTAAACAAATTAATGAATACGACGTGAATAAATTAATAATTAAATGAATAAACAAGTTTATAAATTAACGAAAATAATGAATGGACGGATGAGATGAATGCATATAATGTGAATAAATGAAATGATGATGAGTGAACGAAGGAATAGACTGGAGAAGGAATTGAAGGCGATTTATAGCGCATGTGATCTGTGTTCCAATATAATGTTTAAGATGCATTGATTAAGAAGACTTTTTATCAATCCGCAAAGATGTCTTGTAAGATGCACTGCCAGATAAAGCTGATAGGAAAAAAAAATACAATTAACATAAATCCTTCCATAAAGAAAAATAATAAAGAAAACAACAACAAAAAAAAAGTCAACAAACAAGCAACCCCTCTCCAAATTAAAAAAAAAACCCCTCAAAACAACCAAAAACAAAACAAAAAAAAAAAAAAAAAAAACACCCCAAAAAACCCGAACCACGCAAATCCCCTTCAAACAAAACAAACAAACAAATCAACAAACAACAAATTCAGCTTCCTTTGAGAGGGGTGTGCTTTGAGATGAATTTTTTTGCTTACATCCT
>NC_088367.1:43149357-43156763 GCF_034508935.2 Berghia stephanieae
TAAAACATGGCGTGTAAAGCTCGTATGTATGTAGACTTCAGAGTTTTTGATCGGTCGATCGTGACAATTGGGACATCAACCGTTTGGTCCGCCGACCATGGTTATTTCAACGTAGAGGAATACGCTACTGTATAATAATATAAAATTTCACGCAAAAGGTAATGAATTTATAAATATGAACAAAGACTAAATCATTATAACATTTTCTTTTGTAGAAATATAAACTATTGTTTCCCATTTTCACCCCAAAAAATCCTCCTCTTCCCCCCCCCCCCCAACAAAAAAAACCATATAATAAACAGAAGAAAAGAAAAAGTAAAAAAAAAAACAAAAGCAATAAAACAAAAACAAAACAAAACAAGAAAATAAAATAAGAAAATAAAATAAACGAAACAAAATAAAAAAAAAAAGGAAAGAAAAAAACCCCAACTGGTGATAATAATTTGTGAAAAGCACAAGACAAAAAAATGAGATAGACAGTAAAATGTCTGTGAGTGATAATACAAATTAAGATAAAAAATATCATAGCACCTAATCTCTCTCTCTCTCTCTCTCTCTCTCTCTCTCTCTCTCTCTCTCTCTCTCTCTCTCTCTCCCTCCCCCTCCATTTCAACCGCCCCCCCCCTCCCCACTCCCTTATCCCTCATTTCCATAACAACATGCTTTCTCTCTTTCTTAGCCTCCACATCTTTCATCTCCTCCTCCTCCTCCTCCTCCTCCTCCTCCCCCTACTCCCCCTTCCCCTCCTTCTCCTCCCCCCCCCTCCTCCCCCTCCTCCTCCTCCTCTTCCTCCTCTTCACGCCTCCGTGGTGATTTGCTCAACGAAAGTTCTTCACGCAGAAATTGATGTAGTTTTATTGGTTCATTTCTCCATTTGTTCCAATGTTTTAGACTTTCCATTTCACTGGGCGTTCGTGATGAGTTTACAGGGCAGACACAGCCCTGGGCCGAAACCTTCACACCACTCTTATCACTACGGGGGCAACAGAAGCATCGGATTCGGATTTTTAGAGAAAAGATGGAACATTTTCTAGTCTTCAGGGTCTATTTTTCTGCTCTTTAATATCTATTTTTTTTTTGTTTTTGTTTGTTTTCCTTTGTTGTTTTTGTTAGAAATTTTCTGTATATTTTTTTATCATTATTTTTTTTTTTTTGACGCAATGATGTTGTTGTCTGCCCGGTGGTGTTTGTTGCTACAAGGGCTGATTTTTGTTGTTGTTGTTGTTGTTGTTATTTTATTGTTTTTGTTGTTTTGTTGTTGTTGTTATCATTGTTGTTTTGTTGTTGTTATTATTGTTGTTTTGTTATTTTGTTATTATTGTTGTTTTGTTGTTGTTGTTTTGTTGTTTTGTTGTTGTTGTTATGTTGTTGTTGTTGTTGTTGTTGTTTTGTTGTTGTTTTATGTTGTTGTTTTTGTTGTTTTGTTGTTGTTGTTTTGTTGTTGTTTTGTTGTTGTTGTTTTTGTTGTTTAGTCGTTGTTGTTTTGCTGTTGTTGTTATGTTGTTGTTGTTGTTGTTGTTTTGTTCTTTTTATTATTTTTGTTAACATCGTCGTCGTTGTTGTTGTCATCATTAACCTAGATTATCAAATAGAACCAGTTTTCATCTGATCACTTATAAAATTAAATCATATGCATGTGCAGTTTATAGTATTGTATACATTATTTTTCTCTTTTTTTCCTGCACGAATATGTATCTGATGTTGTTCGTGTTGTGGTTTCATTTCGTGTTTTTATTATTATATTTTGACGTCATCGTTAACCCAGACTATCGAACATTTTAAATAAGATTTTGTTGGGGTTTTCTCCCTTCTATTTTAGGATTTGTGACTTATATCGTTGCTATGGTTGCCTCATTAAACATTATTTTTATAATTTATGACGTCATCGTTAACCCAGACTATAGAAATAAAATAATACATATCATTAAAATATGTTTTTGTATGATTTAAGACGTGCGGCTGTGTGGTCTAGTGGTATGACACTCGCTTTCGGGTCGGACGGTCCTGGGTTCGAGCGTCACTCGGCACATAATTGAGTCCTTGGAGAAAGCTCTTTACTCACATTCTCTCACCGTACTCATGTGTAAAATGAGTACCTAGCCGATAGCAGCGTTGTCTCTGTCCGAAAAAAATTGTAATATCGCCTGACAGGCGTCATGTCTCGTTCTACATGTTAAATGTTGCTGTTGGTCAGGAACCCCTTGTAAAGCGCTTTGAGCACATTTAGTGGATATTGCCCTATATAAAAGCTCAATTTTTAAAAATTCCCTTTTGTGCTATTAGTGGTGTTGTTTTATTGGAATCATAGTTTTAATTTCTGACGTCACCACTAACACCAACCCCCTCTCTCTCAAATATTCCCACCCCAGACTGAAAATTATTAAGTGGTCTTAGACAACTTTTTCAAAACATCATTTAAACTCCCAATGATATCCTAATCATAATCGTTAAAGTCGGAAAATTGGCAGTATCTTTACGCATGAGGATGCTTATGATGCGTGATATATATATATATATATATATATATATATATATATATATATATATATATATATATATATATATATATATATATATATATATAATCTACTAAACCTCTCTATTAGACTCAATCAATATGGTGTTTAATGAAGAAAACAAAAACACATGAAAAAAGTCCTCTTTCTAAACATGTCCTCATGCAGAAAGCAACAACTAATTTAACTGCTGTCGTCAACAAGAACGAATTCAAGCAATCCATGTTCATTTCTACACAGGTGATTGCGTTCTCGATTGCTCTGACACAGTCCTCGCTTATGATGAAGTCTCTCGTATCCAATAAACCGTCTTTGAAAATTACGAGTATATTTTTATAGCACAGATCGTCATTACTTATTGTACAGCGTCTTCAATGTTCGCAGTCCAAAATTAAAACAACTTATTTCACCTATTTCCTCGATAAGTATCGAATTGTAAGCTTCAATTTATTGGATAAAGACAGATACTGTGGACGTTTCGGGTTCACCTTTATCAACAAAACAGGATGAATGAAAAACTGCAGATTAATGAGATTATGTGATAGTGTCGTTGTTAAGGTGAATAAACAAAAGCAACGCCACTATCACATTATCTCATTCGTCTGTAGTGTTTCATTCATCCTGTTTTGTTAATAAAGGGGAAACCCAAAACGCCCACGGTATCTGTCTTCGTCTAATAAATCTAAGCTTACCATTCAATACTTATCGGGGTTTTTTTCTCATGCAGAAATAGTAACACAATTAACTAAAATTAACAAAAGTAGATTTGACCAATTATTTTGTCATTTCTGTTTTAAATGAATGTGATTGTGTCACAGACTTGTGTCCCTTAGTTGTTTGGAATCTCATAGCCTGGCACTGACCAAAAAATGACACCAAAAGACAAGTCTATGGCAACAACGAAAATAAATTGAGAGTTGTGTTAAATAGTGCAACCAACGGGATCATTCTTTTTTCTTTTTTCTTTTGCTTGAACGCTACCAGCGACAACTCACTAGGCGCTGCACAAATCTAGAAAAAAAATAAAATGACGTCAAAATATTATAGTCCTAGTGGGTTCTCGTGTCATGCCTTAGCCATCGTTGACGTATAGCCTGACATTAAGACTTGTCTTTTGACGTCATTTATATATTATTGCATTTATAGAATCAATGCTGGAGGGAAAAAGTAACTGCCAGAAAGGCACGAGAAAAACCAAGGAAGTCCTGGCTAGGAAATTTGGAGGCAACAACTGGCATAAAGATAATCGACTGCTCGGTAATGGCCCTTGGAATTGAAGAATGGCGCTCCATGACATTCAATCTCTGTAGGGAGACGGAATTCCGGTAAGGTAAGGTAATGGCGCTTGAGCATGAAGAATGGCGTTCCATGACATCCAACCTCTGTAGGGAGACGGAACTCCGGTAAGGTAAGGTCCTACAGCATGAAGAATGGCGTTCCATGACATCCAACCTCTGTAGGGAGATGGAACTCCGGTAAGGTAAGGTAATGGCGCTTGAGCGTGAAGAATGGCGTTCCATGACATCCAACCTCTGTAGGGAGACGGAACTCCGGTAAGGTAAGGTCCTACAGCATGAAGAATGGCGTTCCATGACATCCAACCTCTGTAGGGAGATGGAACTCCGGTAAGGTAAGGTAATGGCGCTTGAGCGTGAAGAATGGCGTTCCATGACATCCAACCTCTGTAGGGAGACGGAACTCCGGTAAGGTAATGTCCTACAGCATGAAGAATGGCGTTCCATGACATCCAACCTCTGTAGGGAGATGGAACTCCGGAAAGGTAAGGTAATGGCGCTTGAGCGTGAAGAATGGCGTTCCATGACATTCAATCTCTGTAGGGAGACGGAATTCCGGTAAGGTCAGGTAATGGCGCTTGAGCGTGAAGAATGGCGTTCCATGACATCCAACCTACTCTGTAGGGAGAGGGAACTCCGGTAAGTACGTATAAATTATTGCACCATCAAGTGAGTTGTCGTTAGAAGAGCTCAAGGAAACAAATGGTCTCATTGGTTGAACTGTTGAGTAGGACTCATAATTTTTTATCTTTTGTGGCCAAAGAATTATCTTTTGACGTAATTTTTGGCTATAAGTTTACGATGGTTAAGGTCAAGCAATAAGTTAACGAAGGCTGCGGTCATGCAAAGAATTAACGAAGGCTACGGTCATGCAAAGAGTTAACGAAGGCTACGGTCAGGCAAAGAGTTAACGAAGGCTACGGTCATGCAAAGAGTTAACGAAGGCTACGGTCAGGCAAAGAGTTAACGAAGGCTACGTCAGGCAAAGAATTAACGAAGGCTACGGTCAGGCAAAGAGTTAACGGAAGACCACGACCAGGCAAAGAGTTAACGGAAGACTACGGTCAGGCAAAGAGTTAACGGAAGACCACGACCAGGCAAAGAGTTAACGGAAGACTACGGTCAGGCAAAGAATTAACGAAGGCTATGGTCAGGCTAAGAGTTAACGGAAGGCTACGGTCAGGCAAAGAGTTAACGGAAGGCTATGGTCAGGCAAAGAGTTAACGGATGTCTACGGTCAGGCAAAGAGTTAACGGATGGCTACGGTCAGGCAAAAAGTTAACGGCGGTCAGGCAAAGAGTTAACGAAGGCTATGGTCAGGCTAAGAGTTAACGGAAGGCTACGGTCAGGCAAAGAGTTAACGGAAGGCTATGGTCAGGCAAATAGTTAACCGATGTCTACGGTCAGGCAAAGAGTTAACGGATGGCTACGGTCAGGCAAAGAGTTAACGGAAGGCTATGGTCAGGCAAATAGTTAACCGATGGCTACGGTCAGGCAAAAAGTTAACGGCGGTCAGGCAAAGAGTTAACGGAAGGCTGCGGTCAGGAAAGAGAGTTAACGGAAGGCTGCGGTCAGGCAAAGAGAGTTAACGGAAGGCTACGGTCAGGCAAAGAGTTAACGGAAGGCTACGGTCAGGCAAAGAGTTAACGGAAGGCTGCAGTCCAACACAGTAAACATTATAATGAGGACAACTCAGATAGAACCAATATTATGTCAAAGGTCTTGATGATTTCAAAGAATTAACAAAACGATCAAATCACAGAACACATAGAAAAGAATAAGCCAGAACAATTGAATAACAGTTCTATATTGTGAGTAGATCTTTATAATTATTACACAGTCACAGATCAAGGCGAGTGAAACGGGTAGGAAACAAATTCACACAATAATAAGTAAGTATTAAACAAAAATGAATATACATTAGCTCCAAATAAGAAAAGAAAATACCAAACACGGAACGTTTCGGACTCAAAACCCTTCTTCAGCCAAAAAAAAAAAAAAAAAAAAAACTCAATGAAAACACAAATGCATTACTGAAAAAAAAACCCCCCAAAACAGATCGACGACAGAGAAATATTCCACACGTAATTTCGGTATATAAAAAATGTATTTATATTTTCATTGTTTTTGGGGGTTTTTTTTTTGTTGTTGTTGACTGAAGAAGGGTTTTGACCCCGAAACGTTCCATGTTTGCTATGTTGTTCCTTTTTGAAAAGCTGTTATATTCATTTTTGTTCATTACTTTTTACAGTCCACAGCTTCTGCTGGTAGCTTAGTTAGTATCCCTTTCACCCAATTAGAGATTATCATGCTCTCTCTCTCTCTCGATGATCCACACTAACACCTCTTCTCATTCGCTGCTCTCTATCTATCCAGCCAACTATAAACCAAAAACGTCTTTATTGCCTCAACCATTTATGTAAGGTTCCTTTATCACATTAGCCGTTTATTCAAGGGTCGACTGATGAAGGGTTAAATAGGCTATAATGAATCTGTTAACAGTTTTTTTGGGCAATCGATCCTATTATATATCTTATATACTCGAGGCTTGCCGCTTATCTACGCCATATTAACTTATACAGTCAATGAATGATCTACGAACGGCTGACTTTCACTTTCACAAGTGGGCGGTGGTGATTCGCACCTCCACATTGCATAGACTCGGTGCGAGCAGAAAGCTAGCTAGAGTTGATCATATTGAACGGACACTTTAGCAATTTTCCAACGGAAGTATGAACAATACACGACGGAACTTTAAGCAATGAGAGACGCAGAATTGAGCATTAGACAACGCCTGACTGAAAAAGTGTGAGAGAGAGTGTCCGAAAGAGTGAAAGAAAGAAAGAAAGATAGAAAGAGAGGACCGTTGTAGGTGAGGTGTGGGTGGAATTGAAGAAAAAAAAAGGAAAAAAAAAAAAAAAAAAAAAAAAAAAGAAACAATTTTTTTTAAAGCGCAAGCTATGAATGGGTTTACTCTTAGGACTTCATATATTCTATAGATGTCACTGGTTTACTCTTATTGAGATACAATTAGTCACGATCGTGGACGGGGAAAGAATTTTGTTGTTGTGAGTCAAATGTGGGTAATTAATGGACAGAAAAGCAATGGGGGGTGGGGGGGGGGGGGGGCATGAACTTTGATATAAGCATTGCAACATCCACTTTCTTCATCCTATTAACAATATTATGAGTCCGACGGGTAGGTACATACATTTATGCAGGTTTGACATCCGACGCAATTGTGGGCCTAGTTCAACTTTGTTGTAATGGACTATAAATTTTGCGTCATTTTATTATGATATTTAAAAGCTCGGGTTTCTGTATGTATCTATGTCACTTTAGCATGTTTTGAATGTGCACAGAATATGCAACAGCAAGAGTGAATTTTTGGCAATGTACCTCATCTCTACGTTGAGGACCCTGGCAGAGCTGAGGAAGAGAACGGCGTCCCTTCACCAATTAGACATTCGGCCATGAAGACTATATGAGTGGAGAATGAAGAAAAAGAAGAAAGAGAAGAAGAAGAAGAAGAAGAAGAAGAAGTAGTAGTAGTAGTAGTAGTAGTAGTAGTAGTAGTAGTAGTAGTAGTAGTAGT
>NC_088367.1:43156863-43176863 GCF_034508935.2 Berghia stephanieae
AAAATAAAAAATAAAATAAACGAAACAAAATAAAAAAAAAAAGGAAAGAAAAAAACCCCAACTGGTGATAATAATTTGTGAAAAGCACAAGACAAAAAAAAATGAGATAGACAGTAAAATGTCTGTGAGTGATAATACGAATTAAGATAAAAAATATCATAGCACCTTATATCTCTCTCTCTCTCTCTCTCTCTCTCTCTCTCTCGCTCTCTCTCTCTCTCTCTCTCTCTCTCTCTCTCCCCCTCCCCCTCCATTTCACCCCCCCCCCCCACTCCCTTATCCCTCATTTCCATAACAACATGCTTTCTCTCTTTCTTAGCCTCCACATCTTTCATCTCCTCCTCCTCCCCCTCCCCCCTCCTTCTCCTCCCCCCTCCTCCTCCCCCTCCTTCTTCTCCTCCTCCTCCTCCTCCTCCTCCCCCTCCCCCTCCTTCTCCTCCCCCCTCCTCCTCCTTCTTCTCCTCCTCCTCCTCCTTCTCCTCCCCCCTCCTCCTCCTTCTTCTCCTCCTCCCCCCTCTTTCTCCTCCCCCCTCCTCCCCCTCCCCCTCCTTCTCCTCCCCCCCTCCTCCTCCTTCTTCTCCTCCTTCTCCTCCTCCCCCCTCCTCCTCCTCCTCCTCCTCCTCCTCTTCACGCCTCCGTGGTGATTTGCTCAGCGAAAGTTCTTCACGCAGAAATTGATGTAGTTTTAGTGGTTCATTTCTCCATTTGTTCCAATGTTTTAGACTTTCCATTTCACTGGGCGTTCGTGATGAGTTTACAGGGCAGACACAGCCCTGGGCCGAAACCTTCACACCACTCTTATCACTACGGGGGCAACAGAAGCATCGGATTCAGATTTGTATTAAAAAAATGGAACATTTTCTAGTCTTCAGGGTCTATTTTTCTGCTCTTTAATATCTATTTTTGTTTTGTTTTTGTTTGTTTTCCTTTGTTGTTTTTGTTAGAAATTTTCTGTATATTTTTTTATCATTATTTTTTTTGTTGACGCAATGATGTTGTTGTCTGCCCGGTGGTGTTTGTTGCTACAAGGGCTGATTTTTGTTGTTGTTGTTGTTGTTGTTATTTTATTGTTTTTGTTGTTTTGTTGTTGTTTTGTTGTTGTTATTATTGTTGTTTTGTTGTTGTTATTATTGTTGTTTTGTTATTTTGTTATTGTTGTTGTTTTGTTGTTGTTGTTGTTTTGTTGTTTTGTTGTTGTTGTTATGTTGTTGTTGTTGTTGTTTTGTTGTTGTTGTTTTGTTGTTGTTGTTTTTGTTGTTTTGTTGTTGTTGGTTTGTTGTTGTTGTTTTGTTGTTGTTGTTTTTGTTGTTTAGTCGTTGTTGTTTTGCTGTTGTTGTTATGTTGTTGTTGTTGTTGTTGTTTTGTTCTTTTTATTATTTTTGTTAACATCGTCGTCGTTGTTGTTGTCGTCATCATTAACCTAGATTATCAAATAAAACCAGTTTTCATCTGATCACTTATAAAATTAAATCATATGCATGTGCAGTTTGTTTTATTGTATACATTATTTTTCTCGTTTTTTCCTGCACGAATATGTATCTGATGTTGTTCGTGTTGTGGTTTCAGTTCTTGGTTTTTTATTATTATATTTTGACGTCATCGTTAACCCAGACTATCGAACATTTTAAATAAGATTTTGTTGGGGTTTTCTCCCTTCTATTTTAGGATTTATGACTTATATCGTTGCTATGGTTGCCTCATTAAACATTGTTTTTATAATTTATTACGTCATCATTAACCCAGACTATAGAAATAAAATAATACATATCATTAAAATATGTTTTTGTATGATTTAAAACGTGCGGCTGTGTGGTCTAGTGGTCCGACACTCGCTTTCGGGTCGGACGGTCCTGGGTTCGAGCGTCACTCGGCACATAATTGAGTCCTTGGAGAAAGCTCTTTACTCACATTCTCTCACCGTACTCAGGTGTAAAATGAGTACCTGGCTATTAACAGCGATGTCTCTGTCCGAAAAAAAATTGTAATATTGCCTGACATGCGTCATGTCTCGTTCTACATGTTAAATGTTGCTGTTGGTCAGGGACCCCTTGTAAAGCGCTTTGAGCACATTTAGTGGATATTGCCCTATATAAAAGCTCAATTTTAAAAAATTCCCTTTTGTGCTATTAGTGGTGTTGTTTTATTGGAATCATAGTTTTAATTTCTGACGTCACCACTAACACCAACCCTCTCTCTCAAATATGCCCACCCCAGACTGAAAATTATTAAGTGGTCTTAGACTACTTTTTCAAAACATCATTTAAAGTCCCAATGATATCCTAATCATAATCGTTAAAGTCGGAACATTGGCAGTATCTTTACGCATGAGGATGCTTATATATATTATCTACTAAACCTCTCTATTAGACTCAATCAATATGGTGTTTAATGAAGAAAACAAAAACACATGAAAAAAGTCCTCTTTCTAAACATGTCCTCATGCAGAAAGCAACAACTAATTTAACTGCTGTCGTCAACAAGAACGAATTCAAGCAATCCATGTTCATTTCTACACAGGTGATTGCGTTCTCGATTGCTCTGACACAGTCCTCGCTTATGATGAAGTCTCTCGTATCCAATAAACCGTCTTTGAAAATTACGAGTATATTTTTATAGCACAGATCCATTGAGACTTAATAATTTTACAGCGTGTCGTGTTCAATGGTTCGCAGTACAAAATTTAAAACAACTTATTTCACACATTTCTCATGCAGAAATAATAACACAAGTGTTCGATATGTAGCAATTGCCTACACAATTAACTCACTCAATCCTAGAGAGTTTTGCTACTTTTCAAAATTGTAAAAAATATATTCAAAATGAGCGTGTGCATAGATAGTTTTATTCACCTACCATTAACTTGTAAAAACTAAAAACAGTAGCTTTGATAATATGCCTATAATTTGTCTCATAAAAATGTAATAAATAGGCATGGGGTAAAAGTAACCGGGTAAATTACGGATGTCGTCGGTGTTAGGGTTGAGTGAGTTAAAAGGGAATGTGAATAGACTTCAACAGTCACTTCTCTCGTAATGATGCATAGTAACTTAGTAACTATCGGAACAATGGCGGATGCCCCTATGAAATTTCTCCGACGAGCATAAAAGTGTATTCAGAGGAGAAAAACATTATAAATATGATGTTTTGACTTTTATACATTCTGATCACATGACATATGGAAAGTTCTTAATTGCCAGCATGAAGAATAAAAAGTACCGATTTTCTTTGTTTAGAACCATGCTGCTCGCCGTTACTGGGCGACGTGACAGCAGACTATTGAATCCAATTTCTACACAGGTGATTGCGTTCTCGATTGCTCTGACACAGTCCTCATTTATGATGAAGTCTCTCGTATCCAATAAACCGTCTTTGAAAATTACGAGTATATTTTTATAGCACAGATCGTCATTACTTAATTTACAGCGTGTTCAATGGCTCGCAGTACAAAGTTAAAACAACTTATTCCACCTTTCACTTCATTACAGGGCACCTAAATCGACATAAAGGTACTGAACATCTTGCTCTCACAGGAAAGATAGAGGGTAAAAAGAGTAAAGGTAGACGAAGAAAAACATATTTATTTTGAATAGTTTGAACAGCTGGGTGACAAAGAAAGAGAAGAGTAATATTAGTTTTTTTTTGAGGTTATTTGATCAGAGAGATGAATGGCGTACCATGATCACCGATGTCTGACACAAACTTGGTACTAGAAGAAGAAGAAGAATTTCACATATTTTGTCATACAGAAATAGTAACACAAGTGTTCGATATGTAGCAATTACCTATAGAGTTAAAAGGGAATGTGATTTATAAAACAGGGACGCGAAAGCTCATCTTTCAAAATCAACCGGCAGGCGCCATCTTAATTCTTCTTCTCCTTACTTTTGGACGAATAAACCAAGGGACATAACTACAAAAATATGATAACAAAAGTCAAAAAGTAGAACGAAGTTTCTCCCCCCCCCCCTCTCTCTCTCTCTCTCTCTCTCTCTCTCTCTCTCTCTCTCTCTCTCTCTCGGCATGATTTTCTACAAGTACCTATATTAACAAATGTAGATTTGACTAATTATTTTGTCATTAAATGTTTGAGATGAATGCGATTGTGTCATAGATTTATGTCCCTTAGTTGTTTCCAACCGTAGCCTTTGTAAATCTCATAGCCTGGCACTGACCTAAAAAATTACACCAAGAGACAAGTCTATCGCCATACAAGAAATTAAATTGATAGGTGTTCATTGGTGCAACCAATGAGATCATTCTTTATATATATATATATATATATATATTTTTTTTTTTTTTTTTTTAATTTTTTTTTCTCGAGCACCTGCCAGTGACAACTCACTAGGCACTGCACAAACCTAGAAAAAAAATGACGTCAAAATATAAGTCCTAATGGGTCCTCATGCATGGCCTTCGTAAAGTTATGGCCTGACACTGACCAAAAAATGACGTCAAAACTGTCAGCCACAAAAGAAAATAAATCTTGAGTTGTATTCAAGAGTTCAACCAATGAAATAACTTGTTTCCATTAGCTGTACTAACGACAACTCACTAGGCGGTGCAAAAACCAAATAATGACGTCAAACTGCCAGTCCTTTTGGATTTCAGTGTCAGGCTATAACTTAACGATGGCTACGCCTTATTGCCATTTGGACTTGTCTTTTGACGTCAGCTATACATAAATTATTGCATTTATAGAATCAGTGCTAGCGGGAAAAGTAGCTGGCAGAAAAGTACACGGCGAACCAAGGAAGTCCTGGGTAGCCAATGTTGAGGCAACAACTGGGCAAAAAGATAATCGACTGCTCGGTAATGGCCCTTGAGCGTGAAGAATGGCGTTCCATGACATCCAACCTACTCTGTTGGGAGACGGAACTCCGGTAAGGTAAGGTAATGGCCCTTGAGCGTGAAGAATGGCGTTCCATGACATCCAACCTACTCTGTTGGGAGACGGAACTCTGGTAAGTCATTGTAGATTATTGCACCGTCCAGTGAGTTGTTAGTAGTACTCAATGAAACATTTGATCTCATTGGTTGAACTGTTGAATACAACTTTGTTATCTTTTGTGGCCAAAAGTTTGTCTTTTGACGTAATTTTTTGGCTATAAGTTTACGAAGGCTACGGTCAGGATAAGAGTTAACGAAGGCTACGGTCCAACACAATGAACATTATAATGAGGACAACTCACATATAAACAGCATTTTAAAGGGCTTGATGATTTCAAAGAGTCAGCTAAACACGCAAATCACAGAACACATGGAAAAAAGTATAAGCCAAAACACTTGAATAACTGTAGTCCAATACGAGTGGATCTTTTTAATTATTACATAGTCACTGATCAAGGCGAGTGAAACGGATAGGAAACGCATTTACACAATAATAAATAAGTAATAAACTAAAATGAATATATTATATAACAGCTTCAAAAAAGAAAAGAAAATACCAAACACGGAACATTTCGGGATCAAAACCCTTCTTCAGCCAACAACAAAAAAACTCCAAATGAAAACACAAATACATTACTAAAAAAGAACTCGATCGACGGCAGCGAACGTCCTTTCAAATATATTTATGTTTTCATTGTTTTTCTTTTTCTTTTTTTTTTTTTTTGGTTGGCTGAAGAAGGGTTTCGAGCCGGAAACGTTCCGTGTTTGGTATGTTGTTCCTTTTTTGAAGGTGTTGTATATTCATTTTTGTTCATTACTTTTTACAGTCCACAGCTTCTGCTGGTAGCTTAGTTAGTATCCCTTTCACTCAATTAGAGATTATCATGCTCTCTCTCTCGATGATCCACACTAACACCTCTTCTCATTCGCTGCTGTGCTCTATCTATCCAGCCAACTATAAACCAAAAACGTCTTTATTGCCTCAACCATTTATTTAAGGTTCCTTTATCACATTAGCCGTTTATTCAAGGGTCGACTGATGAAGGGTTAAATGGGCTATAATGAATCTGTTAACAGTTTTTTTTTTGGGCAATCGATCTTACTATAATATATGTTACATGCTCGAGGCCCGCCGCTTATCTACGCCATATTAACTTATACAGTCAATGAATGATCTACGAACGGCTGACTTTCACTTTCACAAGTGGGCGGTGGTGATTCGCACCTCCACATTGCATAGACTCGGTGCGAGCAGAAAGCTAGCTAGAGTTGATCATATTGAACGGACACTTTAGCAATTTTCCAACGGAAGTATGAACAATACACGACGGAACTTTAAGCAATGAGAGACGCAGAATTGAGCATTAGACAATGCCTGACTGAGAGAGAGTGTGTGTGAGAGAGAGTGTCCGAAAGAGTGAAAGAAAGAAAGAAAGATAGAAAGAGAGGACCGTTGTAGGTGAGGTGTGGGTGGAATTGAAGAAAAAAAAAGGAAAAAAAAAAAAAAAAAAAAAAAAGAAACAATTTTTTTAAAGCGCAAGCTATGAATGGGTTTACTCTTAGGACTTCATATACCCTATAGATGTCACTGGTTTACTCTTATTGAGATACAATTAGTGACGATCGTGGACGGGGAAAGAATTTTGTTGTTGTGAGTCAAATGTGGGTAATTAATGGACAGAAAAGCAATGGGGGGGGGGGGGGGGGGGGGGCATGAACTTTGATATAAGCATTGCAACATCCACTTTCTTCATCCTATTAACAATATTATGAGTCCGACGGGTAGGTACATACATTTATGCAGGTTTGACATCCGACGCAATTGTGGGCCTAGTTCAACTTTGTTGTAATGGACTATAAATTTTGCGTCATTTTATTATATTATTTAAAAGCTCAGGTTTCTGTATGTATCTATGTCACTTTAGCATGTTTTGAATGTGCACAGAGTATGCAACAGCAAGAGTGAATTTTTGGCAATGTACCTCATCTCTACGTTGAGGACCCTGGCAGAGCTGAGGAAGAGAACGGCGTCCCTTCACCAATTAGACATTCGGCCATGAAGACAATATGAGTGGAGAATGAAGAAAAAGAAGAAAAAGAAGAAGAAGAAGAAGAAGAAGAAGAAGAAGAAGTAGTAGTAGTAGTAGTAGTAGTAGTAGTAGTAGTAGTAGTAGTAGTAGTAGTAGTAGTAGTAGTAGTTAGTAGTAGTAGTAGTAGTAGTAGTAGTAGTAGTAGTAGTAGTATAGTAGTAGTAGTAGTAGTAGTAGTAGTAGTAGTAGTAGTAGTAGTAGTAGTAGTAGTAGTAGTAGTAGTAGTAATAGTAGTAGTAGTAGTAGAAGAAGAAGAAGAAGAAGAAGAAGAAGAAGAAGAAGAAGAAGAAGAAGATGAAGAAGAAGAAGTCCCGATGGCTCAGTTGGTAGAGCACTTGCATCACACGCAAAGAACCATAGATATCACAGGACGGTAGTCTGTGCAAAGAACAGAGATCGATCCCGGGTGCAGTCGAGATTTTTTTCTGACCCCCCCCTGTGATTGGGTAGCTGGATCTGTTAGATATGGCGGAAAGTACTTTGCGATATACTAGAGTCCTACAAGCAATTGCTATTGTCAGAAAAAACAAATCTCGGCTTTGCCTGGAATCGATCTCGGTCTCTTTGAGTGTGAAGTGAGTGCTCTACCAACTGAGCTATTGGGGCTCCCTATAGTGTTGAAGTTGACGGTCAAAATTCTTAGTTTTACGAATTTTTAAAAAATGAGCTTTTATCTAGCGCAATATCCACTAAACGTGCTCAAAGCGCTTTACAGGGGGTTCCTGGCCAACAGCAACACAACATGTAGGGCGGGAAATGACGCCTGTTAGGCGATATTACAATTTTTTTTCGGACAGAACAGCGCTGTTAACGGCCAGGCACTCATTTTACACCTGATTACGGTGGAGAATGTCAGTAAAGAGCCTTTTCCAAGGACTCATCTATGCGCCGAACGAGGCTCGATTCGAACCCAGGACCTTCCGATCCAAAAGCGAGTGTCATACCAATAGACCACATAGACATTTTTAGTGAAAGTTGGCGGGCCAGAAGTTGTAATCTGAAAGGTCAGGGCGAATCTTCTTGACTGGCGTAGTATGATATTATTTCTATGTGTCTGGAATAAATTACGTTATTACATCATCAAAATTAACTATGTACATAGGTATCTGCTGCTATCTATCCCTTGCCGAATTAATGTTATTCTAAGTGATGATTTTGGACACCGTGGTTGTATCTTTACCAAGTGTGGGAACTTATAAATTGTTGTTGTGTTGTGTAAATAGAGAAATTGTATAAGAGTATGTCGTGCCCGACGTGAACCAAATTTACAGGTCTGACTACCCAAATTATCATGGGCTCATTGTTGTAATGGAAATACTCTCTTAAAATATGTTCCATTAAAACAATGTTAAAACAGGCCCATAGTTGTGTTGGGTTATCAGACTTGCAAATACGTGCACGTTGGTTGTGCCGCATTAAAAAAAAAACAACATATTTTTAAAAAAAGTTTCCATCGATTAACATGGTTTTCCTATTAAAAACAAAACAAAACAAAAAAACAAAAAAACACAAGAAAATACAAAAACCAAACAAACAAAAAAACAAAAAACAACCCCCCCCAAAAAAAAAAAAAACAACAATAAACAAAAACAAAAACAAAAACAAAAACAAAACAAAACAAACAAAAAAAAAAAGCAAAACAAATTTAAAAAATTTTTTTTTAATAAAAACCATAGCAAATAAAAACAAAAACTCTCAATACTGAGATTTTGAGGACGTCTTCACAGAAATCCCAGGTTTGAGAGTTTTTGACACAATGATAGTTATTTTATTCAATCGATTATTGAAGGATACCTTTTCTGGCCAAACTTTATATGAAATACGTTTTTTGTTTCATGGCATATATCGTTGTTTTGTCATCAAGAGTAATAATGGAATTATCACTTTGATATGATTCTATCATTCAGTTTTTTAGTCTCAAGATTATATCCGGTTTCATTCATCATCATCATCATCATCATCATCATCATATATCATCATCATCATCATCACATCATCATCATCATCATCTTCATCCATCATCATCATCATCATCATCATCATCATCATCATCATCATCATCATCATCATCTTCTTCATCATCATCATCATCATCATCATCATCATCATCATCTCATCACTCATCTATCATCATCATCATCATCATCTCATCATCATCATCATCTCAATCATCCTCTCCATCTCATCATCATCATCATCATCATCATCATCATCTCATCATCATCATCATCATCATCATCATCAATCATCATCACCAATCATCATCATCATCATCATCATCATCATCATCATCATCATCATCACCATCATCATCATCAGCATCATCATCAGCATCATCATCAGAATGATTTTCACCGCCACAGGTCCAATACGCCTGTCCCCAATTCCTTTTACATCATCATTACAACAAAATGAATATGATAATATAGGAATAAATAAATAAATAGATAAATGAATAAATAAATAAATAGATAAATAAATAAATAAATAAATAAATAAACATATAAATGAAAATAGATAAATAAATAAATAAATAAATAAATCAATACAATGTAAAAAGTAAAAGCTAAAACACCATAATATCAACTCCTTTCCCTCAATAGCCCCATCTTCCTCCATCCATCGTATTCCTCCCTTGTATTCCTCCATGACCCCCTCCATCTTCTGTGTTTTCTCGCGGACCATACCTAATAACTTAATCCAAATCTACCACACATGGTGAAATGAAACACCATACTTATTATAAATCCCACTAATGAAGCCCTTACAACACCAATAACGATAACTCTCGTGTTATTCTAACATCATCTCAATCCGCCCTATCCAAACAAGATACATGTATTCAAACGTACACTGATAAAATGCCAATTTTTTAATTACAACATTTTTTTTTTAAATTATTAATTTTGGCCAGAAATTTGTTGCCGCAAATATATAGTCTAGATTAATTAAAATAATCCTCAACTTGACCAAAGAAAAATAAAAAAATTGTGACTTTTTTTTAAAGACAATTTTTTTTGGGACAAGTCGAGTGTAATTTTTATCAAATCGACATAATGTGAAGTAATATAAATCTGGCCATATTTTTTAAATGCGTTTTGCCATTTTCACTCAGTGTAATATAACTTTATCGTCATCATAACTAATAACTTCTGGCAGCCCATGCAAACCCCCACCCTACATATTTTCTCTAAATAAAACAAAAATCGGATCTAGACATCTGTTACTTATCTAAGAATGTTTTTTTTTTATTACCGCGCTGTTAGGATCATAGGAAAATAATATAAAGCCGCGCAGTATGAATTCAATCCGTTTTTTTTAAACAATTGGACATTTTCAAATATGTCATAACAATACTTTTTTGACAAAGATGAAGTTGATGATACCAAGAATGTAGGTCTCCGATAGGCCAATGCGAATTAAATAATATTATTATGCTAAAAACAACATTTAACTCACTCAATCCTAGAGATTTTTGCAACTTTTCAAAATTGGAAAAAAATGTATGTACATAGATAGTTTTATCCAACTACCATAAACAGTCAAAAACTAAAAACATTAGCTTTGATACTACGCCTATAATTTGTCTCAGAAAAAGGTAATAAAAATGCATGGGGTAAAAAGTACTCCGGGTAAACTACGGATATAGTCGGTGTCGGGGTTGAGTGAGTTAAACAGTGATCTTTAAGGAATTATTATAATTTTATCAGTTTTGAAAAACCCTAGATCATGATATAAAATATATATATATATATATATATATATATATATATATATATATATATATATAAGTAATAAAAATAACAATCCAACAATCCTTTTACTCCTGTCTCCTCCCCCCCCCCCCCCCCCATTTCCCCCGGGTGATTTTTTTTTTTACGAGAGGGGGTATAACAAAAATTATTTACCAATATCCCCCTACAGGGAGTTAGTAATTTTTTTTTTTTTTATAGGTGCGGGAGAAGAGTATTACCCCTTATTACTTATATATTCATAAATAATAAATTTAAATAATATATTATATAATATATATATATATATATATATATATATATAGTCTACTCGAGTAGTACCACATGGGTCACACATTTTGTATGATAGGCCAGACCGGACACACCGACCTCATTCAAACATGACGGGGAAAACCCGGACACCCAACGTGCTCTAATTAAAAGGCTGGCAGTCCAGTGGCTTCACGTACCTTTGATGTAGGTACCGTGCGTAGTCCTCCTTCTCCTCTCTATGACCAGAGCTGGAAATAGCTGGTTTTGTAACGTCCAGTTAGTGTGGTCTAACTTGAATTCCCCCATATGTGGATGTAATATGCTTTTGGGAGAAAAATAAATAAAGAGAAAATGTTTCAGATTAGTAACATTATTAATTATGCGAAGGACTGTCTCTCAGATATTTCGTTCCCTTGTTAGAAAATTAGTGTATAGGAAAAAAAGTGGAGAAAATGAGACAAACGAAAAAAAAGAACAAAAAAAAAACAACAAACAAACAAACAACAACACACAACACAACAAGGGGGGGGGCAGCAACCCCTCTCTCCCTCCATAAAACACCCACCCTCCCCCCCCAAAAAAAAACAAACAAAAAACAACCAAAACACCCCCCCCCTTTCCTAAAAAATCCCACCCCTTAAATAAATCCTCAAACTATCCATTACACAAAAAACAAACAACAAACAAAACAAACTAACAACAAAAACAACAACAACAACGTCAACAACAACAGAGACAAAAAAAAACTTTAAAAATAAACAAAAGAAAATAAAACAAAAATAAAACAAAACAAACAAACAAAACCCAACAAAAACAAAACAAATAAAAAAAAACCCCAATAAAAATTTTTTAAAACACGAAAAACTTTGATTGCGTGAGACCTTGTAAAGCGCTTTCAGCATCACGTTGCTTGTGAGGAAGTCTAAGTCTGTTGTTATTCTATATCCAATCTATCTGCGACCAAACCAAAACCAAAACTAGACCATCAGACAGTCAAAGACCCAAGACCTACCTCAAACCAATTATTGGTCGGGAAAACCCCCCAGGACACACAACGTGCACTAATTAAAAGGCTTACAGTCTACTGGCTTCACCTGCTTTTGATGTCCGGTGGTCCGGTCCGGTCCGGTCAAGTCTGAGATCTGAGATCATGGACGCGAAGACCATGCATGTCCTTGGGGGGCGTCCAGCTACTGCATAAGCCACAGAGGTCAGTCTTTGCCCTAGTCTGATAAAACACTTTTTTTTCTTCCATTTTTAACCCCAACAGTAACGTTTTACTTCAATTATCGGTCGATTAAAAGTTAGTCCTTCAGAGCCATTAGGCCCATGGATCCGGAGTTGGTTTCTATGCTTGCTACCCTTTGGATAAGACGCTAGTCTATCGCAAAGTACTTTCCGCCAGATATAACAGAGCCAGCAACCTAATCACTGCTGGCCTGGGTGGACAGGGGTGGGGGGTGTGGGTGGGGGAGGGGGGTGTGGGTGGGGGAGGGGGGTGTGGGTGGGGAGGGGGGTGTGGGTGGGGGGGGGTGTGGGTGGGGGGGGGGGGGGTCAAAGAATATCGAATCGGCTATACCCGGGATCGATCTAGGTCCTTTTGCGTGCGAAGCAAGTGCTCTACCAACTTAGCAATAGGGACCCCCGTCGATTGATTATAATTAAGCATTAAACATGAGCATTTTTATAGAACAATATCCACTACATATGCTTAAAGCTAAATTTAACATATTATTTAACTGAACTTGAAGCCTGTTCGGGTTATTTTTCTCCCGACAGAGACAACGCTGTTAACCGCCAGGTACTCATTTTACACCTGATCACACTGAGAGAATAAATATGATGAAAATAATAGTCCTTCAGACTAATCAGGCCCATTGAACCTGAGTTAATCTCGTAAAACGGACAATACCACAATTGCTTGCTACCCTTTTGATAGGACGCTTGTGAATAATGAACGCTCTAAAAAACGTTCAAAATTTTTAAAGAGTCTATTCCATGGAATCAACTTTGCACCGCCAACAGCGGGACTCGAACCTGAGACCAACAGGTCAGAGGGTAAATGTTATACCATAAGTAAAGCAGAAAGCCACCAGTAAAACTTTTTTGTCAGAATACCACAGAACGTACAGTAGATTTAGTATGCTCTTTCATCTATTGGCTGATAGGCGGATCGATGGATGGTCTGAAGGACAGTACCTTGATAGGGGCACGATGATGGTGCATCTATGGGTCATCTATCCTGGCTTTGAACTTCTATGGTCTCCATCTAGTCCCGTTAGATGTAATATCGTAATCTCTCTCTCTCTCTCTCTCTCTCTCTCTCTCTCTCTCTCTCTCACACACACACACACACACACATACACATATATAATCAGTTTTATGCTAAGTTTCCAAATAAAAATGAAGGACAGTACCTTGAGAGGGGCACGATGTTGAATCTATGGGTCATCTATCCTGGCTTTGAACTTCTATGGCCTCGATCCTGTCTCGTTAGATCTCTCTCCTGTTTCTCTCTCTCTCTCTCTCTCTCTCTCTCTCTCTCTCTCTCTCTCTCTCTATCTATCTATCTATCTATCTCTCTCTCTCAGACACACACACACAGAGACACACACAAATAGTTTTATACTGAATTTTCAAATAAAAATGAAGGACAGTACCCTGAAATGATCACGATGGTGAATGGTTATAATCTATCCTGGCTTTGAACTTCTATGGTCTCGAGAATGTCCCGTTAGATCTCTCTCCTGTTTCTCTCTCTCTCTCTCTCTCTCTCTCTCTCTCTCTCTCTCTCTCTCTCTCTCTCTATCTATCTATCTATCTCTCTCTCTCAGACACACACACACAGAGACACACACAAATAGTTTTATACTAAATTTTCAAATAAAAATGAAGGACAGTACCTTGAAATGATCACGATGGTGAATGGTTATAATCTATCCTGGCTTTGAACTTCTATGGCCTCAATTGGATTCAGTAGTCTGATGTCACGCCGCCCGGCAACGGCGGCATCTTGGTTCTAAAATTTCGATCTATCTATAGATAGAATGAAGATGACGTCACTCAGGTCCTTGTTATTGATTTTTGCCATCCATGTTTATGAGTAATTCTCACTAAACTGTATTAACCAGATTATAAACGTTTAAGTTTACACATCGTTTTGTGTGTTGGTCCGTTATAACGGATCAACACATACTCATTAACGCGGATGGCAAAAAACAATAAAAATGACCCGAGTGACGTCAACTTCGATCTATAGATAGTTCGAAAATGACGTCACTCAGGTCTTTGTATTGTTTTTTGCCATCCGCGTTTATGAGTAATGCTCACTGAATTGTATTAACCCGACTATAAACGTTCATGGATACACACAGTTTTATGTGTTGGTCCGTTATACTTCCGGATGGCAATGTTATGAGCTTCTTAGCCAACCGCATACTATCTATAGCCAAAATAGAAAATGTGTTTTGTAGGTGTGTAGCAACGTGTAAGAGCTACACAATAAATGGCATAAGAACGAGGCTCTTACTTGTGTTGTTTTCTTTGGCAATAAGATTGGAGTCGACCCAATCTCGTCTGTGCAATAACTGCAAGAGGACTCTCCACTCTGGGATTTCCACACTTCAAGCTCTACTCCATGTGCCCGAATGGGAAGAGGGCATGGGAACACAATTATTATATCCTGGAGTGACTGACATAGGACATTGCTTTAGGGAGAGAAAAAACAAGAGGTGTCATCAACAATATGGAAGTGGTATTTTACATTCTTGTTATATCGCCTAACATGCTCCATAATGTCTCCTCCTACATGTTAACTGTTGCTGTCGGCTTGGGGACCCTTCCAACGCGCTTTGAGCACGTTTAGTGGAGATTGCGCTATATAACAGTGTAGCTCGGTGGTACGGTCTATTGTTTCGTATTCGAAAGGTACCGAGTTCGATTATCCGCCGCTGCGCTGTGTGGTCTTGAGAAAGTCACCTCGCCCTAGCTCAATTTGCGGCGCTGCACTGCGGCTGACGCCTGGGTTATACCAGTCTTCCCTTGGAATAGACCGTAGAGACAAATTTCCCCCATGGGATGAATTAGGGAATTTTATTTTATTTTATTTTATTTTAAAAGTTCAATTTTTTTCTTTTCTAGTTTACTCTCTCTCTCTCTCTCTCCCTCTCTCTCTCTATTTCTCTCTCTCTCTTTTTTTTCTCTCTCCCTCTCTCTCCCTCTCTCTCTCTCTCTCTCTCTCTCTCTCTCTCTCTCTCTCTGTGTGTGTGTGTGTCTTTCTCGGCGTACCTGCTCTGTTCTGTGCCATCATCCTCCGATGAGGCGATCACCATCCTGTCATCTAGCAATCCACCTATTGTCTCTTTTGTCTCTTTTATCTCCAAACCGTCTCAACTGCAAAAGAAAAAAAATAAGGTATCGCCTCAAGCAACGAAAACCGGGTAATCTTCGGACTCCCCGCCCTATTCAATCATCCTTTAATATGGTATTTCTGACATGCATAAATTTCTTGTACGACATCCATCGGTTTAAGATTAACCTCAAGATTAGATAATGATTGGCTTTGCTAAGATTGTTTACATTAGCAATTACTCCCCCTTTATTTCGGTAAGTAAGTACTACGACTTGAGACTACTGGTTTCCCCCACCCCCCTTCAGGACGAGTTAGAATGAGCTGATAGAACTGTGAAAAGGACGAGGGAACTCTTCATTCAATGGAGATCGCTCTTGAGAGCGCACTGACACGAAATTGTTATGCTAGGTGACTTATTTACATCGAGCGTTTAACAATGCGAGGTCTTACAGTCCGTGCTTTCTGCTGCTAATCTGTTCACAAGAGAAGTACAACTCGGACAACTTACGCCTTCAATCGCCAAAGTTACGTCTGATGTCGTATTGAGGTGACTAACGCGCTTTTGCGATAATCTTTTGTCGACTAAATCGCCAGTTTTATCCTATTCTCTCCGTCATTTTTTGCTGTTGTTGTTGCTGTTGTTGTTTTTCCAGAGTTTTCTTTCTTTTTTTTTTATCTCTCTCCCTCCCCCCCCCCCGATCCCTCTGGGTTTGAGCGTGGAGAGTCAAGGCTGAGGAAGAATAGAAAGTGGATGGCAATTGTGTATAGAATTAATATTATAGCTTATGACATTCGGCCAACAATTGATAAATCTATCGGTGTGTTTGTTTTGGGAATTTAGTAGTCTGAGAGATTTATTGGGGGGAAAGGGGGGGGGGGGTATTTTGTGCTGGGAATAAATATTATAGTTTATGACATATGCGGAATAATAGTAAAATCTGTGGTTGTTTTTCTTTTATGAATTAGAAGTAGAAACAGAAAAGGTATCCGTTTGTTTAACAGATTTATATAGACTCTAAGTGGCAGTTGTAGCAGTAAGGCACATTTTACGCAATATCGTATTCCTGGACTCCAAGGTTTGGAGTTTCGAATGAGTTTGTGCGGCTATGTGGTCTAGTGGTATGACACTAGCTTTCGGATCGGAAGGTCCTGGGTTCGAGCCTCGCTCGACGCATAGTTGAGTCCTTGGAAAAGACTCTTTACTCACATTCTCTCACCGTACTCAGGTGTAAAATGAGTACCTGGCCGTTAACAGCGTTGTCTTTGTCGGAAAAATTGTAATATCGCCTAACAGGCGTAACGTCTCGTCCTACATGTTAAATGTTGCTGTTGACCAGGGACCCCTTGTAAAGCGCTTTAAGCACGTTAAGTGGATCTTGCTCTATATAAAAGCTCAATTTTAATTTCCCATAATTCCACTGCGCAACCTTGCGAGCGATGGGTTGGGATTGGGATTTAAACTTCAACAGCGGAAGTTAAAAAATGCAGTTAGCCTACTCTTCCACAGGTCACATGTTTTGAGAGTTTTTGCCAAGGTGAGGGTCATTTAAATCGGTCGACATTTGAAGGACGGGTTTTCAGTCCAACTTTTTAAATTTAAGATCGCGGAACAATTAGTGTGTATGAAAGGTAGTGCCAGACAAATCAAGAAAGAAAAATACAAGGAAAGAAGTAAATCGCCTAAAAATCAGTCTATCTTGACTAGGTTTTTTTTTCTTCTTGTATTGCTCTTTCTTGCTTTGTCTGGTTCCTTTCAAACACACTTGTTCAGATCTTAATTTTGTGCTGCTATGTAGTCTTGTGGTATGACACTCGCTTTCGGATCGGAAGGTCCTGGGTTCGAGCCTCGTTCTGCGCATAGTTGAGTCCTTGGAAAAGACTCTTTACTCACATTCTCTCACCATACTCAGGTGTAAAACGAGTACCTGGCCGTCAACAGCGTTGTCTCTGTCGGAAAAAAATTATTGTAATATCGCCTAACAGGCGTCATGTCTCGGTCTACATGTTACGTGTTGCTGTTCGTCAGGATCCCTTTGTAAAGCGCGTTTGGCACATTTAGTGGACATTGCCCTATATAAAAGCTCTAGTTTTAAAGCTTTAGTTCTTTTTTAAAATTTACACCAGTGCCTGCTCCCTTGTTCTCAATTTTTTATAACTAGTTTTTTTCCAGAGTACGGCAGTGAACTGGTTAAATGAAACAAGGGGAAACAAACCAGTTTTTATATTTTGGACTTCACTTTACAGTCAATCGAAATGAAGTATGAAGAATAAAATTGCTCTCATAAAATATCTTAAAAGAAAAAAGGCGTCAAGAAGTCTTTGGTTTAAAATTTTGTTTTTGACAAGTTGAGCTATGTGGTCTAGTGGTATGACACTCGCTTTCGGATCGGAAGGACCTGGGTTCGAGCTCGCTCGGCGCATAGTTGAGTACTTGGAAAAGACTCTTTACTTACATTCCCTCACCGTACTCAGGTGCAAAATGAGTACCTGGCCGTGAACAGCGTTGTCTCTGTCTGAAAAAAATAGTGACATCGCCTAACAGGCGTCATGTCTCGTTCTACATGTTACGTGTTGCTGATGGTCAGGGACCAATTGTAAAGCGTTTTTGGGTGCGTTTAGTGGATATTGATTGCCCTTTATAAAAGCTCGTGTTTTATTTATTTATTTCAAATATCCTATTCCTGGACTTCTATGTTTTGAGTTTCGAATGAGTTCCCATAATACCGCTGCGCCACCTTGGGAGAGAAGAGTTGCGATTGTGTTTTAAACTTCAACAGCGGAGCTTCAAAAATACTTTTATCCCACCCTTCCAAAGATCCCAGGTCCCAGGTTTTGAGAGTTTTTGCCACAATGAGGATCATTTAAGTCGGTTGATATTTGAAGGACGAGTCTTCTGGCCAAATTTTTAAAATTAAGATCCGAACTCTGAACAAGTATCTGTGAAAGGTGCCAGACAAAACGAGAAAGAAAAATCCCAAAATAATCAATCTACCTCGACTGTTTTTTTTTTTTTTTTCTTTCTTGTATTTTTCTTTCTTGCTTTGTCTGGCATCTTTCATACACACTTGATCAGATCTTTATTTTGTGCTGCTACTATGTGGTTTTGTGATATGACAATCGTTTTCGGATCGGAAGGTCCTGGGTTCGAGCTTAGCTCGGGGGATAGTTGAGTCCTTATAATAAATAATAATGATGAAAACTTATATAGCCCTATAACTCCGAGACATCAGACTCTAAGCGCTTAAATTTTAAATTACTTTGGCTGACACATACTCATTCACACAAACAAGCACACACACACACACACACACACACACACACACACACACACACAATAGAAACCAGACAGACCTATCTTGCTTCTCATATCATCTACTAAAGACGAAACAGATATTATGTTTTAAGCGAACGTTTAAAAATAGACAAAGATTCTTTTTCACGAATGCTCTGCTCTGTCCTTGGAAAAGACTCTTTACTTACATTCTCTCACCGTACTCAGGTGTCATTTTTTTTATTGACCCTCTTGTCCACTTTGCCGTGATTGGGTGCTTGGGCCTGTTTGATATGGTGGAAAGTTCTTTGCAGTAAACTCGCGTCCTATCCAAAGAGTCTGAGTTTGGGTCAACAAACGAGTTAAGTTATTTATAAATATGAAGAAAATCGCTCATATGAGTGGGGACAAAAACAAGCAGCACGAGGCAGAAAAACAATTAAAGAGGGTAATTTATGAAGAAAAACGTAAATATAAAGATAAAATGGAAACAAACCTTAAAAATTCAAATGCATCGCAGGCGTGGAGGATGATTAAAGAAATGGGTGGCGTTAACAACAAAAAGACAGATTTTAACAATGACACACATATGAATATCGAGGAATTAAATAAGTTTTACTGTCGATTCGACACCATTGACAACGTACTTTCAAAAATTAATATCATAACAAAAAATACGTCTCCTCCGCCAGAAATCGAAGAAGAGGCGGTCATCAATGTTCTTAAATTATGTAAAAAGAAAAAAGCACCAGGTCCAGATGGACTTAGTGGGGAACTCATTTCAAACTGTAACAACCAACTAGCTGTCCCTTTCTTGCCTATTTTCCAACGTTCAATAGATGAACAGAAAATCCCAATTATATGGAAAACATCGACTATAATTCCAGTACCCAAAAAGAATCCACCAACTCAGCTGAATGATTATAGACCTGTTGCTTTAACATCAATTATTATGAAATGTCTGGAAAAGATTCTGAAAAGAGAGCTGTTGCAATTTATATATGACCAACACATACTTGATCCATATCAGTTTGCCTACCAACAAAATCTTAGTGTGGAAGACGCACTCCTCACAGTGATGCATTCAATATCAAATCACTTGGATGTTTCACCCGCCAACTACTGCCGAATCCTATACGTCGATTTTTCGTCTGCCTTTAATGCCATGAAAACCAACATATTAATTAGTAAACTGCATGCTCTAAACCTTCCCCATTACCTCATCAACTGGTATAACAACTTTCTCATCGATCGCCCCCAACATCTCAGAGTAGGCTCAAATATATCATCAGTAAAAACTCTTTCAAACGGATGCCCACAAGGGTGTGTAAGCTCACCTCTACTTTAATCCTCTATACAAACGATTGTGTGGCTAGCTTTGATAACTGCCAACTCAT
>NC_088367.1:43181863-43186863 GCF_034508935.2 Berghia stephanieae
AAAACAGCAGTTTGTGGTCTTGTGGTATGACACTCGCTTCTCGATCGGAAGGTCCTGGGTTCGAGCCTCGCTCGGTGCATATTTGAGTCCTTGGAAAAGACTCTTTACCCACATAATTCTCTCACCGTACTCAGGTGTAAAATGAGTATCTGGCGATTAGCAGTGTTGTTTCTGTCCGAAAAAAAAAATTGTAATATCGCCTCACAGGCCTCATATCCCATCCTACATGTTAAGTGTTGCTATTGGCGAGGGACTCATTGTAAAGCGCAGCCTTGAATACATTCAATGGATATTGCGCTATATATAAATGGTCAATTACTTTTCTTTAGTATATATAGTATGCGCTTAGCTAAGAAGCTCACAACATTGCGATCCAGAAGTATAACACCAACACACAAAACGATGTGTAACCATGAACGTTTATAGTCTGGATAATACAGTTTAGTGAGAATTACTCATATACGCGGATGGCAAAAAAAAAAAACAAAAAACAAAAACAAAAAACAAACAAAAAAAAAAAACAAAAAAAAAAACAATAACAAATACCCGAGTGACGTCAACTTCGTTCTATTTATATAATGAAACATTTCTGTCACACTTCTCTGGTTACCTCTGTTGGATCCGAAGGCAAGGATCATACCACATGATCAAATAGTCGCACAAAAGAAGACGCATAATATTCTGTCCGAAAAAAAATTGTAATATCGCCTAACAGGCGTCATATGCGGTCCTACATGTAAAGTGCTGCTGTTAGCTTGGGACTCATAGTAAAGCGCCTTGAGTACATTCAATGGATATTGCTCTATATAAATGCTCAATTTATCTTTTCGTATGAAATGAAACATTTTTGTCACACTTCTCTGGTTACCTCTGTTGGATCTCAAGGCGAGCGTCCTACCACATGACCAAATAGTCGCACAAAAGAAGACGCATATTATAAAAGTGACCAACTTTTTCAAAACCCCATCGGTGAGAATCTGATGCTTTGTGCGGCTATGTGGTCTTGTGGTATGACACTCGCTTCGGGTCGGAAGGTCCTGGGTTCGAGCCTCGCGTTCGGCGCATAGTTGAGTCCTTGGAAAAGACTCTTTACTCACATTCTCTCACCGTATTCAGGTGTAAAATGAGTACCTGGCCGTTAACAGCGTTGTCTTTGTCCGAAAAATTGTAATATCGCCTAACAGGCGTCATGTCCCGTCCTACATGTTAAATGTTGCTGTTGACCAGGGACCCCTTGTAAAGCGCTTTGAGCACATTTAGTGGATATTGCGCTATATAAAGCTCAATTTATGCTTTGAAATGAATTGGAATGAGAAGTTATGAAAAGTGGAGGTAAATAACAATGTGAAATTGAATGTAAGCTTCAATTTAATTACAAAACAGATCAAATGAACGTTTCGGGTTTCCCCTTTATCAACAAAACAGGATGAATGAAACACCACAGATGAATGACATGATATGGTAGTGGCGTAGTTAAGAAAATTCATCTTAACTACGCCACTACCACATCACCTCATTACTAGCGGATACTTTAGTAAGATAAGATACGATAAGATAAGATAACTAATGAGTGTATTTTATCAAAATTTATATTTCATGATTAATTTCCATACCTGTAATGACTTTAATCGACGTGTGCATATATGCAGGTCTGACATCCGAACGCACTTATGGGCCTAGTTTAACATTGTTGTAATGGACTATATTTTGCGTTATTATTTTGAAATTTCTATGACAACAATGAGCCCATAAGGAATTGGGTTACCAGACCTGCAAAATAAGCGCACGTCGATTTTAATATGATTTAGTCTCAGGTTTATTAAGTCTGAGGTTTGATGCTTTTGGGCAAGTTCGGCTATGTGGTCTAGTGGTATGACACTCGCCTTCGGATCTGGAGATCCTGGGTTCGAGCCCGGCTCTGAGCGGCGCATGCTGAGTCCTTGCTATAGGCTCTTTACTCACATTCTCTAATCGCACTCAGGTGTAAAATGCGTACCAGGCCGTTAACAGCGTTTTCTTTGCAGAGAACATTGTCTACGGCACAACGAACAATGGGAAAATATTTCTACATGGCAATGGACCGAATAGCATAAGGGCAAACGCTCCTGGATTAGAAAGAACAACAGTAATAAAGTCCATTTCTCAATCATTAAACAATTTATGTGAATCTTTCACCAGCTATTGCTAATTCTTCACCATACCAAAAGAACGTTATGTCTTACAGGAAGGGAGCAAAATAGCCCAAATGAGACAAATGACGTCTCTCTAAGAAACGTCAATCTCTGAAAGATTATCAGTAATAAAATACTTTTCTCAATCATTAAACAATTTATGTGATCCTCTCACCAGCTATTGCTAATTCTTTAACCATACAAAAAAGAGAACGTTATGTCTTACAGCAAGGGAGCAAAATAGCCTGATGAGACAAATGACGTCTCTTCTAGAAACGTCAATCTCTGACACTCTATCATAAAAATAAAGTTGGTAGGTAGGTTTGTAAAGATCAGAAATTCCTGACTTTTTATTTTACGACAAGTCAGTCTTTTGTTATAAAAACCCCATTTGTAAAGTAACAACTTGACAACACTTTTTATTGCTGAATTACCCCCTTAGCCTCATTAATTGGTAAGATTGACACTCTAGTCCTTTTTCTCCTCCACCACTGCGAGAGCGACCTGACGCCATTTTATTGCTGTTATTTTCTATACATGTACAAGAGGACAAGTCGTAGCTTCTGTAGTAAAGTGCTGTGCATACACTGATAAAATAGTTTTCTTTCATTTTGTCTAGAATACTCGTAATATATATATACAATGCGCTTGGCTAAGAAACTCACAACATTGCCCTCCGGAAGTATAACGGACCAACTCACAAAACGCTGTGTAACCTTGAACGTTTGTAGTCTGGTTAATACAGTTTAGTGAGAACTACTCATAAACATGGATGGCGTAAAGTACTAACAGACACCTGAATGACGTCAACTTCATACTATCTATACACGTACAAGAGGACTAAGCCTGAAGTAAAGTGCTGTGCAGACACTGATAAAAGAGTTATGCTTCATTTTGTCTAGAATTGTGAAGCTATGTGGTCTTGTGGTATGGCATTCGCTTTCGGACCGGAAGGTCCTGGGTTTGAGACTTGATCGGCGCATTGTTGAGTCTTTGGAAAATGCTCTTTACTCGCATTCTCTTACCGTACTCAGGTGTAAAATGATTACCTGGCCGTTAACAACGTTGTCTCTGTCGAATTTTTTTTTTTTGGGCGTCATGTCTCGTCTTACATGTTAAGTGTTGCTATTAGTCGGGAGACCCCTTGTAAAGCGCTTTGAGCACGTTTAGTGAATATTGCGCTTTTTTCTCGACAGGGCACAGCTGTTAACAGCCAGGTACTCATTTTACACTTGAGTACGGTGAGAGAATGTGACGGGAGAAACTTTTCCAAGGACTCAACTATGCGCTGCTCAGAGCGGGATATTGCGCTAAATTTAAATTGTTTCTTTCTTTTGCTAAACACAAAATCAAATAAATACGTAATAGATACAATCTTTCAAATGGTAAAACACATTTAGACGTCTATATAATCTTCACATAAAAAACAAACACTCGGTGTAAATAAATAAAGAATAATAAAATGCAATACCCTTTATTCATCCCATTAATATTATGGGAAATTTGTCTCTAGGGTCTATATTCCAAAGGAAGAATGGAATATCCCAGGCGTCAGCCGCAATGCAGCGCCGCAAATTGAACTAGGACTAGGTGACTTGCTCAAGGCAAGGCCACACAGCGCAGCGGCGGGGTGATCGGACTCGGTACCCTTCGAGTACGAAGCAAAGACCGTCTGTAGCACTGAGCCTCGCCGCTCCGCTGTCCTCCTTAAAAAGAACTCTCCCCGGTAAGGAGAAAAAAATGAAATTAATTGAGCTTTTATATAGAGCAACATCCGCTAAACGTGCTCAAAGCGCTTTACAAGGGGTCGACAGCAACACGTTACACGTGGGAGGAGACATGAAGCCTGTTAGGCGATATTACAATTTTTCGGACAAAGACAACGCTGTTAACGACTCATTTTACACCTGAGTACGGTGAGAGAATGTGAGTAAAGAGCCTTATCAAAGACTCAACTATGCGAACCCAGGACCTTCAGATTTGAAAGCGAGTGTCATACCACAAGACCACATAGCCGCACAATCAATGATAAACGATGTATATTATGCCAGTCAGTAATATAGACATACAAAAAAAAAATAAATAACCTAAATTGTTGTCATACTTCTCGGTTTTAGCGTCGGTGGCGTGGCGTGTTGGAAAATCCGAAATTTTAACCACCGACCTCTTTCTTTCCTTGAACCAGCAACAACACTCGTATTCGTCGTCGTCAACAGCAGCAGCAAGCGGCAGCATTCCCTGAAAATGTGACATAATTGTTGCTCGGAGTAGCGTTTTGTTCTCGTGTGTTGATTCCTCCCATGGACTTTTCAAAGACAATTCTACCGTTTTCTGGAAATAATCCATATTTAAAAATTTGGCCAGAAAACTCGTCCTTCAAATATCGATCGATTTAAATGACCCTCATCTTGGCAAAAACTCTCAAACCTGGGACTTCGCGAAGTCCCAGGTTTGAGAGTTTTTGCCAAGATGAGGGTCATTTAAATCGATCGCTATTTGAAGGACGAGTTTTCTGGCCAAATTTTTAAATATGTTTTTTTCTCTCCAGAGTACGGACCATTGTCAAAGCTTGTTTTCTCTATCCACAAATCTAGACCAGGGGAGACTGCGGAGATTTGTCAATCCAGCATTGGGATTTCCCCGGCTGTTTCTTTTCATTCCAGATTCAAAAGACATTGATAATGGGTTGGTCAAGTTGGATGATGTTGACCGCTTGGCCGTTTTAGCTAAGAGCCAAAAATTGTGAAAATATAATCCTTTTTTTAAAACATAAATTTTCTTGTTCTTCTTCTTGTTCTCATTCGAGTTCTTGTTGTTCTTATTCTTACT
>NC_088367.1:43191863-43246863 GCF_034508935.2 Berghia stephanieae
CTGTCGGAATTTTTCATAAACTTCTGTTTGTCAATGGGGCTTAGCCTAAGTAGAGTATTTGGAGCTACATTGTAGACTGACGCAGTCTAGGTGAGCACTAGTCAGGTGTTCTGTTGCTACCAAATGCATAGATATGGTTTCAAAGTCGGACCAAGACCCCTGAGGTCAAATTTTGAACCCGGACGCGTTATCAATTTGCCATCGACACAAAAAGATCTCATATATATATATATATATATATATATATATATATATATATATATATATATATATATATATATATATATATATATATATCGGTTTTTAAAAACGATATGCTGTTTCAGCGCTGAGTAATTACCGCAAAGTTCCGATACACTTTGCCATTTTTAAGGTGACAACGTTGACATCACGTAATCTAAACCACCCACCCAGTCACCTTGAAGAGTGTTGATCAAACTTAACGAAGCTTGACTCCCCTTTAAGTCTTGAAGCGTGAATACCACTCAACCATGAACGCATTTAGACCATATCACAATCTGTCGCGTGACAAAGATAATAACCAGACTACTACAGCGACCATCTATCTATCTACCTTACGCCTTACAATAAAGATTGGGACATACATACAATCCGCATGAAATCGGACCAACCCGCTGGACAAAAGATTTATCCTCCATTATTGTCTGAACGTAAATTAACCATAACAGACCACCAGAAATGACGATGCCTCAGAAACAACATGGAACAAACTAGCCGTCATCTGAGCTTAGAAAGATAAATTTGAACCAAAGAAAGAACACAAAGGAATATTTATCTAGCGCCCGATGTTCTAATTTCACTTCTTATTTCTTTTTGTTTCTTCTTACAAAGCTCTTTGTAGTCTGTTTCCAGTGACAGCATGAAAAAAGACAAAACAAAGAAGACATTGATGTCCTCCTGATAAGGAGAATGCAGTATATCAATGCTTTATCAACTTGAATATCTGCATTTTGGTTGGGAAGGGCTACATAGTTTATTTTGTCTCTAGAGAGAAATGTAAGATAAATAATAATTAAGTTACTTTTTCATATCAATAGGGGAAAAACACAGGAATATCTTATTTTCCTTCTTTTTCCTGATAATGCTCGTGTTTTCTACCTTCACAAATTCCTCTCTTTCTCTTAGAATGTTTTCATAACCAGTTCTTTCTTGGTTCGCATTTGACAATAACACAAGCTTAACTCTAAAATACTAAAAGCCTTGATGCAACGATTCTTGCCCAGACAGTATCGTCAACTACTATATTAACATATTATATTATACGATTACGGATTTTCGATACTAACATTTATATCAAAATTATTAATCGAAAATGCTAAGCATAATCATTTGGTAAAAATTATAATTGGCCATTGATATCTTCTCGTAATAAAAGTAACAACTTGATAAAATCTAACTGATAAAGAATATAGAATATTTGAAGGCCTGCATGAGACTTCGAACAAATTCCCAATTCCGCTGCGCAACCTTGAGAGCTTGAGAACGCAGGATTTTAAGAAAATTGTTATTACTATACCCCTCACGACCTCACCATATTATTATTTCTTAATCAAAATCTAATCTCTTTTTTTGTTTGTTTGTTTTGTTTTGGTTTACAATGATTGTTTTTGCTTGAATTCAACGATTTGACAATAAGAATTACCAGGATATCATAGCACGGCAAATTCTATTTTTGTGAGGAAAAAGATATTGAATGGCTACGTCTTCTTTTTGTTTTATTTTGTTTTTCTTTCTTTTTTTATTACAGAAATGATAAATGGGATACTTCGAAATATTGTTGGTATTATGCTTCTAGTAAAATCGTGGTTTACCTAAAACCAAAGGGATATAGAATTCCATGTTTCGTGTGGCCATCGTACGTGCGCAAATGGACGCCGTTCTACAGGTGGAGAGAAAATATACTTTGCAAAACTTTGTATTTCAAGCCTAGAACATGGATCTTTCTCTGTTGCAACATTACGGTTGTGTATAACAGGTTTAGGTAAGACCATCTGTTGAAAAACTTATCTCGCTAAATTTTCAGTAACTCTGGGATTGTGGGCAGTTTCCTAATGTCTTCTTCTTCTTCTTCTTCTTCTTCGTTCCCGTCACGTCACATGGTCAGTCCGGTCTGGTGAATGAAGCCCACAGTGGTCCTGAGGTCGTCCTCATTGCCGTACAGCTTCTTGTCTGAAATGAGGCTCTGAGGGGAGAACAATACCAACACCAACATGCAAGAGGGGCATACTCAGAGGACTCCTTATATCCATTTTTGGGTATAAAAAAGAACTTCAGTATCATAGTATTGAGTAAACTGGATCCATATGTTGCTTACTATATGGATAAAAGGACTTCATCTGTTATGTCTCTCTTGCATATTGTGAAAGGACCATGGAAAAAGAATTAAAGGAAGCAGGTCTGTCCAAGAATACAGTCTCCGCAAAAGCAGCCGATCGCAAAAAAATTGTTTTTTAAAAATGGAGATGTCTGGTGGATGCCCTATGTGCCTCAAGGCCTGAAGAGGATTAAGTATGCAAGTAAGTAAGTATCTGTTGCTAAAGAACTGTCATGAATGCAACTTGACGAGATGGCTGGAATGGGAATTTAGACGATTAGAAGACATCAGAATGTAAAGAGATGGTGTTGGATTTTGAATACGCGTACTTGCAAAATATAAGGCGTAGAATGCAGTCTTCGAACATTTGACTCCAATGTAAATCTTGTTATATTATATTGTTTGGATTTGAGACCCGGAGATTCACAAACAGCCGTTTACTCACAAAATTCAGACCTTCATAAACAAATTCCTCCGCAGGATTGTGAAAATCAAATGCTAAGACTATATTTCTTGTGCAGCTACGTGGTCTTGTGGTATGACACTCGCTTTCGGATCGGAAGGTCCTGGGTTTGAGCCTTGCTCGGCGCATAGATGAGTCCTTTGAAAAGGCTTTTTACTCACATTCTTTAACCGTACTCGGGTGTAAAATGAGTACCTGGCCGTTAACAGCGTTGTCTCTGTCCTAAAAAAAATTGAATATCGCTTAACAGGCATCATGTCTCGTTCTACATGTTAAGTGTTTTTGTTGGCAAAGGACCCCTTGTAAAGAGATTTGAGCACGTTTATTGCGCTATAGAATAGCTCAATCTTATTTCTAACATAAAATGATGTAAAAGGTAAAATCAGCACCCAAATTAGGAGGAGGAAATGGAGATTGTTCGGTCACATATTGAGAATACCAAGCAGCAACGTCACCCTCAATTCTCTCGATAGGAACCCCGAAGGGGACACCAAAGATGGGGCTTCCGAAACAGACCAACGATCCAAAGATGGCAGACCTCACCTGCTGGGAGGCGACCAAAGATGGCCAAGGTCAGAAGCAGGTGATGGACGCTCGTAAAGACCCTATGTTCCTCAATGAGCAAATAGGATTATATAAGTCAAGAAGAAATCTGAATGTAAAGAAGCGATGATGTTGGAAATCGAATAAATACTCGCAAAATACAAGACGTGGAATTCAATTTTTACTTTTCCTTTCCTTTTTAATTTTCTTTTTTTTTCTTTTTTTTTTTGGGGGGGGGGGGGGAGGGTGTGGGGGGGGGGTCAAGATGACATATATTTCTTAAATGCAATTTTTATTTAGATACAAAATCTCAAAACTGGAAATTATGTATGATTTGCCTCAAAAATAGGGCCATTCTACGTTCGGAAATAAGACCAACTCTTAGCTGTTTCCAATAGTCTTAATCTACCTGACAATGGTTTCATCCTGTAAAAAAAAACAACACACACACACACACACACACACACACACAAAAAGCAAATAAAAAACTTGACATAAAAGAGCGAGGATGGAAGATCTTTCTCGACGACCAGCATATGTTTAGACTAGAAAAAACACGATGTCATCACTCTGAATTCAGAAGACCAATTACACAAGGTATACTTCATCCAGTCCTCTAGAACTTTATACTTCCAATGAGATTGGAATACGTTTTATTGACATCACATTTTTGTTTTCTATTGAAAAGGATGTCAACCAAAAACGTTGGAACTTTGGAATAATAATATAATATCATGCTCGTCCTGTACTCGTATCGTATAAATATATTCTCAATACGATTACAATTAATTATTACTACACACGATACTTCAGGTATTATTCTATGGGAATTGGGACTTTGACAACTGTTTTTCTTCTCTCAGAGAATTGGCTGTCGTCCTACGTCGTGTTCTCGGAGAGAGAAGAAAAAAAAACCCTTTGGCGCCAGGCTGTCTGGAATAGAGATTTGCCGCGTAGGTGACGGGGGTCAGAGCGTAAAGCGATCACTTAATTTCCATTGACAATAAAGAATAGGCCGGCTAATCGTCGGATTGTGTCGCTGACCACAGAAGACCTAGCGAGCGCCCCGAGTCGAGGAGTTAAGCACAACACTTTTCACGAACCATTGAACTTTTTTCACGGTGAATGGAGCCAAACAACCCGACCCGATCACTGCTTCTATATTTTCTACTAGGTCTGACTGACTGACTGACTGGCTGGTTCACTGGCTGGATCACTAGCTGGGTAGATTCAGAGCTGCCTACTATTACGAAAAATTCGTGGAATTACGAAATTTTAGCTCCAATTTCAGAATTTCATAAGCATCTCTAAGTCAATAAAACTTCTTGAAAATGAAAGTCGATGCCAGACTTTATAATTTTAAGGATTTTGACGTGTTATTTAATTATTGTGAGAGTAAATTGTTGATCTATAAAGTAAATTATAGCGACTTCTATCCCCCCCCCCCCCCCTAAAACTGCGATTGTTTAAAATTGTTCACATAAGCAGGTCTGTAAGAGTGTAAAAGAAAGAAGATGAAGGTTGCTGCTGGTTATGTGTGTGTATGTATGTGTGTGTGTGTGTGTGTGTGTGTGTGTGTGTGGGTTTGGTGTTTTGTTTTTCTTTTTCTTTTTCTTTGGGTCCTTCGGTACATTCATTTTTTGTGTAACGTTGAGTTAGATTTTATTTGCTGCTGTTGTCGTTTTTTGGTGTAGTTGTTTTTATTGTTGTTGTGTTGTTGTTGTTGTGGTTGTGGTGTTCTGTTGGAGATAATAGAAGTCATTGTAATAGTTATATTGGAAATAGTTGTAGCGTCAGCAGAACATTAGCAGTAGTAATAGTAGTAGTAGTAGTAGTAGTAGTAGTAGTAGTAGTAGTAGTAGTAGTAGTAGTAGTAGTAGTAGAAATAGAAGTCGTAGTAGAAGTAGTAGTAGTAGTGGTAGTAGCAGTAGTAGTAGTAGCAATAGTAATAGTAGTAGTAGTAGTAGTAGTAGTAGTAGTAGTAGTAGTAGTAGTAGTAGTAGTAGTAGTAGTAGTAGCAATAGTAATAGTAGTAGTAATAGTAGTGATAGTAGTAGTAGTAGTAGTAGTAGTAGTAGTAGTAGTAGTAGTAGCAGTAGTAGTAGTAGCAATAGTAATAGTAGTAGTAGTAGTAGTAGTAGTAGTAGTTAGAGTAGTAAATAGTAGTAGTAGTAGTAAGTAATAGGAGTAGTAATAGTAGTGATAGTAGTAGTAGTAGTAGTAATAGGAGTAGTAATAGTAGTGATAGTAGTAGTAGTAGTAGTAGTAGTAGTAGTAGTAGTAGTAGTAGAAGTAGTAGTAGTAGTAGTAGTATTAGTAGTAGTAGTAGTAGTAGTAGCAGTAGTAGTAGTAGCAATAGTAATAGTAGTAGTAATAGTAGTAGTAGTAGTAGTAGTAGTAGTAGTAGTAGTAGTAGTAGTAGTAGCAATAGTAATAGTAGTAGTAATAGTAGTGATAGTAGTAGTAGTAGTAGTAGTAGTAGTAGTAGTAGTAGTAGTAGTAGTAGTAGTAGTAGAAGTAGAAGTCGTAGTAGTAGTAGTAGTAGTAGTAGTAGTAGTAGTAGTAGTAGTAGTAGTAGCAATAGTAATAGTAGTAGTAATAGTAGTGATAGTAGTAGTAGTAGTAGTAGTAGTAGTAGTAGTAGTAGTAGTAAGTAGTAGTAGTAGTAGAGTAGAAGTAGTAGTAGTAGCAATAGTAATAGTAGTAGTAGTAGAGTAGTGAGTAGTATAGTAGTAGTAGTAGTAGTAGTATATTTAGTAGTATAGTAGTAGTAGTAGTAGTAGTATAATAGTAGTGTAGTATAGTAATAGTAGAAGTAAAGTATAGTACGTAGTAGTAGATTTCTAAGATCGTAGTAGTAGTGATAGTCATAGTGTAGTAGGAGTAGTAGTTGTGGTAGTAGTAATAGTAGTATGTAGTAGTAGTTATAATAGCCTCTGAATTTGAACGAAAAAAAAATAATCAATTTTTACTTTGGGTAGGTATGAGATTTCGGAATAATCCTAAATGATCGGCTTGGAAAGAGTTCAGCCGTTTTCACTCCAAGTTCTAATTGAATCGTTCCCCAATAAATGAATTGAGGTGTTGTCACTATAATGTACAACGAATGACAGTAGCTTTTGTCCTCATTCGCAGACCACACAACTCACGTCTTATTCACGTCAAGTCTTTCTTACGTCCTTACGCGTTCCCAGGCGTTCACTTTGAAAAAATTGATTTATTGTTGTAATCTGTGGATTAAAAAAAAAACCAACAAACTTTTACGTCTAAATTATGACATTTTACTGCAATTTTTATTCTCCGTGGTTCCCGATAGCTCATTTGGTAGAGCACTCGGTTCACACGCAAAGGGGCCGAGATCGAGTGCTGTCGAGATTTTTTTCTGACCCCCGTGTCCACACAGCAGTGAACGGCTAGCTGAGTCTGTTAGATTTGGCGGAATGTACTTTGCGATTGACTAGCGTCCTATCCAAAGGATTACAAGCAATTGCTATTGTCTGTTTCGCGTTATAGAAACCGGGAAAATAAAGCTCAATATGATACTGAATTGAGGTGGTTGGTCACCTATAATGTACAACGAATGACAGGTAGCTTATTGTCCTTCAATTCGCAGACCACACAACTCACGTCTTATTCACGTCAAGTCTTTCTTACGTCCTTACGCGTTCCCAGGCGTTCACTTTGAAGAAATTGATTTACCAGTTAACTGCTGTAATCTGGGGATAAAAAAAAAACCCCACCAAAAACCCACGTATATAAAAATTTGGCCAGAAAAATCGCCCTTTAAATATCCATCGATTTAAACGACTCTCATCTTGGCAAAAGCTCTCAAACCCGAGACTTTAATAAATACCTCGCGAGATCCCAGGTTTGAGAGTTTTTACCAAAATGAGAATCCTTTAAATCGATAGATATTTGAAGGACGAGTTTTCTGGCCAAACTTTTAAATATGGATTTTTCCAGAGTACGGCAGTTTGGGTTTTGGCTCACTGACTGGACCAGAAAGTTGGTGTATTGTAGCGTGCTAAGATTGAATCGGACGAGAAGCTTGGACTAAGACTTTTTGCACCAGTCGTGAGACTATCGATAACTGGAGGTGTTATAAGCCAAGCCCACCAAGCCTTCATAATAAGTGTATATTATAAGCCTTTGCATGCTGATATATAGATATAATTCTCCCACAATGGTTTTGAGTGGTCTCGCTTTTATTAAAAATTTATATCGAACGCAGTTAAAACCTAGTAAAAAGTAGAGAAACTTGTTAACAATTTGTTTTGTGCGGCTATGTGGTCTTGTGGTATGACACTCGCTTCCGGATCGGAAGGTCCTGGGTTCGAGCCTCGCGCTCGGCGCATAGTTGAGTCCTTGGAAAAGGCTCTTTACTCACATTCTCTCATCGTACTCAGGTGTAAAATGAGTAACTGGCCGTTAACAGCGTTGTCTTTGTCCGAAAAATTGTAATATCGCCTAACAGGTGTCATGTCCCGTCCTGTATGTTAAATGTTGCTGTTGACCAGGGACCCCTTGTAAAGCGCTTTGAGCACATTTAGTGGATAGTGCTCTATATAAAGCTCAATTAACAAAAATAAGTACAAAGTAGAGAAAGTTTTTTTTAAAATTTGTTTTGTTTTATTTGTACTTTTATTCGACTTTGTGGTGTTGTGCTATCACACTCGCTTTTGGGCCGGTAGGTCCTTTGTTTAAGTCCTTGGAAAATGCTCTGTCCTCAAATAATATTCTCACCGCACTCAGGTGTAAAATGAGTACCTGGTTTATAAAGGGGCAATACCTGTCGGGAAAAAAATATTGTATTATCGCCTTTCAGGCGTCATATTTCGTTCTCATTGTTACGTGTCGCTATTTGTTGGAGATCACAATGAGAATGAGAAATGATGGAGCAGGCACTGGAATCAGATGAAGATCTGAAAAGGTGTGTATGAAACAGTGCTAGACAAATCAGGAAAGAAAAATACAAGAAAAAAAATCCAAAAAAATCACTTCTTTCGTCGTCTGGGGGATCGAACCTCAGACCATCTGATTACCGGTCAGACGCCTAGAGACAGCAAGGGAACACATTGTAAAAAGACTTGAGCTCACATAGTGAATCGTATTGCCCGACATAAAAGCCCAAATTTAAATAAAGTGAATGGACGACTGTGATAAAAAAATAAATAAAATAAGTAACATTCACTTTATTTATCCTATAGGGGAAATTTGTTTCTAGGGTCTTTTCCGAGGGAAAACTGGAATATCCCAAGCGTCAACCGCAGTGCAGCGCCGCAAATTGAGCTAGGGCGAGGTAACTTGCTCAAGGCAACACAGCGCAGCGGCGAGTGATCGAACTCGGTACTTGTCGGGTACGAAGCAAAGACCGTGTCGCTGAGCCACGCTGTCCCAAGATGTCTCAAAGGTTAAAATACAACAAAAGTATTTTGTTGTAGAAAATGTCAAGACAATTCATTCTAACACAATCGGTAGTCAAAATGGATTGAGCATTGAAGAAGAAAGATGGAACATTTGCAGCTCTGTCGTGGTCTTGTGGTATGACACTCGCTTCCGGATCGGTCCTTGGAAAAAAGGCTCTTTACTCACATTCTCTCACCGTACTCATGTGTAAAATGAGTACCCGGCCGTTAACAGCGCTGTCTCTGTTGGAAATAAAATGTAATATCGCCTAACAGCCCTCATGCCTCTGCATGTTCTGCCTGTTACGTGTTACTGTTGGTTAGGGATCCTTTGTAAACCGCTTTGAGCACTTTTAGTGGACATTGCCCTATACAAAAGCCCAAGTTTTACATTATTGAAATTAAAATGAAAAAAAAATTCTCACGATAAAAGAAAAAAGTCATGACACCAGCACAATAAATATTTATAACAATAAAAGACAAAAAATGTCATGATTGCAATAATGGCAGCCATTTTATGACACAACCATGATCTCAGATTTTCATGCAAAAAAAAAAAAAAAGACATGGCCAATATGGGGCTCGAACCCACGACATTCGCGTTATTAGCACGACGCTCTAACCAACTGAGCTAACCGGCCCTGTGGAAGACTGACGATAATCTTTGACGTCATTGCTTGATGATCATGATTGTGATAGAGAAAGATTCGACTCGGCTATTATTAGTTATGATTGAACTTTAATCGAAGGACCGTATGTCACATACTGAATAACTCGATGATGAAGAACTCTGAGCAAGTGTTGATGAAAGATCAGAAGGTCTGAGGTTCGATCCCAAGTCGAGGTCGACTGATGTTTTGGGATGGTTTTTTTTTTCTTGTATTTTCTTCTTTTTCTTGCAGTGTCTGGCCGTAGCCATCGTTAACATAATATAGATAGTATGCGTTTAGCTAAGGATTTCACAACATTGCCATCCGGAAGTGTAACGGACCAACACACAAAACTATGTGTGTAACCATGAACGTTTATAGTCTGGATAATACAGTTTAGTGAGAACTACTCACAAACATGTGTGGCAAAAACACTAAGAAAGGCTTGACGTCATCTTCGTTCTATCCATAGCCTGACCGTGGCCTTCGTAAAGTTATGGCCTGATACTGACCAAAAAATGACGTCTAAATGCCAGTCTTTTGCCACAAAGGAAAACAAATGGTGAGTTGTATTCAATAATTCAACCAATGAAATAACTTGTTTCCACGAGCTCTACTAACGACAACTCACTAGGCGGTGCAAAAAACAAATAATGACGTCAAACTGCCAGTCATTTTGGATTTCAGTATCAGGCTATAACATAACGATGGCTACGGCCTGACACTAGAACCCTCTAGGACTGGCAGTTTGACGTCATTTTTTGGGTTTGTGTAGCGTCTAGTGAGTTGTCGTTAGTAGAGCTCAAGGAAACAAGTTATTTCATTGGTTGAACTATTGAATACAACTCACGATTTGTTTTCTTTTGTGGCAAAAGACTGGCATTCTGACGTCATTTTTTGGACAGTGTCAGCACGGCCTTCGTAAAGTTATGGTCTGACACTGACCAAAAAACTACGTCAAAATTCCAGTCTTTTGCCACAAAAGAAAAACAAATCGTGAGTTGTATTCAATCTGACACTGTCCAAAAAACTACGTCAAAATGCCAGTCTTTTGCCACAAAAGAAAAACAAATCGTGAGTTGTATTCAATAGTTCAACCAATGAAATAACTTGTTTCTTTGAGCTCTACTAACGACAACTTACAAGGCGGTGCAAAAACCAAATGACTCGAGATGATTCGTAGAATTACGAAGTTTGGCTCCAGCTACAGAGTCGCATTCGCCTCTTTGACTCAATAAATCTTGTTGAAATTAAAGAAAATATTTCCTTAGATCCTATATTCAGGATTTTGAAGCATTTTTGTGGATCATGGTGATGGCAAATTATTGATTTGTAAAGTTATTTATAGTGAATTTTTCAATTTTTCCCTTGGAAACTAAGCATTAAAAAAAATAATTCATGTAGGCAGGTCTGCCGTAGATCGAAGGTTTGGTTCCAAAGCTAGTGATGGCCCAACGTTGAATTGTTACAAAACAAAACATCATAATCCTAGAAAAAGGACGCCACTACCCCTCTCCCAATGGGAGCGATCTATATTCATGTTTTCGTCCAACCGAGTCATCAATCACATGGTTTGTCTATGTCCAACGATTGGATAGTTCTTAACAAATATAAACACGCTGCTTTGTTTATGAAAGTTGTAAACATACATATATATGTCAAGCTGAACAAACTGACCAATCGTGATGTTAGATATTTCAAAAGCTGTGAATACTTGTCACTATGTGGGTCACTTTGAGCACATTTTCAATGTGACGAATGACCTCGAGCACATGGAAAGGGAATATAGATCATGCCCAAATGCCTGAGCATTTATTTATATATTTATATATCCACTACACATGCTCAAAGAATTTTGGAATGGTTCCATAGTCCACAGAAACGTTTAACATGTTGGACGAGACATGACGCTTGTTATGCGATATTTCCATTTTTTTTCGACACGGACAATTCTGTTATCGGCCAGGTATATGCTATGCCTGTTTATCATGACAGAATAATCTGAGTAAAGAGCCTTTAAAAAAAAAAGAAACAAAAAGAGAAACAAAAACAAAACTGAGATTTTATATCGGGCAATATCCACTAAAAGTGCTAAAGGATCCCTGACCAACATCAACACGTAACATCTAAAAACGAGACATGACGTCTGTTAGGCTATATTACATTTTTTTCTGACAGAGAAAATGCTGTTAATGGTCAGGTACTTATTTTACACTTGAGTACGGTGAAAGAATGTGAGTAAAGACTGAACTATGCATTGAGCGAGGTTCGAATCCAATACCTTCCATTCCGAAAGCGAGTGTCATACAACAAGACTACACATAACCAACTCATAGCGGGTGGGACTCGAACCTTGGATCTACCCGATCCGAAAGGCAGTGTCATACCTCAAACACATACAAACATACCACCTGTAATTGACAAACTGTCCGATGACACCCTGACTGTTGTGTCCACGTAACTCCGGACCATCTGACACGACGTATTATGTCAATGAACGTCGTAGATCAGGGCTCATCCCCTTTATCGTTTCACACCTGGGTACCTCACCAAGACTCCGACATTGATAGGTTAACGGATAGACAGACCAGACCCTCCATCGCTGATTCTTTTTCATCCTCTCCAAGTCATCTTTTTTTTTTCAATTCCTGTTACAATTATCTGGCGTACTCTAGAAAAACACATATTTAAAAATTTGGCCAGAAAACTCGTCCTTCAAATATCGATCGATTTAAATGACTCTCATCTTGGCAAAAACTCTCAAACCCGGGACTTCTCCAATTCGGCGAAGTCCCGGGATTGAGAGTTTTTGCCAAGTTGAGAGTCATTTAAATCGATCGATATTTGAAGGACGAGTTTTCTGGCCAAATTTTTAAATATGTGTTTTTCCAGAATACGGCACAATTGATGACACGAGGAAACATTTAGAGATGTCAGCTTAAGAATTGGACATCGTACAAAGATATTTCTACAAATATAACGGTTACTCTTGACTGACTGAAGACGCAGTAGGCTTGACATTGATGGGCGATTGAGAAGGTTTTATATTGATAATCAGAAGCTGTCTTTTGTTTGTTGCAGATGTAGAGAGCAACAGGAGGTAGCGGCTATGTGGTCTTGTGGTATGACACTCTCTTTCGGATCGGAAGGTCCTGGGATCAAGCATCGATCGGTGCATAGTTCAGTCCTTGAGTACTCAGTTGTAAAATAAGTACTTGGCCGTTAACAGCGTTGTTCTGTTCGAAAAATAAAATTGTAATTACACCTAACATGCTTCATGTCTCGCTCTACATGTTACGTGTTGTTGTTGGTCAGGGCACCTTTGTAAAGCGCTTTGATGGGCACGTTAAGTGGATATTGCTCTAGCGAAAGATCAATTTTTAAAAAGTTTTTCTTTTTTTTTTTTGGGGGGGGGGGGGGTGGTTACTCTTGACTGACTGCTGAAGACGTAGAAAGCTTGACATTGATGGGTGATTGAGAAGGTTTTATATTGGTAAACAGAAGCTGTCTTTTGTTTGTTGCAGATGTAGAGAGCAGCAGGAGGTAGCGGCTATGTGGTCTTGTGTTATGACACTCGTTTTCGGATCGGATGGTCCTGGGATCGAGCCTCGCTCGGCGCATAGTTGAGTCCTTGGAAAAAGGTCTTTACTCACATTCTCTCACTGTACTCAGGTGTAAAATGACTTGACATTGATGGGTGATTGAGAATGTTTTATATTGGTAAATAGAAGTTGTCTTTTGTTTGTTGCAGATGTAGAGTGTAGAGAGCAACAGGGGTGGATGAAGTTCGTGGATCCTTACTTTGTGAGCAAAGGAAACAAAAATCAAATGTCATGCGAATGTAATATTTTGATGGTGTGTACCATCTTTTCTGATTGCTATTCATCAATACCACAAGATACTTTTACTTCTCCTCTTTAGCTTAAGATAATGTTATACTATCAGCTTTCTAGATATTTGTGCGGCTATGTTGTAGTCTTGTGGTATGACACTCGATTTCGGATCGGAAGGTTCTGGGTTCGAGCCTCGCTTGGTGCATAGTTGAGTCCTTGGAAAAGTTTCTTCACCCACATTTTCTCACCGTACTCATGTGTAAAATGAGTACCCGGCCGCCAACAGTGTTGTCTCTGTAGGAAAAAAAAGTGTAATATCGCCTAACAGGTGTCATGTCCCGTTCTACATGATACGTGTTGATGTTGGTAAGGGTCTCTTTAGAAAGAGCTTTGACACTTTTAGTGGATATTGTTCTTTATAATAAGCTGAAGTATTTTTTAAAATTATTTTAAAAAACTTTTTATGTCGCAATGTTATGCGGTTTTGTGTTCTAACATTTACTTCTGATATTTTCTGCTTATTAACAGACAAGAAAGACGGCTGAATATTTTTGAAGTAATCATCTTGAGGTAGATTTTGAATTCAGAAAAGTGAGTGGAGCAGGCACTTATGTTGGTAACAACCAGAAATGAAGTGAGTAGAAAAGTGCCAGAAGACAAGAGAGAATAAAATGTTTTCGCGGCGGTGATGGGGTTTGAATCTGCGACCTTATTGGTACAACAACTCCGCCTGGCCGGTGAGAACGTGACTACCGTATGAGCTATCCACGAACCCACGAATCATCTTGTGGTAGCATGCAAAGGTAGGATACAATTTTGAGTCAAATAATCGCTGTTGCAGTTCAAGATCTCACTCTGATGACCAATGAGCAAGTCCTCCGCTTATTCCAGCTTTAAGTTCAAAAACGTTTATTTTAGGCAATTGCCAATGTAGGGGAGGAAGTGTTTGGCATGTCGTTAATGTATATATTGAAGAACATTGGTGCCAAGACACATCCCTGGTGGTCTCTGGTGGTCCATTCCATTTTTCCTGACTTTGCTCATGTCATCTTTTAGGGCGACGTAGTGATATCACTTTTCCCCAGCTGGATGACAGAGAGTTCTGCAGTTTGAGGTTCGGACCATTTAGCTTTATTCAAGTCTCCATAGTTTGGCCTACAAAAATAAAAGCAGTGGATCTATTAAAGAAAGCTGACTGCACTAGCATTGAAAGCCAAATAAAAAGAAGAAGATGGCGTTGGCTGGGTCATGTGGCCAGAATGATAAATGGATCACTTCCCAAGACAGCCCTGTACTGGGCAGCAGATGGGAAGAGAAATCGGGGGAGACCGAAAGAAACCTGGCAAAGGACTATGGAAAAAGAAATGAAGGAAGCAGGTTGTCCTAGAATACAGTTACCGCAAAAACGGTCGACCGCAAAAAATGGAGATGTCTGGTGGGTGCCCTATGTGCCTCAAGGCCTTAAGATGTTTTAGTAAGTCTCCATTAATCGAAGCTTTGTGTCTGGACAAGGATCCTGCGATTTGGTTTGCTGCTTAGTTTTAGTGATAATAAAGGATATTAGAAAAAATAAGTTCTTTATATAGTCTAATCAAAGCTCGTATCATTTTATTTGTCGCAAAAAAAAAAAAAAAAAAAAAAAAAAAAGAATTGCAAAGACTGATTCTCATGCAAACTATGATTCTCATTCACAAAATTTCTACCAGGCTTATCACTAAAAGCAGATTATATCATGAATTTCAAAAACGCGCCATGACGCAAACATTTAACATACATCAACCTGTAGCATTGTTTACATCACTTATAATAACCATTTTCCCATTTATTGCCATTGGTGAATAATTGATCACAAAACAAGCGAAAAAAAAAGTCCCGTACTTTGATACTAGAAAAGTGAGATAAAGCAAATTAAATAAAATTTATAAAGAAAGCACGACATTCCACGATTCAACATTCTTTAGTCTAATAGTGGTTCTGTCCACTTTACAATAAAGATTCCAAAACAAACTCCTATTTGACGAATCTGGTGTGAAATAAAACGGTCTTTTTCTCGGATCATCATCATCATCATCATCATCATCATCATCATCATCATCATCATCATCATCATCATCATCTCTCTCTCTCTCTCTCTCGTTCTCTCTCTCTCTCTTGCTCTCTCTTTCTCACACTCTCTCTTTCTTTCTTTCTTTATTTCTCTCTCTCTCTCTCTCTCTGTCTCTCTCTCTCTCTCTCTCTCCCTCTCTCCTCTAGCTTCCTAATTTCTCTCTCTCTCTCTCTCTCTCTCTCTCTCTCTCTCTCTCTCTCTCTCTCCCTTTCTTTCTTTCTTCCCCCTTTCTCCCTACACCACTTTTCATAATATTAACACCAACAACAGGCCAGAGGTATGCTCTAGACCCAACCAGGCGACTCATTCCATCTTTTCTGCTAGATCGACCATGCGAACTGACCGGGGGCACTGGAGAATCAATCGGGCGAGCTGAGGTGGACAGGAAGGGGACATCGGCTGGACAGAGGTGGACACTGGTCATTCATCCAAGCGTGGTCAATGCAACACTACACAACTAACCACCCCAAAACCACCTAGGTGGCGGTACAAGCGGCACGGGACATCAAAGAAATGGGCCGGTGGCCGGATTAAGGTTTAAAAATAGCGAGCGTTCTTCCTCTTCCTGCTGAAGGTGGTTGTGGGGTAGATAGGTAGAAGCCCCGAGACCACTCTTGTTCCTTGTAGGGTGCGGTTTTGGGGTACATATTTGTCTTGTTTGTTTTAGTTCGAGCGGGTGTGTGGTCTAATGGTATGACACTCGAATTCTGACATGTAGGTCCCTGGGCCAAGTCCCGCTGATGGCAGTGCAAAAAGTTGAGTCTTTGGAAAATAATTCTTAACTCACGGTTTGCCATTAAAAAAAAAGTGCAATATCGCCTACAAGGAAGTCATGTCTCGTCCTACGTGTTAAGCGTTGCTGTTGGCAATGGACCCTTTGTAAAGCCATTTGAGCACTTTAAGTGAATATTGCGTTATATCAATACTGTCTGTCTATTCTTTTTGTTTTTATTTTTATCATAATCAGATGTGAAATGAGTATCTGGTTGGAAACTGTTAAAAAACAAAAACAAATTTGTAATGGCGCCTTACAGGTGTCGCCTCTCGTTCTATATTTCAATAAGTGGTCACTCATAGCCTGTCTAGTACTGTGAAGAATTCTTAGAAATACGAATTTTTGACTCCAGCTAAAGAGCTGCAAAGGTTTCTTTGCCTCACTAAATTTTGTTGAAAAGGAAAGTTTAGTTCCTTAGATCCTATATGTGACCCTTCGCCTCAAAACGGTATTAAGTCGGGATGGTTCAGATGTTGGAAATTGAATGTATAGCCAGAAATATCTGACTTGTGTTGAGTTTGTATGTTTTATTGAGGAGAATAGATACCATTTTTTAGGGTGCTAATGCCAACAACTTATATTTTTGACAAGTTTTAAGATTTAATTCGGTTTTTAAGCATCTGGTTCGTTCCGACATAATACCGTTTTGAGACGATGGGTCTTATATACCCCCGCAACTGCTCCACCAACTGAGCTCTTGGAACCTCCAGTAATATATTTTGCGGCCATGTGGTCTTGTGATATGACACTCTCCTTCAGATCGGAATGTCCTTGGTTCGAATCCCGCTCTGAGCGGGGTAGAGTTGAGTCCTTGGAAAAAGCTCTTTACTTACCTTCTCTCACCGTGTTAAGTGTAATATCACTTGACCTAATGTCCCGTTCTAAATGTTAAATGTTGATGTTGACCAGGTACCACTTGTATAGCGCTTTGAGCACGTTTAGGGGACATTGCACTATATAAAAGCTCAATTTTATTATATCTTTCAGGTGAGGACGTCACTTTTTTAATTTATAAGGACGAGTAACTTCTATATGACAACGTATAGTAACAATGGCTTTATCGCTGTATATTCTATATAAATGTAACATATTGTACATTGGACAACAACGACTCAAATGGGCCGTACATTTGCAAGACCGACCATACGACTCTTTAAAATCTTTTGCACACCCGTCTTTTCCTGCTAAGGCCTCCCCCACCCAACCAGCCATATTCTCACAATACAACGATTCTCTGCTTGATTTGACCCGTTGGAATGGGGGTGTCAGTCCGCCTGCCATGCCCGTGTCACTCGGAATTGAACCGGCTGTCTCCATGTCTTCCCCCGTCTTGCCGCATCATTTAATCTCATTAATGACGTTTGTAAAGAAAGATGTCAAAACTACAAAAGCCAAAAGAGATCAGTTACCCAGATGCTTTTTTTTTTTGGATACAGTCTAACAATGTATCAATGTTTATTATGATAGTTGCGAGAAAGTCCATTTTTTGATGATTTATTATCGTAAGCTGACAGATAATCATAATGTGTATATTCTTGAGCCTCCGATAACGAAATAAAAGATCTTTGACACAAACAGCAGGAGTTAAAATATAATGTGTGCACATCTGGTTGCGAGAAATAGATTTTCTTTTATCATTCAAGGGCAGTGATTGTACCCTGTGAGAATACAAAATTCATTCAAAGTTATTCATAGAACCATTAAAGCTTCATTATTGATATTCGTATTTTAAAACTTGTCTTAGAATTTGAAGGCTTTAATGACCCCCCCCCCAATAATAAAAAAAAACAAATACAAAAAAAAAACAAAAAAAAAAAAAAACAAAAAACAAAACAAAACAAAAAAAAACACATAAAAACAACAAACAAACAAAAAAACAAAACAAACAAAAAACAAAAACAATAAACAACTAAAAGCAAATACAAAAAACAAATCAAAAACAAAGTTGAGTATTTATATAGTGCTTTATCCACTAAACTTGCTCACAGCGCTTTGCTAGGGGTCCTAAGTCAACAGCAACACTTAAAATGACTAGACCACATTATAGCCACATACTTGAATTTTGGACTTTCCTTTATAGATAGAACGAAATTGACGTCACTCATCTCTTTGTTATTGTTTTTTAGCCAGCCATGTTTATGAGTAGTTCTCACTAAATTTAAATTCTATAAACGGTCTAGGTTACACATCAATATGTGTGTTGGTACCGCTTGTAAGGCGCTTTGACCACATTCAGTTAATATTGTCCTAGATTAATGCTCAAGTTTTCTGCTGCAAAAGTCAAGCAATGTTGAGAGCGACCAGTAACCGGATGGGTGACATTGATCGTGCGAAGTTCTAGTCCCAACGCTGTGTCCTTGGGCATTTTACACAAATAACCCCACTCGACTCAGATGTGAATGAGTACCTAGCTACAGGCAGTGTTAGTATAAAAGTACAATATGAAATAGAAATAAGGTTCTATATCGCCTGTTGGCGGAATAGATGAATCATTTGTGAGGCGCATTGAACACAGATCATCCATCAAAATTTTGAACCAGTATCTGAAGCTGTAAAGTGGAGAAGGTGGAAATGGGCTGGACATGTCCTCAGAATGGATCCGAGTGCCATTCCCAGGATAGACCTCAGCTGGACCCCCCCCCCCCCCCCCCCATCACCACCACCACCATGGGAACGAGAAGAAGGGACCACCCGCTGGAGATCTGGAGGAGGAACATCGAAAGAGAGATTATGAAAGCTAGTGGTTGGTCTTGGGGACTGATGACAAAGAATGGCCTCCAACAGAGAAAGATGGCGTTCCGCCGTGTCAGCCTTATGTGCGGTTCAAGCACCAACAGGATAAATAATGAAGTATTTATTTATTTATTTATTTCATTTCATTTTCAAGCGGTTTCACTTTACATTCAAATTCCGGAATCTTATTTGCGGCTTGTAGTATGACACTCGCTTTCAGATCGGAAGGTCCTGGGTTCGAGCCTCGCTCGGCGCATAGTTGAGTCCTTGGAAAAGGCTCTTTACTCACATTCTCTCACCAATTTCAGGTGTAAAATGAGTACCTGGCCGTTAACAGTGTTGTCTGTCAGAAAAAAATTGTAATATCGCCTAACAAGCCTCATGTCTCGTTCTCCTTGTTACGTGTTGCTGTTGGTCAGAGACCCTTTGTAATGCGCTTTAAGTACGTTTTGTGGATATTGCGCTATATAAAAAATCTCAATTTAAAAAAATGATCCGCCGTGGGTCACGTGACATTTATAAATAGCAAAGCTACCCTACATAATATTTCTCTGATATTATTATTAAACAAATCGCAAGGGACATTTTTTAAAATACCAATTTATTTCCATTTATGACAATGTAAAGTCAAAACCAAGAATTATTCTGAATTTAAAATTTGATTAATAGTGTTTTGATATCGATGATGCTATTTCAACAATTTGAGAAAAAGAAGGAGGTGAAAGTCATTGAGGGCGGTTTTATGGTTGATTACCTGTGAAGAGACTTTGGCGTTTTGGTCGGCCAAACTGGCAGATTCCATGCTTTTGATTGGGTGAAATGGCTCGTGCGACCCCATGAAAACCTCCGAGAACCTTTTATAATAGATTATGACAGGTAGTTTCTTTTTTACCGTCCACAATTATTGTCATCCTCACTTAAGAGTTGACAGGTACCTTGTATGCGACTCAGATTAAAAACTTAAAAAAAAAAATTCTTTTACGACCGAGCATCGTTGTTGCTTTTTCTGTGTTGATCCTTTTTTTCTTCTTCGACAAGACGAATGATTTTTGGCAATAGAGAACAAAATTCTGATGACAAAATCCTGGTTCCAATCTGATTGGAAAAGTAAAACTAGTTTTCAGGATGACTGAATGACTTACTTGACTTAGTGCCGATCGCCTACTACTAATCTTTGGACTGGGACGATTTGGCAGCTTCTCTGGTTAGTTGAGTGAGTTCTTTCCACTGATGACGCTCAGTCATTTGCGGCTATGTGGTCTAGGGGTATGACACTTGCTTTCGGATCGGAAGGTCCTGGGTTCGAGCCTCGCGCTCGGAACATAGTTGAGTCCTTGGAAAAGGCTCTTTACTTACATTCTCTCACACTACTCAGGTGTAAAATGAGTACCTGGCCGTTAACAGCGTTGTCTTTATCCAAAAAATTGTAATATTGCCTAACAGGCGTCATGTCCCGTCCTTCATGTTAAATGTTGCTGTTGGCCAGGGTCCCCTTGTAAAGCGCTTTGAGCACATTTAGTGGATATTGCGCTATATAAAGCTCAATTTTAATTTAATGACGGTCTGCTGCGATGGATCTCAGGAGATACTCAACAAACAGAAACGTCCTAACATGTAGGACGAGACATGACACCAGTTAGGCGATATTATCCTTTTTTATTTTTACGAGAGACAACTCTGTTAAAGGCCATGTACTCATTTTCCACCTGGGTACGGAAAGAGAATGATATTAAAGAGCCTTTTCCTAGGACTCAACTATGCGCCGCTCAAAAAAAAATAAAAAAAATTGGTGTCAAAATCTGCGTCTATCTTGAACCGATCTCCCCGACTTCTAGAGGTCATGGGTTCAACCATTGCTTTCCGGGTCACCGGAGTTGTTGTAGTTCTATCACATTCTTATTACACCATATTCATAAAATTCTATCACCAGATAAATCGATAAGAGAATCGTAAAGATATTATTGAATGGTTTGATTTGTAAGATCGAAGTCTATCTATCGAGAGCAGAGACAGTAGAGAAGACATACCCAGCCACTCGAGTCTAAAGGAGGCGGTCGTGACCTCATCTCCAAATGGAACGACGCCACTCAACCGTTAGGCGTCTTTCATAGACTTGGAACACTGGCAACTTCCATGATTCCTCTTCTTCTTCTTCTTCTTCTTCTTCTTCTTCTTCTTCTTCTTCTTCTTCTTCTTCTTCTTCTTCTTCTTCTTCTTCTTCTTCTTCTTCCTCTTCTTCTTCTTCTCCTCCTTCTCCTCCTCTCCTCCTCCTCCTCTCTTCTTCTTCTTCTTCTTCTTCTTCTTCTTCTTCTTCTTCTTCTTCTTCTTCTTCTTCTTCTTCTTCTTCTTCTTCTTCTTCTTCTTCTCTTCTTCTTCTTTCTTCTTCTTCTTCTTCTTCTTCTCTCTCCTCCTCCTCCTCCCCTCCTCCTCCTCCTCCTCCTCCTCCTCCTCCTCCTCCTCCTCCTCCTCCTTCTTCTTCTTCTTCTTCTTCTTCTTCTTCTTCTTCTTCTTCTTCTTCTCTCTCCTCCTCCTCCTCCTCCTCCTCCTCCTCCTCCTTCTTCTTTCTTCTTCTTCTTCTTCTTCTTCTTCTTCTTCTTCTTCTTCTTCTTCTTCTTCTTCTTCTTCTTCTTCTTCTTCTTCTTTCTTCTTCTTCTTCTTCTTCTTCTTCTTCTTCTTCTTCTTCTTCTTCTTCTTCTTCTTCTTCTTCTTCTTCTTCTTCTTCTTCCAAAGAATGTTATTCCCTTATTATTGTTATATTTTTTAGAATCATTTGTTTAGAGAGATGTTATGTTATGGTAATTAGCCAAAGGCCTAAAAATAAACTCTTGAACTTGACCTTGAACATAATACAGTCATTGGAAATGCTATCGCTAGAGTTATAAGTACATGTCGTATCTCTAATATACACCTAACATCATATTTTAATATTATCCTTTTCAAACAAGAGAGCAGTAACACAGACACAACCTAAAATTGAGTTTTATACAGCACAATATTCACTAAACGTGCTCAAAGTGCTTTACAAGGGATACCTGGGCAAATCAACACTTAACAGAAAGGACGAGACATGACGCCTGTTAGGCGATATTACATTTTTTTTTTTTTGCGACAGAGACAACGTTGTTAACGACCAGGTACTCATTTTACGCCCGAGCACGGTGAGAGAATATGAGTAAAGAACATTTTCCAAAGACTCAACTATGTGCCGAGCAAGGCTCGAACTTAAGACCTTTCAATCCGAAAGCGAGTGTCATACCACAAGACCACATAGCCGCAACATATGGTCTTTATTGAAGCCCATTTTGCTATTTCCTTCTTTCTTTTCAAAATTTTTTTTCGTTCATATGCCAAAATTGTTAGGCCAGGTCTACAATGATTATAGTCAGATCAATAATGAGGAAGATTTTAGGTTGGAAAAAATGTATTCTCACTCTTAACCGTTTGACTGGTGAACTCTGGAAAGACGTGTAATTAAAAATTTGGTCAGAAAACTGATCGTCCTTCAAATATTGATCGATTTAAATAAAAGATATAAAATCAAATCTGTTATGGCTGAAATATTCTATGGATGACTGCGCTGTATTAAGTAGGTATATCGTATCGTATCCTTTAAGAGCTAATATGTTCTAAAAACCTTTAAATTAAATGCTCGGTGTAACTTTTATGCATAGATACAATTTATCAATTACATAAATAGTATTCATGTCAATAAATTGATAAAGAGAATTAAATAATATAAAATACATAAATAAATTATGTCATATTCAATATTCATAGTAGATTTAATTAACTTCACATTCAAAACTCTAATGTTTTGAGTATCACTCTGTTGTTTCAGTTATTACTCGTGTTTTAAGATTAATATAATTATTTTAGGTACAACTTTAATGTTCTTATTATGACTCAGCTGTTTTAGTTTATGACTGAAATGTTCTATAAATGACTGTTATTCTAAGGTATAACTCTAATGTTGTATGGATGACAAAGATGTCATTGAATAGAACTGTTCTATCTTTTTTTTATAAAAAAATATCAATGTGAAAAAATTAGGGAACAAGCGTTGGTGTAAAATCCAAATCTAAAAAAAGTGTGTATAAAACAGTGCCAGACAAAGCAAGGAAGGAAAATACAAGGGAAAAATCCCAAAAATTCAACCTGTCTTGATGGGAATCGAACCTCAGATATCCTGATTATCGGTCAGACGTGCTACCATTTGATCACAGAGTTACCCTATAGTAGGAACGATTTAATAGCTATATTCTTCAAAAATGATACGACTTCCACTAAGACTAGTTGTAGTGATAGTTATTGTATTAGTATTAGTGGTAGTAGAAGTTATTGCCACTTTCTTCTTCTTCTTCTTCCTCTTCTTCTTCTTCTTCTTCTTCTTCTTCTTCTTCTTCTTCTTCTTCTTCTTCTTCTTCTTCTTCTTCTTCTTCTTCTTCTTCTTCTTCTTCTTCTTCTTCTTCTTTTCTTCTTCTTCTTCTCTTCTTCTTCTTCTTCTTCTTCTTCTCTTCTTCTCTTCTTCTTCTTCTTCTTCTTCTTCTTCTTCTTCTTCTTCTCCTTCTTCTTCTTCTTCTTCTTCTCTCTCCTCCTTCTCTCTTCTTCTTCTTCTTCTTCTTCTTCTTCTTCTTCTTCTTCTTCTTCTTCTCTTCTTCTTCTTCTTCTTCTTCTTCTTCTTCTTCTTCTTCTTCTTCTTCTTCTCTTCTTCTTCTTCTTCTTCTTCTTCTTCTTCTTCTTCTTCTTCTTCTTCTTCTTCTTCTTCTTCTTCTTCTTCTTCTTCTTCTTCTTCTTCTTCTTCTTCTTCTTCTTCTTCTTCTTCTTCTTCTTCTTCTTTTTCTCTTTCTTTTCCTTCTCCTTCATCATCAACATCATCATCTTTTTCTCTAAATTTTAATCCACCTTTTTTTATATCTTTGTATTTTCATGTTCTTGTTTACATCGCAAGATACATTCATACGAAACCCAAACCCAATCCTATTCACAATGCGATTCAATAACTTTCAAATTTCACTTCTCTCTACTTTTTATGTCTTCAAACAGTCATTATTTCATCCGGTGTATCACTTTAAATTTGTAATGAAAGACTTTCCTTTCACCGAAAGTGTCCCCTCCTCCTTTTAACATTATTATTGAACTTTCATTCTGTTTTCTTCTACGCTTTCCCCTTCTCTTCACAATACGTCAGCGGCGGGGCGACGAAAGTCGCGGGTCGCGTATTGCCCGACCATTCTCAATTCTTTCCAATGTTTTGCCGCCTTTCTCGTCAATACCCCCCCCCCATTTCCATTTCTTCTATTTATTTCTTCTTCATATCATCATTACCACAACTCTCCTTTTTTATCTTCCTTTTCAATTTCTTCGTGATCCAATTTTTCTCTGTTTCTTTCTTTATCTTTTCCCCTCCTTTCTTTTTCACTCCGCCCAAAGTAAAAAGTCAATTGATCGTCCGACGAGATGAATCTTCTTTTCTATTTATTATTTTTATTTATTCCGTCAAAATAGGGGTAGAGCACAAGCAAGTCGGATCAAGAATAATATATAATAAAATACATGACTAGAATTCCACCACCATCCAGCGCCGCCGCTGTGTCGCCATTTTAAGTACTTGCCCTATCAAACTTCTTTTACTAACTCTTTCGATAGCTTCAATAAAACTGTCTTTGATTGCTGTTCATGTAGGATCGGAATAGAGCTCAATGAGAGAAGAATTTCACTACGCGAGTTTTCAATGGCCGGGGACTTGAAGTGAAACAGGAATCCTTTCAGTCCTGTCCGAGGACGTATTCTCCTGGCGCTCGTTCCGCCGGCAGTCCAAGAGAGGTGCTTGTCGAAAGGTGGGCCGCTCTTTTGTTGTCGCCGCTGGAACTGGCGTCGGGCTGTCGACGATCGCCGTTGTTTCTCTTGGCGGAGATAGAGTGAAAGTTGTGAAAGTGACGGTAGGATGATGGTATGATATGACACGATAGTATGTCTGACTGTAACCTTTTGGTACTTTTGTCATACCTACGTATAGATTGTATGAAGGTTTGTTGCTTATAGTTTTAAGATATTTATTTCTCATCGTCCTTGGGCTTGGGGTCCAAAATATGAAAAGGTTTTAGAATCTATTGTAATATTTATTTTTGGGGTTATATTTAGTTCTTATTTGTAGATGTATTTGTCGTTGCTTTTGCTGTTGTTGTGGTTGTTTTTGATGATGTTATTTATTGGAAGAAGTGATGGTGATGGTGGTGTTGGCCATGGTAATGTTGGTGGGTAAGGTATATAAAATGGAGACGTGGATACTGGAGTTGTTGCTTCAGCTGGGGATGATGATGATGATGGTGGTGATGATGATGATGATGAAAAAGAAGAGGAAGAAAAAAAAAAAAAGAAGAAGAAGAAGAAGAAGAAGAAGAAGAAGAAGAAGAAGAAGAAGAAGAAGAAGAAGAAGAAGAAGAAGAAGAAGAAGAAGAAGAAGAAGAAGAAGAAGAAAAGAACAAGAAGAAGATAAGTGGGCAACTTCTCCCAGTCCCCTTTTTGTTTTTACTTTTAATCTTTTTTTTTTGCGTGTTTTTTTTTGTTTGTTTTGTTTTGTTTTGTTTTTCTTTTCTTTCTTTTTTTTTTTTTTGGTAAGTTCTGCCTGGCCTTGGACACTGGAAAAACCAACCTCAAATACGGAATTCCACTACATACAATACACAGAGAAAACAAAACCAAAACAAAACAACTTTGCTTCGTAGAGTAAAGCCTTAAAAATTATATGATTTTATCTCTCAAAACACGTGCATACAATAAACTACCCTATTTATCCTATAAGTTTTACTCACCCCCCTCCACCCCCAACCCAACCTCCTACCCCATATCCTACACTCACCCATCACCACTCAACGTTATATTTATTATGCTCAATATGCTTTCAGGCACTCAGGTGTATTCGACATGTAGGCTTATTAGGTATCTGTAGGCTGATTAGGCTCGTTATTGCTAACCCAATCCACCCAACTAATTTGCCAAACTAGCAGTGTGGAGTGGCCGGTGTAGGGGAAGTAATTTCTTCACTTCATCATCGCATCTCATGCTTATCTTAGCGGAAACGGCCTTATCAAAACCAACCATCCTCCCTGTCTTGCTCTCGCTGTCGAGCCTGCTTTGACGACGGCTGCGTACTGCGTACGTAACGTACGTACGTGCATAGTATAGTAGTAGCATTCGTTCGTAAGGACGGTATGGTATGGGCGTTACATAATGCGAGCCTCGTATGTACGGTGAGTGAGACCTGTCTTATTCGATGAGATGAAAGCTGGTGAGTAATTTGTGTGTGAGCATGTTCAATGAGTGAGTGTGTGTTATATATGTCCTTGTATGATCGTGTGTGAATGTATGTGTGTATGAGTGTGTATGTGTATAATTATATGTGAGAAATATAGAAAAAAAAGGGGAGGGGGAGAGAGAAATTATGAGAGAGGGAGAGAGAGAGAGAGAGAGAGAGAGAGAGAGAGAGAGAGAGAGAGAGAGAAGGGGGGGGGGGGGAGGAGGAGGTAAAATGTCAGAAAGATCGTTAGGCAGATAGCTTAGATAGAAAGATGGAGATAAAGAGAGTGAGCGAGAGAAAGAAAGAAAGAAAGATATATATATATATATATATATATATATATATATATATATATATATATAGAGGGGAGAGAGAGAGAGAGAGAGAGAGAGAGAGAGAGAGAATCGCATTTGACTGGAAAGAATGAGAAAATAAGGTGAGTCAAAAACACACTCACTCAGAGCAAATCGAAACAACCCCCCCCCCCCCAACACACACCCCCAAGAAATTACTTCAATAACACAGACTTTTTTTTTCTCTGTGTCCCAGATTAAGTTTTACCTATATAATTATAAATATTAAAAAAAAAAAAAAATATATATATATATATGTACATCTAGATATAACATAAAAATGATCCCACCTTGCCGATAGGTCTTAAACATGAGGCTTTTTAAAGAGGACATCTTGTCTTGTTGATTGCTGATGGGGGGGGGGGGGGGGGGTGGGGGAGGGGAGGGAGGGGTGAGGTGAGCGACAAAAAAAAAGGGAGGGGGGGGGGGTAATCTTTAATCTATTGGAGTTCCATGATGTAACAGCTTTTTTTTCTCTAAAAATAGAATTTTTAGGAAGGCGGAAAGCCAAAAAACAAAAACAAAAAAAAAAACAAAAAAAACAAACAAACATAACAAACTAAGACAAAAACAAAACAAAACCAACACCCCCTCCCCCTCTTAAAAATACACCTCCCCTAGAAAGCAACAACAAAATAGAGATAGTAACCAAAAACAAAACAAAAGAAAAACAAACAAAATAACGACAACAAACAAACAAATAAACGAAACAAGCTTGACAAAAAAGAGACACTAAACACAAAACGTTTTAATTTTCTTCTTGTCCAAACTGTATGGTAGAACATAATTTGTCTGGTCATATCATAGAATTCTATAAAACCAACAAATGAACACTCTCTCCAAGGACAACCAACCCTGGTAGAAAAAGACCATGATGTTGTTCACTCACGTGTGAGTGAGTACTTGTGCATTCTAGGATTGAACGGATAGCGCACACGAGTGAGCAGAGTATTGGAGCGTGCGTTTTTGGGGTTGTTCTGACCATGTTCCCGTATGTCTCTCAATAATATGAGAACAAGGGTCTCTGCCTTTCCAGGTATCTAGCTTGTATTATGAACGACCGATTTCGTGTTACTTGCTTGCTGCTGTTTCAAGGATGGAAGACTTCAGAGGTGTCAACTGGACTAAAAAAATATTGATTGTCACGATGAAAAATCTCCCAAACAAATACAATCCAAAACAAATCAAAATAATCAAAACACACCAACCAGAACAAACAAACAAAAACACGTCTAAAAACAAACAAAAACAAAATAAGAATTAAAAAACGAAAAAAAAAGTTTTTAAAAAATAACAGAAAAACAACAACAACAACAACAACAACAACAAAAAGAACAAAAGAAAAAAAATCGCAAACCAAACAAACAAAAAAAAAAAAAAAAAAAAAAAGAAAAGAAGAAAAAAAAAAAAAACACCGAAAAGACCAACAAACAAGCAAAACTTAGTAGCGGTCTGAGGTGGTGGGTCACAGCGGTTACATTACATTTCACTCAAACAGGTGACAATGACATAAACTTCAGATGTCCCTATGCTCTAAAATATCCGTTATATATGTATATTTATAAATGAATGAATGAATTAATTAATTAATTAAACAATTAATTCAATAATCTATTCATTTATCTTTCCATTCATTCATTTATTATTTTATAAGTTAATCAATTAATCTGTTTCCCAACTTGTCTAATCTCTGGACTATTCACTCTTGTTTTTAAAATATAAAAAAGGGGGGTTGGCACCTCAGCAAATGATGTCAATCGGTACAGAAGTTCCTCTTCTACATATTTTATTCTCTGTCTCGTTTGACGCTCCCAAGAGTCTCTGGGAGGTCCTCTCGTCAAAGTAATAATTTGTCATAACTGTGATTAGTAATTTAATACTATCGCCGGGACAGTGGAATTCCTATTATCAACTTGTGGGATGGAATTGGTCATTTATTTTTGATTAATTGAGTCACTACTGGTGATTTTGGATTGGTGATGAGAGAGAGAGAGAGAGAGAGAGAGAGAGAATGAGAGAAAGAGAGAGAGAAAGAGAGAGAGAGAGAGTGAAGGAGGGACGGATTGGATTGGTTTGCATTGGTTTAGAAAAGATAATGAATAACGATATAAACAGATAAAAACATGTTATTTAATCTTATAGAGAATTTTTTTCTCTAGGGCCCATTTAACCAGTTTGTAAACTGCCGTACTCTGGAAAGACACGTATTTACAAATTTGGACAGAAAACTCTTCTTTCAAATATTGATCGATTTAAATGACTCTCATCTTGGCAAAAAATCTCAAACCTGGGACTTCGTAAAGTCCCAAGTTTGAGAATTTTTGCCAAGATGATGGTTATTTAAGTCGATAGATATTGAAGGTTGAGTTTGTGGCCAAATGTGTAAATACGTGTCTTTCCAGAGTACGGCAGTTAACTGGTCAAAAAGAATGAAATTTCCCAGGTATCAATACCTATTTATTACAGTTTTCTGAGACACATTATAGGCGTAGTATCAAAGCTAATGTTCTTAGTTTTTAATGGTAGTTGAATAAAACTATCTAAGCATTCGCTCATTTTAAATACATTCTTTCCAATTTTGAAAAGTAGATAGCAAAAATCTCTAAGATTGAGTGAGTTAAGCCTCGTGCCCAAAGCGAGATACTTAACAAAATCATAGTTTTACACCATAATCCTCCTGTTGTTAAGGCAATGCCTTATCTATTCGACCTTTCTTGTGTAAAATTCTTACGTGTTCAAATCCCAGACAGCCGACATCTTTCCTCCAATCTAATAATATGAAATTGAATGTAAGCTTCGATTTCATTACAAGAACGGATCAAATAAACGTTTCGGGTTTCACCCTTTATTAACAAAACAAGATGAATAAAACACTACAGATGAATGAGATGTATGCGGTAGTGGTGTTGTTATGATCCTAATGACGCAACTACCACATCTCATTCATCTGTAGTGTTTCATTCATCCTGTTTTGTTGATAAAGGGGAAACCCGAAACGTTCATTCGATCTGTTCTTGTAATAAAATTGAAGTTTATATTTAATTTCATATTATGTATTTCTTCGAGCTTCGAGCAGCAACATTTACATTCCTCCAATCTAACATGCCTTTAGGGAAAGATGCTTTGTCACGAGTACAAGTGTAATGAAAGCCCCCCAAAAAAGGAAGTATTTGGGCAGTCGTCATTGAATGAGCATGCGCAAGTTTCCTCCTTCCCATCGTCCTCCTCACAACACACATCCTGTTCACGCAAGCGCGCTGGACATGCGCATTGGAGCGGGATGAATGTAAACGACAGCCTGTCCGAACGCAAACTAAGAAATCGAACCCTGAGTTGATTGCGGAGGGCAGTCGAGGGGAAAGATAATTCCTCGACCCTCAGAACCTCTGGACAACTTTTCATAATGAACCACCAAAGATCATCCCCCCCACGCTTATTGTGTATTGTCGTTGCTTCATGTCTGAACCCCCCCCCCCCCCCCCCCCCACACCAAAAAAAAAAAAAAAAAAAAAAAAAAAACAACAAAAAACGCGGCAAACTTCTATCAATATTCTGTATCTTTGAATTTGTGATTTTGAATTTATCAACATTTCTGATTTACTTTGATTTTTCATTCCAACTGGCAGATAATTTCAATAATAACAATAATCATGAAAACAACAAGGGAGATAAGCCATCCTATTCCAAGACGTGTCAGAGTTTCCGCCGAGTAAACCGGAAGAAGTAAAACATCAGAGTCCGTGTCAAGATCTGATTTGACGTCATCATTCCGAGTGACCCCAAAAGGTCACACAATCAGCGCCGTGGCATCTGACGGACAGAGGAAACTGATCGCTACGCATGCGCTTGATGACATTCATGGTTACAACCTTTGACCCTGACCGTTTGACGGATTTTCCTTGTCAGAGAGTGATGCCCGTGATACCGTGATGATGTGATGCCATCATTTCAAACAGTTTCAGATAAAAGGTCATAATAATGGTATGATGTCCAAGGAACCGTAAAACATAAAATAAAAAGGAAGTTAAAGTCCATGTCAGAATTCAATCAACAAAACTTGGCTATTGGGAATGTGGTGTGTTAAGTTATAGATAGTATGCGCTTGGCTAAGAAGCTCATAACATTGCCATCCGGAAGTATAACGGACCAACACACAAAACTGTGTGTATCCATGAACGTTTATAGTCGGGTTAATACAGTTCAGTGAGCATTACTCATAAACGCGGATGGCAAAAACAATAACAAAGACCTGAGTGACGTCATCTTCGAACTATCTATAGCCTGACACTGAAACTCAAAAAGACTGGCATTTTGACGTCATTATTTAGTTTTTGCACTGCCTAGTGAGTTGTCGTTAGTAGTGCTCATGGAAACAAGTGGTCCCATTGGTTGAACTATTGAATACAACTCACGATTTGTTTTCTTTTGTGGCCAAATACTGGCATTTTGACGTCATTTTTTGGTCAGTGTCAGGCTATAAGTTAACGATGGCTGCGTTCAGAGCCCCATTGGGCTCCATTTGAGCCTGAATTTATCCCGGTTTCTATAGCGTAAAACTGACAATAGCAATTGCTAGCTAACCTTTGGATAGGACGCTAGTCATCGCAAAGAACTTCCTCCAGATCGAACAACCCCGGCTACCCAATCACTGCGAGGTGGACAGAGAAGTCAGAAAAAATATAATTTCGACTGCACCTGGAATCGATCTCGGTCCACATGCGTGTGAAGTGAGTGCTCTACCAACTGAGCTGTCGGGACTCCCGGAATGGAGTATACCTCAGGTTTAAAGGCACCAAAGTCTATGAGACTTAAAAAAAAAAAAATTTGTTAAATTTTTGAAGAGAAGACATTGTCAATATTCGTGTGTGTGTGTGACCAATTGTCTCGAAAAGGGAATTTTGTCGAGGTAAGCATGATGGTCCTTCACCAAGATTTGTGCGTCTCCAATCTTTCCTGGAGTGAGGCAAAGGTCTGTGCCAAGGACGGAAGAAGATGGAAGAGTGCTGTTGAGGCCCTATGCTCCGCCAGGAACCAAGAGGCATAAGCCATTAATAGTCACACTTGATGGTAGAAATTGGTATTTACGATAAACACAATCATTAAAAAAAACCTTCAAACTTGAGCATTTACACAGTGCAATATCGACTAAAGGTCACCACAGCGCTTTAGATAGAGTCCCAAGCCAACAGCAACACTTATTAACATGTAGGACAAAAGATGACACTGGTATGCTGTTAACGGTGTTAACGGCCAGCCTACTCATTCTACACATAAGTGAGATGTCAGATGTCGGTGAGAGAATAATGTGAGTAAAGAGCCTTATCCAGGGACTCAACTATGTGCCGAGCGAGGTTCGAACCCAGGACCTTCCGATCCAAAAGCGAGTGTCGTACAATAAGACCACATAATATAATCGCATATCTATCTATTAGGTTGGGTTTTTTTTGATTGTTTATTAATTTGTTATTATTATTATTATTATTATTATTATTATTATTATTATTATTATTATTATTATTATTATTATTATTATTATTATTATTATTATTATTATTGCTTTTTGCTTTGTTGGTGTTGTTGCTCGTTGTTGTTTTTATTATTTACTCATAAACAAAATTTGTCATCCAAATTGAAATGTCAAAAATACGACGTTTCCAATGGGGAAAAAAGGCAGCTTAATTAGCTTCAGAAATAAATTATTTGCCCTTCATCATCATCATTGACTTTTTCACCCTGTGTCAGGGTATAGGCCACAGACAAACAGTTTCCATCCTTCTCTATCCTGAGCTATCTTTTTAATCTCATTCCAGGTCTTACCACTTCTCTGTATATCAGCTTCTTTAATAAATTCTGTCATTCCAGGAACTCTTCGGTCGTCCAAGCTAAAAAAAGGATTTGGTTTGTTTGTCTGCGTTTCTGTAACGGTTTGAGTTTGCCCTTAGCCTGGCCCCAAAACATGCTCCAAAGTCCTTTTAAAAGGATCGAATTAATGAACTAAACTTTCCTTTTTTACAAGATTTATTGAGTCAAAGAGGCGAATACAGTTCTGTAGCTTGAGCCAAAAGTGCCTCTGGACAATGTGACTGCGGACTTGAAAATGAAAATGGACATCATGTCCTAATGGAATGTCCAAGGTTCAACCAGTTGAGAAGGAACTTCTGGCCTGACCCAACCCCATACTCAAAGAAGCTGTACGGCAGTGAGGACGACCTCAGGACCACTGTGGGCTTCATTCACCAGACCGGACTGACCATGTGACGTGACGGGAACGAAGAAGAAGAAGAAGAAGTTAGTAGTGCGAGGCAGCTCTACATGCGTTAATCGGATACTATGGTGCCGTTGTTTTGAAAAACACAGTATACGCTATGTAAACTAAATAACACATACTGTGTTCTTTAATAAAACGGTAGTAAGGTGGAGAGAACTACATGTCGAAAAGTAAATTTAAGTAAATGAAAAATGGGCTGAAATACGATTTTTAAAAAGATTTTTTTTTTTTTTTTTTGGAATTGTGGAAAATAATATCGATTAAATATCATTTACCTTTTATCATCTTGAAATCAGTACCAAATGAAGTGAATTATGAAATTTTAAAAAAGATTGGTTTTTATCAAGATTTAAAAAATATCCCCCCCCCCCCCTTTTCCCCTTAAAAAAAACAAACAAACAAAACCCGCCAAAAAAAAAAAAAAAAAACAAAGCAAAAAAAAAAAAAAAGAAATAAAATAAATAAATAAATTTCCCGTTATTTCATCCCATATGGGAAATATTTGTCTCTAGGGTCTATTACAAGGGAAGACTGCAATACCCCAGGCGTTAGCCGCAGTGCAGCGCCGCAAACTGAGCAAGTGACTTGCTCAAGGCCATACAACGCAGCGGCGGGTAATCGAATTCGGTACCTTTCGGGTACGAAGCAAAGACTTACCACTGAGCCACGCTGTCGCCAGAAACAGAAACAAACAAAAATAAAATAAACAAACCAGATGAAAAAAAAAAAAGAAAAAGAAAAAAAAAGAAAGAAAAGTTGCGGGAAAAAATGAACGAAAGAGAGCGAGGGAGAGAGAGAGAGAGAGAGAGAGAGAGAGAGAGAGAGAGAGAGAGAGAGAGAGAGAGAGAGGGAGAGAGAGAGAGAGAGAGAGAGGGGGGGGAGAGAGGATATTAATATGTAAACAAAACAAAAAAATAAACGATTTTTATTACTATAATCCCTACAACACACATGCAAACTGATCAATTTTCTTTTCCACAATAATTGAGTTATAGTCCGTTGTTGTTGTTGTTGCTGTTGTTGTTGATATTGTTGTTGTTGTTGTTGTTATGTATAAAACTACGTAGAAAAGTAACGAAGATCATGATAGATCGAAAGGAAATAACGAAATTACCCCCCGCTAACCTTAGAATGGCACACGAAACGCCGATGTGTTTGAAAAAGAAAACTTTGGCTGAATGGCTATATCGATCAAAGAATTCAGGCGAACATCGATAAAACACCTTTTATAACGTTCTGAGCCAAGAAGTATTTAGCCACTTTATCGATATATCGAATGCCCGCTTCCAACTTGTCAATAATTCTTAAAACTGAAATTACAAGTACTGAGTCTTGAGTTATAGAAATATTTTTTTTAGTTGACAAGTTCGAGGTTTTTAATTGATCGATATAATAATAAATCGATATAAGGAATAAGTGATTATGTTTTCTGACCAAATTCTAAAAAAAAAAAAAACTGCTTTTATTCATATTAAGTTAGGATTGCTTTTTTATATTTTATCCATGCGATTAACAAGTGACTGAGTACAGTATTTATAGCTCTCTGGGGCGATGTAGTGTATTTAGTAAGGTCTAGTCATATGGCCCGGCATAGCGATCTGCTGATTCATACGTTGTTTGACTTTGAAGTGTCGTTACTGGTTTTTTTTTTGTCAGTCTGTCGACACATTGCATATAATATAATATATTATTTTATATTATATTGTATTATATTCGCGTGCTTATTTTTTGGGATTTTCTGAATTCTAACTTCATTAAGGATGGTCGTTGTCATGATCTACAGACATTGGAGTTTCGGCAAATGTCCTTAGTGAGGTGCAAATATTTTTTTTATTTAACTGAATAGAGAGAACTTTTCCGAAATGCTTAATATAATTTAAACTCTTAGTATGTATTTTATTATAATATAATTCATTTTTCGGCAAATTTCCTTTGTGAGGTACAAATCATTTTTATTTTACTGAATAGAGAGAACTTTTTTTGTGAGACATATTACAATTTAGATACTTAGTATGTATTTTATTATATTATAATATATTTTATTATCATACTATCATATCGATGTGGTTTTTAACAGGTCAGTTTTATATTTGTGTATGATATATTATGATGTGTTGGTGTAGAGCACCAGTGAGCAATTTTGATTGGAACTAGGCGCTATATAAATTCATTATTTGATTATCATTTATTTATCATAGTGCGGTCCGACCTGAAAACAAGATAAAGGCTTTTTCTAAGAGAAATTATGAATTGGTTTTTGAATGTAGGATGTTTGCTGGCTTGTTTTTAGGTCTCTAATTATAGATAGAATGCGCTTGGCCAAGGAGTTCACAACATTGCCATCCGGAAGTATAACGGACCAACACACAAACTCTGTGTAACCATGAACTTTTATAGTCTAGTTAATACAGTTTAGTGAGAACAACTCACAAACGCGGATGGCAAAAACAATAACAAAGGCCTGAGTGACCTCATCTGCATACTATCTATAGCAATATCGATATATTTCCTCATAGCATTTGTTTTTGTTAAGAAAACATTAACTAATATGTTTTGATGCTATGCTTTTAGGTAAAATACTCACAACATCCGCCAGCCAATTGTTTTTAAGTCTCTGATTATAGAAATATCGATATATTTTCTCATATCACTTGTTTAAAAAAAACATTAACAAAATAAGTTTTGATGCTATGCATTTAGATAAAATACCCAAAACATCCGCCAGCCAAATAAAACACAAACACACACACACACACACACACACACACACACACAGACAGACACAAACACTGTTACCTTTAATTTTTTTTATTAGTCTGATAAATATAATTTAGTGAGAACGTATCACTAACAGGCTGTCTAAAATAATAACAAAGAGCTGAGTGACGTCAACTTCGTTCCTTCTATTAACAGGTCGATTTTTGACCAATTAAAACATGGAACTTGTGACACGCCTTCACACGTGCTCGGACAAACATAGTTGGTTGTTTATAAACAATAACGTGAATGAAATCGACCTGACTCTGATCATTGTTATTGTTTTTATACCACCGAATGGGTGACTAGTTATCACACGATTTTCTCGACCATATTATAAACGTTTAAATCTAGCCTACACATAGATTTCTGTGTTGGTTCTATAGATAGTATGCAGATGACGTCACTCAGGCCTTTGTTATTATTTTTGCCATCCGCGTTTGTGAGTTGTTCTCACTAAACTGTATTAACCAGGATATAAAAGTTCATGGTTACACAGAGTTTGTGTGTTGGTCCGTTATACTTCCGGATGGCAATGTTGTGAACTCCTTGGCCAAGCGCATTCTATCTATAGATAGTTCTTAGTGACGTCACTCGGGTCTTTGTTATTATTTTTTTTTTGCCATCCGCGTTTATGAGGAATGCTCACTCAACAATCTATAGATAGTATGCAGATGACGTCACTCAGGCCTTTGTTATTGTTTTTGCCATCCGCGATTATGAGTAATTCTCACTAAATTGTATTCACCAGACTATAAAAGTTCATGGATACACACGGTTTGTGTGTTGGTCCGTTATACTTCCGAATCTGTTATGAGCTTCTTAGCAGGCATACATCTATAGATAGTATGCAGATGACGTCACTCAGGCCTTTGTTATTGTTTTTGCCATCCGCGTTGTGAGTTTTCTCACTAATCTGTATTAACCAGACTATAAAAGTTCATGGTACACAGGTTTGTGTGTTGGTCCGTTATACTTCCGATGGCAATGTTATGAGCTTCTTAGCCAACCGCATTCTATCTATAGATAGTATGCGCTTGGCTAATAAGTTCACAACATTGACATCGGAATTAAGTATAACGGACCAACACACAAAACTCTGTGTAACCATGAACTTTTATAGTCCGGATAAAACAGTTCAGTGAGAATTACTCATAATCGCGGATGGCAAAAAAAAAAAACAATAACAAAGACCTGAGTGACGTCAACTTCGAACTATCTATTTATCAAGCAGTAGAACAGTGGTTATTTTATTTAGACGCATGCCATCGATAATAAAACCTGTGTAATTCGCTATGTTTACCAATCACTGCCATTTCTTACATTATGACTCCAAAGCAACACTTAAAAAAAACAGGAAAAAACTCAACAAAACAAAAACACCAAATTAAAAAACAACCAAACCGCTCCCCCCCCCCTCCCCTCGCCAAAAAACAAAAAACAAAACAAAAAAAACTTCAAACAAGCAAACAAACAAAAAACCCCAAGAAAAAGACAACAAACAAACAAACAAGCAAGCAAGCAAACAAACAAACAAACAACAACAACAATAAACAATAAACAGTCGGCCTTTCTTTAACTGTTACGATGTGCATCCAATAGAAAATCTTCAGTATCTTAATGTCCCAAATATAATGGAAGGACAACAATCGCTATTCAGAATGGAAGATCTGAGGTTCGAACCGAACCATAGTCGAGGTATGTTTTACTTTTGTTTTGCTCCAGTTATTGTTTTATTTTGCTTTCGTGAGAATATTTACATCACTTTTTCAATTACTTTTTAAAAATCTTACATCAGTGCATATTCTCAATATTCCGTTTCCCTATTTTTGTATAGATAGTATGAAGATGACTCCACTCAGGTCTTTGTTATTGCTTTTTGTCATCCATGTATATGAGTAATTCTCACTAAACTTTATTAATCAAACTATAAACGTTCAAGGTTACACATTGTTTTGTGTGTTGGTCCGTTATACTTCCGGATGGCAATGTTGTGAGTTTCTTAGCCAAGCGCAAACTATCTATAGATAGAGGAAATAAATAAAATGAATATTAACATTTACATACCGCATTTGGTCTGATTTACCATGCTTGATGCGCTTCACAATGTTTTTATTTCGCCTGCAGACAATCCATTTCGTACAATAATAGAAGGAACGAAGATGACGTCACTCAGCTCTTTGTTATTATTTTTAACCTGTTCGTGATTAGTTCTCATTCAAGTATATCAATCAGACTATAAAGGTTAAAGGTTACACACAATTTTGTGTGTTGATATGATTGATCAGGTGTGTGGAACTAGTGAGTTTTTCAGTTTAACGTATACAATCGATGGTTATACCGTATAATTTTCTTATTTTAGCACTAACTGTCATTGTTTACATTCAGACACATTATAGATAGTTCGAAGATGACGTCACTCAAGTCTTTGTTATTGTTTTTTGCCTTCCGCGTCTATGAGTAATGCTCGCTGAACTGTATTAACCTGACTATAAACGTTCATGGATACACACAGTTTTGTGTGTTGGTCCGTTATACTTCCGGATGGCAATGTTATGAACTTCTTAGCCAAGCGCATACTATCTATAGATAGAATGAAGTTGTTATCGGTTTTTTTTTGGTTTTTTTTTTGTTTTTTTTTTTGCCATCCACGTTTATGAGTAATTCTCACGAAACTGTATTGACCAGACCAGACGTCTGTAGTGTTTCATTCATCATGTTTGTTGATAAAAGGGAAACCCGAAACGTCCTTTGTATCTGTATTCGTATATTAAATTGAAGCTTACATTCAATTTCACATTGTTATTTATTTCTTCGAGCTTCGATCAGCAACATTTACTATTATATAATATATTTTGTTTACGAAGCCAGACTTCTGGTAACATCATTGAACTCTCTAAAAATAAACGGATTTATATAGCGCATTTTCTCACGGCTTCAATTTACTGCCGTACTCAAAGAGTCTCAAGAGTGCGGCTATGTGGTCCAGTGGTATGTCACTCGCTTTCGGATCGGATTGGAAGGTCCTGGGTTCGAGTCTCGCTCGGCGCATAGTTTTGAGTCCTTGGAAAAGGCTCTTTACTCACATTCTCTCATCGTACTCAGATGTAAAATGAGAAGGCTACTTGTGTTGATAATTGTTTTGCGACCTGATTTGGGGGTCTGGCTATCAAAAAAATAATATAACAGTCTTGTGGCAAACTCTCCGCAAAAACTAATGAAGGAATAACCTACATGTTCTTCCCTCTTATCAACAGTGTAGCATTTTGTGTCACTATAGAGAGATTTTACAGTTGTAGCTTATGGGGTTTTATTAGAACATTAATACAAAGTTAAGAATCAAAGTTTTATGACAAAATTGTTGTTAAAAATTTGTATTTTGGAATACAAGTCAAGATACACATACACCATCAAAAAATCTCTCTGATGTGAATTATCTCTATGATACAGTGTCCCATACCCCTTAGAAAAATGACATATTGAGAAAATAACAAAATAGATTTCCGTTTTTTTTCACACTTTTCTTACTACCTGTACCCTTTTCGACTGTGTTTTTCGTGTCTTCATAGACTATTTTGAGAAAATGGACTTCAATAATAATATTTCTAAGATATTGAAATATCGTTTTCTACCAAAATCTAAAAATCAATTTTTAAAAAAGGAACTTCCTAATGATTAACTATCTAGATCCAAAACCTCCCCTAAACAAAAAAAAAAAATAAAAAAAAAAAGCAAAAAAAGATATGCCCATGGTTAAAAAAAAAACAAAAAAAAAAACAAAAACAAACAAAACAAAACAAAAAAAAAAACACAAAAAAAAAACCACACAAAATAAAAACAAACAAACAAAAAACAAAACAAAACAATACCCAGTCTCGTCGAAGAGAGCATCAATTTGTATTAGTTCCACTCCTATAAGTAATGCTTAGATCAGATTTCAATGTAAATAGTATAAATATTCATCCCCGACGAATTCTCACCATTTATCAGGACGATAATTCATTTCTATGTATCAATACGTATTGTTTAAAAACTCTTTGCCTACAGTTACGATATGCACGACCTATTATAAGCAGGTCTGATAACCGAAGGCAATAATGGGCCTATTTTTACATTGTTGTAATGGACCATAATATTATTATTTTGCGTTGGTTTGGGAGTATTTCCATTAATACAACATTGAGACTATAGCGATCTGGGCTATCAATCTTCAATCTTATATGTGTGTGTGTGTGTGTGTGTTGTGTGTGTGTGTGTGTGTCGATGCGTTAATCCGGCTGGTGGATGTTGCGAGTAGTTATCTAACGGAATAAGATCAACTGGATGGAAATTAACGTTGTAATAAAGTTCACGTTGGCCTATGGCCTGTTGTGCTCCGGTACTCAGGTGTAAAACGAGTACCTGACCGTAAACAACGTTGTCTCTGTAGGAAAAATGTAATTAATATCGCCTTACAGGCGTCATGTCTCGTTCGACATGTTACGTGTTGTTGTTAGTCAGGGCCCCTTTGTAAATCGCTTTGAGCACGTTAAGTGAATATTGCTCTATATAAGAGCTCAATGTCTGCTATTTTTAGAAGGCCATTTCATTGATTTGTTCTCACCAAAGTATATCAATCAGACTATAAACTTAAAGTTATATATATATATATATATATATATATATATATATATTATATATATATATATAGTTGTATAATGTGCTGGTAAGTTATATCCGGCGGCTGGTGGGTGCTGTGGGTATTTTAAAATTAGCTTTATATAGCGCAATATCCACTAAATGTGCTCAAAGCGCTTTACAATGGTCAACAGCAACATTTAACATGTAGGACGAGACATGACGCCTGTTAGGCGATATTACAATTTTTCGGACAAAGACAACGCTGTTAATGGCCAGGTACTCATTTTACACCTGAGTACGGTGAGAGAAAGTGAGTAAAAAGCCTTTTCCAAGGACTCAACTATGCGCCGAGCGCGAGGCTCGAACCCAGGACCTTCCAATCCGAAAGTGTGTCATACCACTTGACCACATAGCCGCACATTACCTAACGGTATAGCATCAACTAGATGGAAATCAACGTTGTAATAAGGTTCACGTCGGCCCGTGGCTATTTATACTAAACTCCCAGTTATAGCCGAACGTTAGAAGAACGCAATTTCATTTATTTTATTTTTTTCGATGTGATTATTTTTAGCTTGGGCTTTTAAAAAAATTTTCAGCGCAATATCCACTAAACGTGCTCAAAGCGCTTTATACAAAAGGTCCCTGACCAAGAGCAATACGTAACTCGTAGAACGAGACATGACGCCTGTTAGGCGATATTACAAATTATTTTTTTTCGACAGAGACAATGCTACTAACGGCCAGGTACTCATTTTACAGATGAGTAGGATGAGAGAATGTGAGTGAAGAGCCTTTTCCAAGGACTCGACTTTGCGCCGAGCGAGGCTCGAACCGAGGACCTTCCGATCCGAAAGCGAATGTCATAGGACTAGACCACGACATAGCCGCACATTTTATAGATAGTTCGAAGTTGACGTCTTTGTTATATATATATATTTTTTATATATATATATATATATTTTTTTTTTTTGCCATCCGCGTTTATGAGTAATTCTTACTTAGCTGTATTAACCAGACTATAAACGTTCATGGATACACACAGTTTTGTGTGTTGGTCCGTTATACTTCCGGGTGGCAATGTTGTGAACCTCTTAGCCAAGCCCATACTATCTATACCTTGAATATAATATAATATATTGTTATTATTGTCATCGTTGTCAGTGTCGTCATCGTTATCATCATTTTTGTTATCACTCATCTAGTGATCTTGCCTAGAGCTCATATTGCATGAGATGTTGGAGCATATATATATATAATATATATATATATATAATATATATATATATATATATATATATATATATATATATAAATTGAAAGTCCGTATCTGAATCTATCTAGTGAACGAGAAGAAGAAGGAGATAAGATTTAAAGAGAGTTCTAGTTGTAGTTGTGCGGCTATGTGGTCTAGTGGTATGACACTCGCTTTCGGATCGGAAGGTCGTGGGTTCGAGCCTCGCGTTCGGCGCATAGTTGAGTCCTTGGAGAAGGCTCTTTACTCACATTCTCTCACCGTACTCAGGTGTAAAACGAGTACCTGGCCGTTAACAGCGTTGTCTTTGTCCAAACAAAAATTTGTAATATCGCCTTACATGCGTCATGTCCCGTTCTAAATGTTACGTGTTGCTGTTGGCCAGGGACCCCTTGTAAAGCGCTTTGAGCACGTTTAGTGGATACTGCGCTATATAAAAAAAGCTCAATCTAAATATATATATATATATATATATATATGAGTGTTGGTGGGTACTCGTAGGTACGAAAGTGCTCGATAATGATGGTTAGAGCTAATATATATATATATATATATATATATATATATATATATATATATATATATATATATAAGTGTGCAGTATTATTATTACATACAACTAATGCAGAGGTGTTTGAAATTCCACTCAATCCTCAACGAAACGTCATGTACAAAGGGAATATGGATAAATGATATGATATGTCTTTATATTTTAGCTATTCGAATCGTGCTATTCTTGTGATTTAATAAACTGACTGGTTTTACTGCGAATGAAATAAATATACAGTCGTTTCAACGTTTGTCAACCCAGTTTCCTAGGTTTAAAAAAAAAAAGAAAAAGAAAAAAAAAAGAAGAACCAAAAATGACCCAGACTTTTCACTTTTCAAAAAGCTTTCGCGTGTTGAGATTGAATTCCACGTTAGAGACGGGTCAATAAACTCACTCAGTGACTAAAAGACAGACTCCGCCCAGCCCGAGCATCGAACGAATAACGTAGGATCCAAGCTACCGTGCCGTAGGGCAGGGCGAACACAACGGGGTGGCTCGTTCGAGTGAATGGGAAATAAGAGTAACGATTGACGGCTCGCTCGACAAACATGAAAAAGTGGGCGGGGCATGCATTCAGTGGGGTTATCGATAACAGGACGCTCGGCTGTTCTGTATGGTCGCTTTTTCTCTCCCCCCCATTCCAAATAGCCTCAGCTCTTACTAATACTACTACAGATGAAACAGAACCTATTCAGGCCCGCTTGTTTCGTCTTTCCCACCCTCCCACGCGAGTACGCAGGGATAAGCTTCGATTGCTTCCTATGAAACAGCTGAGCGAACGGGTTTTATATCTATCAAACAGTAGCAAATGCTTTGACGTTGAATTTTCTCTGTGTCTCTCTCTCTCTCTCTTTTCCCCCCTCTCTTTTTATATTTATTTTTGATTTTTTTTTCATCCCAAGTTTCGTTGTGATCTAAGCCCTGCCCACTAAACACACGATAACATCATGGACTAGTGATTACATTCAATTGGAAAACAACTGAATGCTTTGACTATACCAGCCCGTCTAAATTATAATGTTTTCAATTTATGGACGACGAGAGGTGAGATAGAGCGAGAGAAATAAAATAGATAGACGAAGAAGAGAATGATGATAATAATATTATAGAGAGAAAGATATATAGAACTAGGGAAAAGTGTAGAAATATAATAATATCATAATAAAAGAATTGGTAGGGAAAATCGGATTGGGGGAATTAATCTTGTTTTGTTTTTTTGTTTTTTAACTTTAAAAAACAGAGGAAATCACACCTCTGTTTCATTGTTAAATAGTTTGTTTTTTGTTTTCACTTTTTCCAAACCATTCGTGATGATTCTACGAGAGCTGTGTGCAGTGAGACTACATTATATCGTTACAATGCCGGTTTTGTAACACGACCAGGATTTCTCTTCTAACACATCAAGCGGAATGCATTGCATTGCATCAAATTATGCTGCATACTGAGAAAGTGTTCTGTGTGTATTATAATCGTCGTCATCGTCGTAGCTGAAAAATTGAAAGTCGGTATCTGAATCTATCTAGTGAACGAGAAGAAGAAGAAGGAGATAAGATTTAAAGAGAGTTCTAGTTGTAGTTGTAGCAGTGATAGTAGTAGTAGTGGTAGAGAGAGAAGGGAGCAACATCATCCACGAGTAGGAGCCGTATAGGAATACACAACTGACTACCGGGACGCGGGCCGGCGATTTATTTATTGGGGACTCACTCAAGCTTTTCATCCAGTTTCATTCGTTCGGAAATTTGAATTTATTTCACTTATTCATCTTGCTGTCAACAATTTTCATGACAGGAATCTGAAATAACTCCAAGTAACCAACCAGGATATTCAATCTTTTTTTTTTTTGGTTGTTGTTGATTTTTTACTTTCTTTTTTTTTTATTTAATTTTTTTTCTTCTTACTCAAACGGCGGACGACGTCAAAGAATTTTCATTCATTTTCGTTAATTTATTCTTCACTTACTTCTCCAGGCAGGAGTTTAAAACTTTGTTGTGCTCAGTGTGTGTGTTTGTGTCTGTGTGGAATAATTCTTCCAGATAATCGGATCACATGAAACGTCTAGTGGACCTTAGAAATTATTTATTTTTCTGGAGCGCTCAAGTGAAGGACAGTCAGTCGGATTGATGTGGATAGATAGATAGATAGATAGATAGATAGAGAAATATAAATATTATATAGATAGTAAAAACTTTGTTGATTGATTGAAACAAGTTTTGACTTCAGTTTAGTTTCGATTCATTGGACTTGTAAATTCTGGAAAGTGAAAGAAATTCTTTGAGAGAGTAATTTAATTTATTAAATCAGGAAGTTAAAAATAAAATTTTAATTAATTGTGATTGTTTTTTTTTAAACATACATTAAAAAATTATTATTATTTTTTTTAATCGGCGAACATTAAAAAAGAAATTTGATTTATTAATACAGGAGAAGTGAATCTCAGAAGAATTGTTAAGTGTACAATCCTATTTATCTATATTTGTCTTGTCTACAGAGGAGGTCAGGTAGGCGGTTAGGATTTTATCGAAGGCGTTTAGGGGTAACCGGTATGTACCAATCGACTGACAACTTCCCCGTAGACTGAATAGTATTTCACAGTCAGACGACGAGAGCAGAAAGAGGCTGGAACGGGCCAGTGCCCTCACAGAATGCTAGATTGCACCTCAGTGCTCGACCATTCGAATCGTCCGTAAGGAATTAAATACGCTAGCCTTGATCAGCCAGCTCAAATAACTCAAGACTTGAAGGAGTTATAGTTTAGTAGTAGTACATAGTAGGATCATCATCGCCACTCGTTCATTCAATCATTGAATTATTCGATCATTCATATTTTGTTTGCTTCAGATGAATTTATAGTGTTTTGACTTTACGGTGTGTTTGGTGTTGTTATTATTTGGGGGGTATGGTTATTGAATTATCATTAGGTATCGTTATTATTATACTAAAGCGGATCCTATTATTCTGAAGTTGTTGAACTGTTATGATAATGCTATGATTCAGACACGGACTCTAGAATCAATTGATCAATAATTAATTGATAAATTTCTATTGATGTGTGATAAATTCTAAAATATTTTCCCAATTTTTATGGAACAAAATGTGTTTTAAAATGTTATATTTTTATTTTTCACTTTTATAGAAAAAAAATCAAACTACCTTTTATGTATATATATATATAATATATATATATATATATATATATATATATATATATATATATATATATATATATATATATTTAAAGAAATAGTGTTAAAACAACATTCACACGGATTTAGCAATTTTCGACGGTTTTACAAATAGTATTTAAATCATTTTAAATGTAGCGTAATATACGACTCACAACTTCATTATTTATCAGACCAATGCAACATAATGTCCTTAAATTTTTAGGTAACTGTCCACAATTTAGAAACAACAATCCGCCATGGATCTAGGAAAGAAAAAACTGTTTTATTTTTTAATTTTTGATTTAAATTTTTTTTTTTTTAGTGAGGAAGCCAACAGATTCTGTACATAAATATATTTTTCCATCGAAATATTCTACCTTCAAATTCATCTATACCCGGACTTACAATTTTAGTGCGTAAAATAAATTCTATCACTTATTGTTAATAATTATGCTAATATAAATAATATTGGCCTCGAGAAAATATCCAACAGATCTGAACTAATAATTTTGACATATGAAATTCCTACAACTATCATATTGAAATTAATTAAAATAAAATTATGATTGATAATTTGTCAACAGCCTTTACCAGACATATACCAAAAAAAATCAAAAGGGTAAAATTTCCGAATAATTTGATGGGCCAAAATTCATCACTTAATGTTGTGTGGTCATAAGTTTATACTAATTTATAAATATAAACCGTTTTCTGTCACCATCAATAATCTACAAACTAGACCCGCGTATGAATATTACCAAAAATAAATAATGTTTTTATTTATATGCTAACCACGTTTATATTTACCTTTTAAAAGAAAGTAATAGGATGGTGCGCCTCGGACACTTTAGATCATAACGCGAGTCGCACCTGAAACGAAACGACATAATAGCAATAGAAAATTATGGAGTAAAGTAATATTTTGCTTGAAAATATTGCATCTGTATGGAGCAATCGTTGACTTTTCCACTTATTTTTTTTTTGGTTGTTGAATTCCCCTTGATTTTGGTTGGTAATTAATATTATGGTTATTAATCGGTGTTTTAAAACGCTAAACAAAGCTAGAATGTTTATAATATAACTATATCATAGGGGGAAAAAGTGTAATTAAGTTTTATATAAAAAAGATAAAAACGAAACAAAACAAAACAACAACAACAACAAAATAGTAAAAAAAAAAAAAACCAACAAAGAAACAAACAAACAACAACAACAACAAAAACACACAAAAAATTTTTTTAATCTGAAAATAAAATATAACCTATAATTTTGATATTTTATCTTATAATATGTGAGATGAAGATTCAGTCCTTTTGTCAATCTTAATTAATTATTTTCTTGACGTAAGGTTAATGTCTTAAAAATATTTGCATCAATTTAACAAATTGGAAACAATTAAGTGTGATGAAATTGTTACGGAATAAAAAATGCTTTTTCATCGTGATGTTAGTAGAGAAATAATATATTTAAAAGATCGGGTCCATATGATATCAAATTTATCTATATCATTTATTGTTGTTTTAACTCCCCCATTCATCTCCCCCCCCCCCCTACACCTTCCCACTCTAATTAATTTATCGTTAGTACCCAAACAATCGTTAAATAAAAAACTTTTTTCTTTCTAAATTTTACATGGAACTATTCATAATGTATAAATAGTCAATAATTATAGAAATACAACAAGTAAGGCATATCATGTTTACTTCAAATATATCTTAGGATTGTTTGGATAACAAAGATAACAAGATTTCTTCACGATAAGATTTGAAAATATGTGAGCAAATAATTTGTTTATAAGTAATTATACTGGTCACTCACTCTTCTCAATTTTTCTAACCTTTTGTTTTTTATTGGTTATGAAAAATCATTTTTTTTCTGTCATTTAAAAAAATAGAATTTGTAACGATGTTCCTTAGTTAGTACTTTAATTTTTTTCAAATTCTTCATAATTCAAATAAAGTATTTAAACAAATATTTGATTGAAAAAAAGGGTTAATTAGTTCAAAATTATCTATAAATAGATTGAAGAAAATTAAAAAAAAACACACCCCAACAAATATGAACACAATATTTTGAAACATAAGGTGAGTAAATTTGTAAAAAAATAATTAGATGAAGAAACAAATGAATAAAGGAATAAATAAATATCCACATTGATGCAGCATGAATATGAGATTACTTGAAGAAATATAAAAATGTATTAAAAATCCAGAGAAGAAAGTAAAGACATTGGCAAATAATTTATACAATTTTTATAAACCTATCAAAATATTTTTAAAAAATTATAATTATTTATTTTTTCAACAGTTGTTTACATTATATTTTCATAGTTAGGAGAATGAATATAAAGATAAAAGGAAGCTTCAATGTACAACATTCTGATTATCTTGATTCTATGTGAACTTCGAACAAGATGTTGTTATGTGTGACTTTGTGTGATACCAAAAAAAACAAACAAAACAACCTATTGTGAATCACATCTGAGCACTATTTGTGGACACAGGCGCTATATCAAATAATAATAATAATAATAAAAATAATAATAATAATAATAATAATAATAATAATAATAATAATAAATAATAATAATAATAATAATAATAATAATAATAATAATAATAATAATAATAATAATAATAATAATAATAATAATAATAATAATAATAATAATAATAATAATAATAATAATAATAATAATAATAATAATAATAATAATAATAATAATAATAATAATAATAATAATAATAATAACATAAGGAGAATAATTGTCAATCTTTTGGAAACCCCTTTATTTCAACAAATTATCTTAGATTTAGATGTAAAAGAAATTTTAAAAAAAAAGAATATTAAATGAAAGACAGAAATAAACAACAACAAAAAAACAAAAAAACAAACAAAACAAACAAACATACCCGGAACAATAGATGCATTAAATTAAAAAAATAAATAAATAAACTGAATACTCTGAAAGTATCTACCAGAGAATGATGATAAAATAGTTATTTATTATCAAAGAATGCAAAACAGCGCAAGACAAAGTGGATAGAAATTCTACAAGATAGAAACAAAATCCTTTTTCTTGTTTTTAGGAAGGTGAATTTTCTTTCTTTCTTTTTAAAAAAATATTTTATCCATCTGCTGTTTGTTGTGTCTGGCGCTGTATCATGCGGAACGTACTTTTACAGATTTCATCTTGTACCAAAAACAACAAAAACGGTAGTGGATACTTTAACTAGAGCGGAAAAAAATACGATACAGTGGTTTTTTTTTTGTCTAGGTGCACATATTTCCAGGTCTGATTACCGGGCGCAATCATGGGCCTGATTTAACACTGTTGTAATGGACCATATTGTGCGTTGGTGTAAGAGTTATTTCCATTACAACACATTATTAGACCTTAACAATTTGGGTTATCAGACCTGCAAAGAAGTATACGTCGGTTTTTAGTAAGTCTATTTTTATGATATCTGTTCAAGCAAATATTTATTTATCTATTTATTTATTTATCTATTTATTTATTTATTTAATTATCCATTTATTTATTAATTAATTTGTTTATTTATTCGTTTATGTTCGAATGACCCAATAGTTCAGTGGTAGAGCATTCGGCCTAAAGGCAAAGGGTTCAGTACCAATTCTAGGTGAAGTCGAGTTATTTTATTATGACCATCCCACCTCGCCTCCTCTCCCGTCCACCCAGCAGTAATTGGCCTGGGTATCTGCTGGGCCTGTCAGATTTCTACCGGAAAGTACTCCCCCCCCCCCTCTACCTATCACGGATAGCAAGCTATAATAAACTTATTACATAATATGAACATTATTTTTTTTCTCATTTCCTTTTTCAGAATGAACAACAGTCAGAATTTCTGGATTATCTCGTTATTATTCCATCATTTTCAAGACTTGTAGTGTTTTTATTATCAAATCAAATTTTAGTATAAGAGAATTCGCTATTCCATTCAAGAAACAACAACAATCGGACTAACTAACTATCAGTGTGAGAAGAAGAATAATTTTATTGTTTATTTATTGTGTCAATATTATTGTGTTGATATATTATATCATTATCTCCAACCACGAAAACGCAACCAGCAGCTATATAAAGATTGCTATATATATATTACCTACTATCGCCAATAAACGTGATAGTAATAATAGTGCTATTACCATCAACTGTCGTGTCGTGTACACACACGTTTTTATTCAATTCATCAACGAAGATTTGGACTTCTAAATATAGCATCAATGTTGATATCCTCTCTAGTTCCAGGTGAGTTTCCGTCTTATTTTATACATATACATTTATCTTTCCCTTTTTAAAACCCTTTCCTTACCAACCATTTTAAGAATTTTCACCAAAATCTCACACCCACCCAACACAAAAATAGTTTGTTTGTTTTTCTTACTCAAACAGAATAGCAACAACTACTACATTCTATGCATAATAATATTGATCAGCAAAATGAACTCTACAACACAGTGTCACGTTTTTATAGCTATAATAAAACATTTTTCTTTAAATTGTGTGAGTTACAAAAGAAATCTGAATGATAAAAGTGCTGGTTGGATCGTGACGAATGTGACGATTTTCCTATGGTTGTTAAGGAGAGGGTTAAAGATATAGGAAATTTTTAACACATGGTTTATATAGAGCATTTTCATGATTATTCATGGGGCAGCGTGGCTCAGCGGTATGATATTTGCTTCGTACCGGAAAGGTACCGAGTTTGACTACCCATGGAGCTGTGTGGCCGCCTTGCTTGAGCAAGTCACCTAGCTAGCCTTAGCTCACTTTGCGGCGCTGCAGTGCGGCTGACGCCTGGGTTATTGGAGTATTCCCTTGGAATAGATCCTAAAGGAAATTTTCCCCTAAGGGATGAATAAAGGGAATTTATTTATTTATTATTTATATATGTATGTTCAATGCATCTCACAATGCTGCCCCTCCTCTCCAGTAGATCTCCTTTAAATGTATAATGATGGAACTAAAATTTGTATCGTCCATTAAGCACTTAACTGCAATACTGTGGGGAGAAAAAATCATATTTAAAAATTTGGACAGAAAACTCTTCCTTCATATATCGATCGATTTAAATGACCCTCATCTTGGAAAAAAAAAAACAAAAAACAAACAAACAAAAGCAACTCTCAAATCTGGACTTCGAGAAGTCCGAGGTTTAAGAGTTTTTGCGAAGATGAGGGTTATGTAAATCGATCGATATTCGAAGGAAGAGTGTGCTGGCCAAATTTTTAAATACGAGTTTTTTTTCACAGTACAAAGTAGTTCAGCTTATATTTTTTTCCTCTCTCTCTCTCTCTCTCTCTCTCTCTCTCTCTCTCTCTCTCTCTCTCTCTCTCTCTCTCTATCTATCTCTTGTTTTTCTTTTCTTTTATTTTGTTTGTAATTGTTAGAGTTCCATTGCTAGGTACTCTTTCAAAACCTGGGTCGAAAATGGACATGGGTGTAAAATGTCTTACCCAAGGGTGCCTTCTTGTCTACCCCAAAAGGTGTTAAAATGCATACTTATTTCATTTCTTTCGCCACGTTTCATTTCACCATTGATTCAGTACAATGATTTGTTAGGATTTTCTTTTCTCTTTATTATATTTATTATTCTAAAGCAATTTTAGAACGTTTAGAGGTTATTTTATACTATCATAAAACTTTCATTAAAAAAATAATCAACGTAATCACTTGTTATATTATTTGATAATCACTTTGTATTTACATTTACTACACATCTTAACCCCCCCCCCCCCCCCCGCAACAAAAAAAAAAAAAAAACCCCAAAAAAAACAAATAAAAAAAAAACAAAAACAAAACAAACAAACAAAAGAAAGAAGAAAAAGTGATGTTGTTGTTGATCATAATGATGATGATGATGATGATGATGATGATGATGATGATGATGATGATGATGATGATGATGTTATTGTAAGGAAATGATAAATCAGCTCAAAATAAAAAATAAAAATATATGAATAAATAGATAAATAATTAGATGAATGAATTAATAAATAAGTAAATAAATAAATACATAAATTTACAAATTAAATAATGAATAATAAATAAATAAATAAATAGATAAATAAATAAATAAATAAATCCATAAATAAATAAATTTAAAAAATAAACATCAGTAGAATATTATACATTTTTTGGATTACTAACAATTCGTCAGTTATCATAAAATTTATTTTGAGGTATACAACAACAAAAATATAACCATCTATCTATTTATTTATCTATTGTTTTTCATTTTTTGTTTTGTTTTGTTATCTCCCGCCCTTTCTCTTTCCCATTCCCACTCCCACACATTCATTTAATTCACACGCACAGCCTACAAAATACAAAAAAGCAACAACTCCACACAAACAAACGGCCCAACAAAACATTTCAAAACAGCATTGATATCGATAACCGCTACTACATACTACTAAGCCGGGTCGACTGAGTGAATCGTAAGCTACTCACGCTCAAACACACACACACACACACACACATACTCTTAATCCCTTTGTACTCACTCACCACCGCAACCAGCAACATCACAACCACAAACAGCCAATAACACTCTGTATTATCATTATATATATATATATATATATTATATATATATATATATATAATAAATATCAACACACAACAACATACACAATTATTATAACACACAACATCAAAGTAGCTGGCAACACATGATACATACACAATCACACACTGACACACACAAAACGGGACACATCAAGATAATCCACAACTCAGCTCCACTTCATGAATTATGCAGTACAACACGTGTGTTTTATATTTCAAGATCAAACTATGATGGGGTTTTTGTGCTGTTTCTTGCTGTTGTCAATAACTAACCCAAAGCCACAGAATAGCATCGAACACAGCACGAGAGCTATTATGTATTTCAATAAATCCCTAATGTTTCTCTCTAACATAACTCACCCCCCCCCCCCTCCAACCTCCCCCCCCCCCCCTCCCCGGGCGCACATCGTCCGCTTAGTAGTAGAATCAGATTACCTATTTCTAATAATTCTGAATGCAGGTAACTGTATACGTAATAATTATTACGCCCAATAAATAACAGTTCCTGGTTGTTTTGAATCTGGGGGGGTAGACACTATTAAAATATGATCTCTCGTCTATTTTCACTGGGGATGTGATCTCTCATTCTTATGAAGAGACCCAGTTCTTTTTTCTTTCTTTTAAATTTTTTTTTGGGGGGGGGGGGGGGGGGGGGGAGGAGGGGGGGGAGGAGGGGGGGGGGGGGGGCTGTCTCCTTTTACGACCTGTTTTGAACGATTTGTTTTCTCCTGTCGTTTTCAATATAGTAGCCATCGGATATTGTAAGCATGATAGTACAAATTATACAAGAAAAGGGCGCCCCAACAGGCAACTTGTACTGTAAAAAGTGGAAAGTTTGGGGGGGGGGGGGGATGGCGAATATAACATTACGCGAAGCACATTTAGCATGGTACCTCTGTGGAAATGCTCTGTATAATAAATGTTCATATTTAGTATCAATTTTTTATATTGAAATAAACACTTCTAAATACAGAATGGCAACTTACAAAAACTCCAGTATTCGGGGATGGTCCCGGGGGGGGGGGGGGGTGTCGGATAGCTCAATTGGTAGAGCACTCACTCCACACGCAAAAGGGGCTGTGTCGATCCAGATGATAGGGTTTTTTTTCAGACCTTCCCCCCCCCCCTTCCCCCCATATTGTCAATCCAACACTGATTGGGTAGCTGGGTCTGATTGATCTGGCGGAAAGTACTTTACGATAGAACAGCGTCATATCCAAAGGGTAGTTAGCAATTACTATTATCCATTTCCAACTCCGGCTCCATCGTCCTCATGGCTAGGTTGGACTGCTGTTCCCCCCCCCCTCCCCCCCCCCCCAGCCCTCACCACTCAATCGCCCTCTATGACAACTTTATATTAAAACCTTATAACTGATTTGAATTTAAAGAGAAGGGGACGAAACTTCTATAACTAGTTAACTGCCGTACTCTGGAAAAATTCGTATTTAAAAATTTGGCCAGAAAACTCGTCCTTCAAATACCGATCGATCTAAATAAACTTCATCTTGGCTAAAACGTTAAAACCAGGGACTTGATGATAGAAGATCTTGCCAAGATGAAGGTCATTTAATTTAAATCTATCGACATAACTTGAAGGACGAGTTTTCTGGCCAAATTTTTAAATACAGATTTTTTTTCCAAATACGATTTACTGTTACGATGAGAACGAAACAAAATATAAATAGAATTGAAAAAAATAGAAAAGAAAAGAAAAAAAATTGAGACTGATATGCAAATTAATGTTAAAATAAACTGTTGTCACCCAATTGACCTCATGCCTTCCCTCATTTGGTATTCCATCACCGCCGGATCCTAGATTTCCATAGAGTATTATAATTGTTTCCAGAAATGCCAAGCGGCGATTTTTTCTTTCTTTTTGGTTTCATTTCAAAAATAAATTTTTGAAATAAATAATTGAATGGATGAATAACTGAATGAACAAATAAATGCATAAATGAATGATAAATAAATGAAGGAGTAAATAAATGAATAAGTAAATAAATAAATAGATAACTAAATGAAAAAGTAAATGAATAATAAGAGAATAAATAAACGAGCAAATAAATAAATTAATAAATAAATAAATAAATAAATAAATAAATAAATAGATATGCAAATGAATAAGTGAATAAATAAATGATAAATAAATGAATAAATAATTATATGAATAAATAAATAAATAAATGAATAAATAAATAAATAAATAAAGTGCGAATTACACATAATATATTGTACACACCTACCTGCTCTTATTTGCAGGTCTGGTAACCCAATTCCTTATGGGCTCATTGTTGTAATGAAAATCACACCTAAAAAAAATGACGCAAAATATTGTCCATTACAACAATGTTAAACTAGGCCGATAAAAGTGGGGTTCGATGCCAGACCTATATATATATATATATATATATATATATATATATATATATATATATATATATATATATATATATATATAATATATATGCACACACTGGTACATATCTATTTATTTAAATAAAGAAAACAGAATCGGTTCTGCGAGTTCGAGTTAAGTGCGTTTCTCAATGTGTTTTTGAGGCGACATATTCTCTATGCAAAGCCGGGCTACGAAAAGAGCAAAAAAAAAAAAAAAAAAGGTTCGCTGTGCTATAAAAATCATTGAGGCATCGCTAATTAAGTGGTGCAGCTCCATTTTATGACTTATATAATATAATATAATATAATATAATATAATATAATATAATATAATATAATATAATATAATATAATATAATATAATATAATATAATATAATATAGTTGTTGGTAATCGGACTATATTATTGTGGCTTAATGGAGTTAAAAGTGATTGGATATGATTTTGTTTTTTTTGACGTGTGTGTTTATATGTGTTTGTGTGTGTGTGTGTGTTTATATGTGTTTGTGTGTGTGTGTAAATGTTTAACATGTTGGAGGATATAGATAGTATGCGCTTGGCTAAGAAGCTCATAACATTGCCATCCGGAAGTATAACGGAACAACATAGTCGGGTTAATACAGTTCAGTGAGCATCACTCATAAACGCGGATGGCAAAAAACAATAACAAAGACCTGAGTGACGTCATCTTCAAACTATCTATAATTGTGAGTGGGATGTGGTGAGTTTAATATAATGCAGGGGTGGGGGGTTGTATATGAAGAGAGAGAAGGGATAAGATATATATATAATAAACAGAGAGACGGGCACGCAGATAGATAGATAGATAGATAGATAGATAGATAGATAGATAGATAGATAGATAGATAGATAGATAGATAGACAGACAGACAGATAGATAGA
>NC_088367.1:43251863-43259363 GCF_034508935.2 Berghia stephanieae
CGCCACTCACAATGCTGTGACAATTGAAAGTTTAATAGTTTGATATCGTGTCAATGACTAACACTTCAATCTACACCTACGCTGCTCCTACATACTGCATGCTCTTCACTCTCAGGCGTCGGGAGTTAAAGAATTAAGGAAGAAAAATAGAGAACTCTTTTCAACGGTGAGAAAAGAATTCAACGGGGGGTCACGTGTCACAGTTTAACCGCTGGCTAGCACGAAGAGATGTCGGCCGTTGAATAAAAAATTAATGCTTATCCTGTGGGCGGGATAGGTTGAGGTTTAACTCGGGGACGCAGGCAGGTCTGTATTGGAAATGGTCGATAGCATTGTCTCTTGAAATAGGTGTATAATTCCTATAGATGCTGTGAGTGTGAGCTTGGCTAAGAAACTCACAACATTGCCATCCCGGAAATATAAGGTGCCAACACACAAAACTATGTGTAACCTTGAATGTTTATAGTCTGGTTAATACAGTTTAGTGAGAATTACTCATAAGCATGGATGGCAAAAAAAAAAAAAAAAACACACAAAAAACACCCAGAAAAAAAACCAATAACAAAGACCTGTGTGACGTCAACTTCGTTCTATCTAAATATATAGGTCGAAGATGACGTCACTCAGGTCTTTGTTGCTGTTTTTTGCCATCCGCGTTTCTGAGTTATGCTCACTGAACTGTATTATCCTGACTATAAACGTTCATGGATACACACAGTTTTGTGTGTTGGTCCGTTATACTTCCGGATGGCAATGTTGTGAACTCCTTGGCCAAGCGCATTCTATCTATAGATACCCAAGGCCTAGAAGCCGGAGTCTATCCCGGTGTTTCTCGCGTGAAAAGAAGGGTAACGGATTGTTTCCCTTTAGATAGGATAGAGTTTAGACATCGAGATGTATTGAGAATCATGAATAATATTATGATGATGATCTTTTGAACATCCGTAGTTTCCAAAATTTCGTAATTCTATGACATTTTCGTCGTAGTAGGCAGACCCGTATAGATAGAATGAAGTTGACGTCACTCGGGTCTTCGTTATTGTTTTTTTTGCCATCCACGTTTATGAGTAATTCTTACTGTTTTATCCAGACTATAACATTCATGGTTACACAGATTTTTGTGTGTTGGTCCGTTATACTTTTATACTTCCGGATGGCAATGTTGTGAGCTTCTTAGACAAGTACATACTATCTATATATAATTTTGTGGACCGTTAGCTTCACTATAATAATAATAATCATTGTCTTAAAGACATGTATCAATGCTTGCCTGAGGGGACCACACGGATATATATTATAGTATAACACGATTCTATTGTATGTAAGTATGTAAGTGTGTCTTTGGCCTAGCCCAGGAGTGGTCTGAGAGGATTAGTTGAATGCAACCAAATTTACAAGGCGTTCTCTGACAAAGCACGTCAATTTCATTTTGGCAAGAAATAAATCATTCTTACCATAGATTTATTAAAATGTAACATTTGGAGTTAAATGCAACCAAATTTACTCAGCATTCTACCTTACTCCGACAAAACACATCTATTTCATTTTGGCTAGAAATAAATCATTCTTACCATAGATCTATTAAAATGTAACATTTAGAGTTAAATGCAACCAAATTTACTTGGCACTCTTACAAAACACATCTATCTAATTTTGGTCAGTAAAATAATTCCCTCTTATCATAGATCTATTAAAATGAAGCATTGAGTTGAATGCAACCAAATTTACTCGGCATTCTACATCACTCTAGCCAGGAAAAAAAATCATTCTTACCATGGATCTATTAAAATGGCCACCGATTTGTAAAACTAGTCAAACAGGCTAAATGCCAAAAACTTAAAAGTCTCTCGGATTTTGTTGTTGAATATTTTGGCAATTTGATAAATTTGGGGGTAGATGGCGTCGACTGTTGAGCGACACTTTCGTGGCCAGACGATGGATTCCGTAGCAGTTATAGATCTCTTGGGTTCAACTCCACACCACTCGCAAACGATTTTATTCTCTATTGTTTCTAACTCTACTCTGTCTCCTTTTGTTTATAATTATTTGGGAGCACATTCGTCGATTTAGATATATCGAATTCAAAGTTTCCTTTTTTTGGGAGCCAATTTTTAAAAATGCGGTATGTCATAGTACAACATTATTGGACTTTTTTCTCTCTCTATGTATCAAAAGGCACTATTTTCAAAATAAGAGGAATTTCATATTTTTCTAATTTAAATCTACAAACTTGAGCTTTTATATAGCGCTATATCAACTTAATTTGCTCAAAGCGCTTTACAACTCATTTAAAAACACCAAGAGACGAATTTCCTAGGGTGAGAATTCACGAAACGTTTAACCCGACAGAGACCGTAATTTCACAAGTAATTGACTGCCACACTGGACTGCATGCAACAAATCATGAAAAGGGTTTTTGGAAAAAACAATTATTTGAAGTTGACCTTTGCAGTAAATGTTTGTGTTTGTTTTTTTACAACTTTGTATTGGAGCTGATTATGGCTAGGGGTCAGTGGGTACGAAGGATTAGGGTCAGCAGGGTGGTCCGGAATGATAGGGAAGGGAAGGGAAAGGTGGTGGTGATTGTTGCAATCTAACGTGTAATACAGGGTGGATGGAGAGAGAGAGAGAGAGAGAGAGAGAGAGAGAGATAGAGAGAGAGAAGGCAAAGGTGGTGATTGTTGCAATCTTACATGTAATGCAGGGTGGAAGGATAGGGAGAGAGAGAGAGAGAGAGAGAGAGAGAGAGAGAGCGAGAGATAGATAGAGAGAGAGTGAGAGAGAGATAAAGAGAGAGGGAGATAGAGATATAGATAGATAGAGAGAGTTAGAGAGAGATAGATAGAGAGACATATTGATAGAGAGAGAGAGAGAGAGAGAGAGAGAGAGAGAAAGATAGTATAAGAGATATAAAGAAAGAAAGAGAGAGAGAGAGAGAGAAAGAGAGAGAGAGAGAGAGAGAGAGAGAGAGAGAGGGGTGGAGGACAGGAGAGATGTTTGAGATCAATACTATCTACCAGTTAAGGATAGCAGGAAATGTCGCAATGTCGATTTCCCAGCAACCCCACCCCTGTACCTGCTGTATCGATATGCCATGGTGTCATCAAGACCTGCTCTTGTCGCCTGCTCAGGAAGCAAAATTGATGAACAAATGAAAATGATGATGATGATGATGATGATGATGATGATGATGATGATAATAATTATACTACTACTACTACTACTACTACTACTACTACTACTACTAATAATAATAATAATAATAATAATAATAATAATAATAATAATAATAATAATAATAATAGTAATAATAATAATAATAATAATAATAATAATAATAATAATAATAATAATAATAATAATAATAATAATGTAAATCCAGTTAGCCATTTTTTTCCCCGCCAGCAAAAAGAATGCCCCTCCCCTCATCACTTCCTTTGAGTCAAATCAGTGACAGCAGGTAATGAATTAGCTCCCTTGGCCCCCTGCTCGTGAAAGTCGTTTCGGCCAATCAGAGGAGAGAAACGAAATATTAAGGACAACTCACGGTTGGTGAATTTTTCGTTTTATCTCAACTATTGGGTGGAGAGTTGTAGTTACAAACCTTTGTATAGCGTATAACGCATCACGTATCACCTATCACAAATCACGTATAAAAAGAATTTGATATGAACGGCTAATGATACCAAATAATAATAATAATAATAATAATAATAATAATAATAATAATAATAATAATAATAATAATAATAATAATGATAATAATAATGATAATAATAATGATAATAATAATAATAATAATAATAATATAATAATAATAATAATAATAATAATAATAATAATAATAATAATAATAATAATAATAATAATAATAATAATAATAATAATAATAATAATAATAATAATAATAATAATAATAATAATAATAATAATAATAATAATAATGATAATAATAATTTAAAAAAAATAAAAATTATGCCCTTTCGCCACGACATCATACGATATCCTCGCCTAGGCATTCCACGAAGGAGTATATAGGATAATTCATCAAACAAGATGTCTGATGTTGACAGGAATCATTCATGTTATCCAAAGTCAGCAAATTGGGGGTTAATGATCTTGCCAAAGGAAAAAAACCAAAATGCCTGAAGCGGGGCTCGAACACGGGACCTTCCGGGTCACAGTGCAATGCCTTAACCACTCGAACACTCCGGACAAAACACTCGATGACACTTGATGACAAAACATGTTTTTACTTAGTAAAAAAATCGCGAAATTGGGAAATTAAATCCAAATTTCAAGCCGAATAGGAAGGGAAAGAAACAAGATGCGAAAGTTGGACTCAAACTCAGGGTACTCCGATGATATTACGATGCCTTACCCACTCAACCATCTGTCTTCCCATATATGTGGAACATTATACAATTGTATATAATGTAACTCGATATAAACGTCTCAATGAGGTCCCGATAGCTCAGATGGTAGAGCCAGTGGCGGTTCTAGCCTATTTATAGTGGTCGGGCAAAGATGAGTCGGTCATAAATATATATATATATATATATATATATATATATATATTTTTTTTTTTTTTTTTTTTTTTTGTTGTTGTTTTTTTTTTTTTTTTTGTCTTGTTTGTTTGTTTGTTTTGTTCGCCTTAAAAAAAATTATTTCAACCACAAATAATCACATTCACAATGCAATGACAATACCAGTAGATTTTAATTATTCCAAACGTAATCAAAAATGAATCACGAAAGAGAATACAACAAAAAATTAAAGCGAAGAGACATAATGCGACAACACCTTGACAATACAAGTCCATCTCGTTCACTCGAAAAATTAAAGAGATGCTTTAATCCCTCAACTGCGAGATTAATATATCTGTTACATTACTGGTTTTCAGTAGTACGTAGTAACTGTAAAGTTTTTATCGAGAAGCAACAACAGCGATATGACTCGAGTTTCATTCAGAGCTCAAATTGCATAATTTTACTGCTCTCTTGGTGGTTAGAATGATTGTGCCGGTGGTGGTAGTGGTTGGAATAGTGGTAGCGGTGGTGGTGGTGGTGGAGGAGGAGGAGGAGGAGGAAGAGGAGACGGTGAGGGAGGATGTAATTATGGTAGTGGTTTTGATGGTGCTGTTGGTTAGAATGATAGTTGTGGAGACGATGACGGAAATTATATGATGATGTTGATATTGTTTTTATTTCTATTGTAGTACTTGATGTTAATGTTGTTGTTGTTGTTGTTGTTAATGATGATGATGATTATGATGACAACGACGATGTCGTCGACAATGATGATTACAATACGATATTACAAAGTTTATTCAATCTTAGGCTTTCGCCAATAAATCATAAAATTTGATGACAACATACATGAAAGTGGAAAAAAAATGATAAATGGAACCAAACAATAAACTGATACCATTAATAACCACACAAAAAAAAAAAAAAAAAAAAAAAAAAAAAAAAAAAAATCGTAATACCACCAATACGTACAATAATAATAATAATAATAATAATAATATAATAATAATAATAATAATAATAATAATAATAATAATATATAATAATTATATTATTATTATTATTATTATTATTATTATTATTATTATTATTATTATATAAATAATAATAATAATAATAATAATAATAATAATAATAATAATAATAATAATAATAATAATAATAATAATAATAACAAATGATAATAATAACAATAATAATACGAGTATTACCATCATCATTACTACCACCACCAACATAATTACGTTTCCAATCAGTTTTTCTCGTTTTTTAAAATTTGATACCTATAATAGACGAAAATTCCGGTGATTTTGTTAAAGGGTAGTTAAAATATCTACGATTTTATTAACCCTGAAAACTACGATTTTTATTTTCCTATTTCAAGTAGGCAGGTCTGCTATTAAGTATGAGTTCCATAGTCAAAAAAAAAAAGACAAACAAAAACAAAGTTTATTTAATCTTAGGCTTTCGCCAATAATTCATACAATACAATTAAGACAAAATATTGCTACTAATCTCTCCTCATGCATTCGTTAGACGATAACAATAACGACCGTGTTATCTTTACTCCTTACCCAACCAACCCCTAGCTTCCCGCCTCTTCATCACGAACTATCTTATGTATGTATTAGCTTTAGGACGGGCAAGTACGGAATCTGCCCACCCTTCCTTTAAACGTATCTATTTCCTCTTAGAATTCAACTCTCTCTTTTCTCAGAAGAGTATTTCTCGTATACTAATTCAATTGTTGAGAAAACCAAAATGGTGGTTGTATTTTATATATTTATTTAGTCGTGACCTTTGAATAAAAGTGTTTTGTTTTATTAGAGGAAATGCAATAGAAAATTACATTGTTTTGCAAAAATATTTAGTATGGCAATAAAAATACAGCGGTAATTACTTTAAGAATTTGAAGAAAAAAAAAAAGAACAAATTAATTTGTTAAAAAAATATTTAAAAAAAAATCAAATAAGAAAACAATTTAAATAAATGAGTTTTGAGAAGCACTAAAGAAAACGAGAAAAAAAAATAAATTTAAATGGTTAAACAAATATATAAAAACAACACAAGTTAATACTAAATTGATATATTAGTAAATTAATAAATTAAATTCAATACTGGAATCTTCCCAATGTCATTACATCAATGGTACCAGCACAAGTAAGGCAATAAATTAGAAAAAGTACGTTTGCCAAAATCTGCATTTAGTTTATAAGGTGGGCTCATTTGAATTAGCCCGACCTAGTACTAGAGAGGCCAGACAGCAAACTCGGAGTTCAGCGTCAGGCGACGTGACGATGGGATGACGATGTGGGCGGAGTGGAGTGGTTGGGGAGAGGGGGGGGGGTGGTTGATAAAAAAAAGAACAGGAGCGTATCCTGGTTTATGTATTACGGGGTGCATGGTGATTCTCAATCTATCAAAAATACACACAAATTGATTTCAGTACGAAGTATCAAGTTTAAGTACTAACTTTTGAAATTATCTAATTTAAATTAGATTATTTCGGACCTGGTAATACAGCATATAACTTGAAAAAACAGGCTGGTATTTGCCCACCCTGCCCATTATTACCAGCCGTCCCTGGGTAGAGCACTTGTTTCAAATGCAATGAGACCGGATTTAATCTCGGGTGCTGTTGAGATTTTTTCACCCTGACAACTCAGGAGTTCTTGCCTTGTTGGGTCTATTAGATCTGTCGGAAGGTACTTTGCGACAGACTAGCGTCTCACCTAAAGGGTGACAGGCAATATACACTGTCTGTTTAACGCTATAGAAACCGGAATAAACACCGGCTCCATGGGCCTTTTGGCTCTGACGGCTTGCTTATCATCCATCTTATTGTACACAGTTTTAAGTTTCGTATTGTTTTGTCGTTGTCAACATTGCTTTGTTTGTTGTCCTGATGAAGGGTTTGTACGCGAAACGTCCATTTTTTCTGCACTGTTCCCATCCGAAGCCTTTCTGTTTT
>NC_088367.1:43261863-43269363 GCF_034508935.2 Berghia stephanieae
TTATAACATTAATTTTATTGAATCATGATAAAGAATTGGTCATCGCCGTGAGACGTGCTGTGTTAGTTAATATTATCATATTTTGCGATTACCATAGGAGGAGGGGGTAGAAGGTGTAATTATAATTATAATTATAATTATTGTAACGTGTGTCCAGCATCATCGACAATATTATTATTATTATTATTATATTATTATTATTATTATTATTATTATTATTATTATTATTATTATTATTATTATTATTATTATTATTATTGTTATCGGGAGATACGGCTGTTTTTTATTGGAAAGGTCGAAAATGTCCAAAAGATTTATGTACAGAACATTTGTGTTTGAGTTTGCATTTGAAATGAAGTAGATTTACCATTCTGTAGTACTTTGAAAAAACATATTAAAAATTTGGCCAGAATACTAGTCCTTCAAATATCAAATCGATTTAAACGACACTCATCTTGTGAAAAAATCTCAAACCCGGGACTTCGGCTGGACTTTTAAACACATAAGGTGGACTGAAAGGAGCGCCAGTGACTTCTGTCTTCTGCCAGCTTCCGAACCTTACCTCAGGTAGTACGAGTCTTAATCTATCAATATTTTGACCCATCGTCTCAAAACGGTATTATGTCGGAACGAACCAGATGCTTAAAAGCCGAATTAAATGTTAAACTGGTCAAAAATATAAATTGTTGGCAATAGCACCCTAAACTATGGTATCCATTCTCCTCAATAAAACATACAAACTCAACATAAGTCTGATATGTCTGGCTATACATTCAATTTTCAACATCTTAACCAACCCGACTTAATAGCGTTTTGAGACGAAGGGTCACATATTTGAAGCAGTCGAACTACGAATCTTGGCTCCTTCCACAGAGCAAAATAAGAATCTCAAATTCAAGACATCAGGCTGACAATGAAAATATGGCCCTGAATCGCATTGTGTGAGGATTTAGATACGTTATTCAATCTTTCTGGTGGTAAATAATTGGTAATTTACAAAGTTATATTTATTAATGACTGGTAGTAGTATAGGGCAGCGTGGCTCAGCGGTACAGTCTTTGCTTCGTACCCAAAAGGTACCTAGTTCGACTACCCGCCTCGTTGTTCGGCCTTGAGCAAGTCACCTCGCCTTAATTCACTTTTGCGGCGCTGCACTGCGGCTGACGCCTGGGTTTTTCCAGTCTTCTCTTGACATAGACCCTAAAGACAAATTTCCCCTTGGGGATGAATAAATGGAATTTATTTATTTATTTATTTATTTGTCATGAAAACTACGATTTGTTATCATTTCAAGTAGGCAGGTCTTGTTTGAAGTAAAAATTCTTTGGACAAAATAAAATTTTAAAAGTGTTTTATTCGAGCACATCCATTGTATGGGGTTGTCCCAAAGGAAACGTACCTCTGGGACTGTCTGACTGACTGGCTGACTGACTGAGTGAGTGAGGGATCAAGAGAGATTTCATCTGAATCTGATCTGAAGAAAGGCGGACCAGGCTAGGCCAGGCTGATAGCTCAGCCCATCAGATGAGACATTTGCATTTTGATGCAACCAAGGTCAATACCGCCTTGCAAAGACAAAATCACATTTTTCTTACTTTTGGCCAGAAATTTTGGAAATTCTTATTACTATATCAACATTTTAAAATGCCCTCCGAGTTCACAATAATTTCATCCTAAGACCTTAGAAATCTTTTATACTTTTATGACAAGTTGATGTATTTTCGATATGATAATATATCGATATGTTTTGAAGTAAAAAATAATTTATGGCCAAAAATGTATTTTTTTTTTAAAAGCGTTTTGTCACGGTTTGGAAAAGATAGAAGAAGGAGGAATAATTTGTAAGGGCGGGAGTGAAGATTCCAAGCATGAGATTTGAAATAAAAGACAAAACAAATCAAAACAACGTAAAACAAGTAGCTACTCATTCTAGGTTGTTTGTTTTTTTTCTTTCTTCTTTCTTCTCCTTCTAATCTGTCAATCGGTGAATTTAGATGATGATGATGATGATGATGATGATGATGATGGTGGTGGGTTGGAAGTCATGTTTATATAGATTTGCAGGTCTGATACTTGGACGCAATAACTGGGAAGTTTTGACATTGTTGTGATGTGCCAATCTGGTAGGAATATGTCGGTATAAACTAGAGATAGGTTAAAGTGATTTTAAAGTAATAATTAACGGGATTAGGAGATTTAGCTTTATTTTTTGTTTTGATTAAAACATCATTCTTTCACTCACTATCTCTCTCTCTCTCTCTCTCTCTCTCTCTCTCTCTCTCTCTCTCTCTCTCTTATATATATATATATATATATATATATATATATATATATATATTTAAACAAATGTATCAATGATGGCATTTGTTTTGGACCAACTCTTATAAATTCAGCTACAAATTGCATTTAATTATCAGTTTCATCCCAAAATTAACGTCGTTGTTAGACTTTTAGTCACAGTATGCTTTGATTTGTGGGAGGAATTAATTGTCCATTGGAACAATGGGGCGATGACAGCCTTTGGGAGCCCTCGAAAGTCGCGTTGAAAAATGGTCCGCGGATAAGGCTTAAAACGCTTCTCCAAAATATCTACTGAATACACAACGGAGCCATCAGACATCAACTTACTTAACTCTTCGTTCAGGAAAATTTTGCGTTGATTTGAGAGTTTTTGTCCATTGCAACAATGGGGCGATAACCCCTCGAAAGACAAGCTGAAATAAGGTCCGCGTGTACGGCTTACCTTTTCTCCAAAATATCTACTGGATACAACAAAAACCATCAGACATTTCTTAACTCCTCGTTCATGGAAATTTCGCGTTGACTTGAGAGTGTTTATACATTGCAACATTTTTAGACTAAAATGGCCGTTTGAGAACCCTCGAATGTCCAGCTGAAATAAGGTCGGCGTATACGGCTTACTTTTCTCCAAAGCAGACTCTTCGTTCACTGCAGATTTTGCATTGATTTGAGAGTGTATTGAAATCACTCATTAAACCAATGTAACAAAAACATTTTCGGGAACCCTCGAAAGTCAAGCTGAAATAAGGCCCGCGTATATGGCTTTTTTTTGCTCCAAAACATCTACTGAATACAACAACAAAACCACCAGACGTCTTACTTAACTCTTCGTTCACGGCAGATTTAGTCAGTCCGAAATAATTAACAAGGCTGCATTCATACACATTATGACCCCGTCCAAGTGACCACAATAATAATAATAGTGACCTCAATGGAGAGAAAATAATTATTACTAAAATAAGAATAATAATTAGCTGTTTATCTTCAACCCCCCCCCCCCCCTCCCACAACGCCCCCCCCCCCCCCAACTTTCGTACGACTTTCCTTATTTATGTCTTTGCCCCAGTTTGTTGATGGCTGGTGAAGTAACTTTCGTAAACTAAACATAAAATCTCGTTTTGGTCAGAAAACAAACTTTAGATATCGATCAAGTAATCTAAAAATAAATAATTGAGTTTTAAAAAGCGCAATATCTACTATACGTGCTCAAAGCGCTTTACAAAGGGTCCCTGACCAACAGCAACACGAAACATGTGGAACCTGTTAAAATTAAACATGTATACATTCCTCCATCCATCCATCCATTCATCCATCCATCTATATATCTATCTATACATAATAACATAAACTTTTCATTCACATTCTAATCACACAAAGACACCATGATATCAATGATTAAACAAACAAACAAATAAATAAATAAACGACAAACAAACGCACACACTTACAAACATTCTCACACATTTCCCAATCCTCCCTTTTCCACATTATCTCGTCCTGAGTGGAGGGAGAGGGGGGGGGGATGGTAATGTTGTCTCATTGGTCCGGTTATTTAAACTGTTCATCTCCCCCCCCCCTCCCCCCACACACTCCCCCTATCGCCACCCCTTCCCTCTCCTCTCCTCTCTCTCTTACTCCATCTTCCCGTCTCATCTCCGTCTTGTGTCTTTTTGCCTAAATAGCCGTTAGTAGTTTGTAGTTGTAATTGCACGCCAAAGATGGCGAACCAACTAGAAGAAGGAAAAATAGGCAAAAAGAAAAGAACAAAATCATGGTGTAGAATAGTTACGAATTTCCCCAAAAACTGACGAAAAATAAATAAATAACGTCTTGAATAGAACTATAGTAACTCTTCAATTTATTGCCAATGAAAATAACAAAATTTTAAAATATTAATGCATTCGGCAACAACGGAAATTACGCCGGTAATAATCAACACAATAGCTTAAATTATAAAAACAATGATAATAATAATATAAGTGATAAGAACATTGATGTGTGTCTTAATTTTACAATAATATAGTCCTTCGTATTTTGGATGTGTTTTCAAATTGTGTGTGTAACTTAATTCTTGGATTGGAACTTAACTTCATGTTCAGTTTGTTCATTTTTGTTTTACTTCAATTCCTTGAAGGATGACAATGCTGTGAGTGTACGTAATTTATAATTTCTGGAATTTTCTCGGCCGGATTATTGTATTTATTTATTTGTCTTCCAGTGATATAGAATTCAGTTTGTATAGATACTTAATTTTTCAAGCTGTCAAAATTTGCATATCGTCAATTTAAATCTTGGGCCATCTGTGTTGTCATTTTTTTATATTTTATTTGTCGTCGTCTTCGACATCAAAATGATGATGATGATGATGATGATGATGATGATGATGATGATAATGGTGATGATGATAATGATGATTGATGATATATATGATCAAATTATTAGTTTTGTGTTTAGATTAAAAAAAAAAGAAGAAAAACTAGATTTTATTTGCAAAGTGTCACATGTTTGAAGTAAACTTATCTAAAAAATAAAAATAATTGCGTTAAAAAAAGGAACTTTTTATTTAGCAGAATATTCAATAAATGTGCTCACACCGCTTTACAAATCAAGTTGTAATGTTAGGAGCTGATTTTGCGCTGAAATACGATGAGAAAATGTAAATAAAAGGTCATTTTTCAGGCCTTAATCGTTCGTCCCTCACTGAGACTCGAATTGATGATGCTTTGGTCCTAGGGCGAATGGTATACCTCAGGACTACAATTATCTCTAAGAAATATTAGACTTTTCACAAAGCATCATTGATAAATATTAGACTTTTCACAAATCATTATTAAGAAATATTAGACTTTTAACAAAATAATATTAAGGAATATTAGACGTTTCTCAAAATAATATTAGGAATATTAGACGTTTCACAAATTATCATTAAGAAATATAAGACTTTTCACAAAATATCACTAAGAAATATTAGACTGTTCACAAAATACCATTAAAGAATATTAGACTTTTTACAAATCATCATTAATGAGAAATATTAGACTTTTCACAAAATATCATTAAAACATTTTGGACTGTTTACAAAATATCATTAAGAAAAATTAAACTTTTCAAATTAAGAAAAGAAAAAAAATAGTGCCATATTCATGTGTAATACACCAGCATGACCTTAGTCCTCGTGAGAGGATTTTATAAATACATGTACATACCATGGAGCTCTTTGTAACATTTACTACTTAGTCTGTAGATCTTCTAGTTAAATAATATTGATGCAAGCGATTACTGGAACTGTCCAAAGAATTCCCCGGCTTTGCCCAGTTTTAAGTACATTGTGTGTGTGTGTGTATGTGTGTGTGTGTATGTGTGTGTGTGTGTGTGTGTGTCACTCACTGTGCTGTGAGGAAGATGGAATAAGTTCGATGCTGAAAATTGATATAAAGTTTGAAATCTGGTCTAATGTGTTACATCTAATTGCAAAGAATTAACTTCTTCTTTTTTTATAAATTATTTTTTTAAAAACAAAAGCAACAGCCAAAACAAAAATATACCCCCCCCCCTCTCCCTCTTTAAACAAAAAAAGCAACATAAAAAAAAATAAACAAACAAAAAAAAATAAAGAAAAAAAGAAACGAATAAAAAAGAAAACAAAACAACAACAACAACAAAGACAACAACTTAATAAAACAACAACAAAAAACAAAAAACAAACAACAAACACACACACACACACACACACACACACACACACACACACACAAATACAGAAAAACCCGGAAAAAAAACAAAAAAACAAAACAAAAAAAAACAAAAAAAAAAAAACAACAACAACAAAAACAAACAAAGAACGGACAACAACAAATAACAAACTCCTCAATTGTCTGCTGATTCCCAAAATAAATAAATAAATATTCATGCAAAAGGGTTCTCAGATGGTTTATTGTCGAAAAAATAAATACCCGGACTGCTCTCCATTTTTACCTTGTTGTGTGTGTCAATTCGTTGTTGAGGTCGGTGCTGGCTGTCTTTGACTCCAAACGTGATTTTAATCTGATCAATCACTTCCATTTTTTTGGTACGACTTTTCAGCATTTATTTATAAGATGATAATTAATATATCCTTTTGATTCTGATTACATGTAATAGTCTGTAAAACTGGATTGATTGATTGATTGATTGATTGATTGATTGATTGATTGGCTTATTAATGAATTTATTTATTTATTTATTTATTTATTTATTTATTTATTTATTTATTTATTTGTGCCTTTCTCAAAATTGTGACACGGGCTGTATCGTTTTCTTGTTATCATTTTTTCCCCTTCTGAATCTGTCACGGGATATTCCTCTCCAGATCTCTATCAGATCTACCCAACTAATTCTCCTTTTTCTTCCTCCTCCTCCTCCCTTTATTTTTATCATCGCTACCACCGCCTTATCCTTCTCGTCCCGATCTTCGTCTTGCTTGCTTTCCTCTTCCTCCTCCTCCTCCTTATCCTCCTCAAATCAATTCATTAACCACATTAAGTTATTGATTTCATCATTAAAAAAATCAACATTTCTCACCACCAAAAAACTACAACTAACACAATATCTTGTGGGGTTTTCCCCATATAAATTATAACATAAACAAAGCCTAACACTATTTATAGAGCCATTCCCCTTTTTCCAACAACCATAAAAACAATAGTTAGACTAGCTGCTTCTTTAACCCTTTCCAAAATGTCCTTTCGCAGGGCTACCCCCCCCCCTCCACTCTCTCTCTCTCTCTCTCTCTCTCTCTCTCTCTCTCTCTCTCTCTCTCTCTCTACCCCCACCCAACATCAACCCAACTAACATACTTTTTATAATAATAATATTATCCCCCCTCGCCGACACTCTCACACATTTCCCTTTGATGTGGACAAGGGGTCTAAATTCCACGAGAATAAGTAAAGGACTTAATATTAATATTATTATATTTCGAGACCTCTAACAGCGGGTATTCCTCTTTATGGAGCAAGTGTGCAATACCTTTAAGAGGCTCTCGACTCTCTTGTCGCCCCTCTCTGCAAAGCCATAGCAGTTCTACCTGTCCACAATGTACATCGTCACAAGACAATCCGCTGTTTCACAGGTAGACCGAAGACTTAACTGACCCTGACGTAGAGGAAGAAGAGCCCCAGGTAGCAGGGACACCAATAATATTTGGAATTCCTAACATGC
>NC_088367.1:43274363-43276863 GCF_034508935.2 Berghia stephanieae
ACAGTAACTAACAGTTGAAAATTCGGGAGTAATACGGATTAATTCATAGTTGTGGCAGCTTTGGAATTTATTAAGTTTTCGAATAAAAAACAACGTTGTAATAATATATTTCAAAGTATTGAAAGACTGAATTAAACGCTATAAAATCAACGTTAAAATAATAATAATCTGCGTTGTATGCACCGTAGCGTATCTAGCGCTTGTGGGGGACATTTAAATATTATGCACATGATTTTATGATCGTGAATTTTAAAAAAAAATTCTTTTACTTTATGAGTTTTTTTCTTCCCTAATAGGTCTAAGTGCATAAAGGAACATAAATTGTTTCTTTGTGAAAGACTTTAAAACGTCGTGAGGAGAGGTCTTTAGAAATCCGCTATTTTATAAATGTGGACATTAATCTATCTAAAAATTTATTTATTTTTAACGATAGAAAAATCAGGTCTCAGGTTCGATCCCCAGTCTAGGCAAGCTGATATTTTGGGATGATTATTTATTGCATTTTTCATAAAATATTTGTTTTTATCTTACACCAGTACCTGCTCCCTAAATTTCTATTTTGAACGATAGACTAGCGTTCAATCCAAAGGGTAGCAAACAATGCACCGTTTGAACCCCCCCCCCCCCCCCCCTAGAATATCTGATCGAGCACGTAGAATCGTTCGTACCGTAACCACAAAGACACATTTTTATCAGTTCTAAGTACAAAGTACCAATCGTGTGGTGAAGTCAACACTTCGAAGTCTTATCGTCCAGTTCGTGTCTTTATTCTTATTCTTGTCCTCTGTGAAGATTTTGCTATATATTATCAATTAAGCAAGACTTTATTAATTGGGATCAACGTGAACGCTGAACAACAGGCAAACGCACTGGGGCGAAACGTTTCTTTTCAGCTCTTAATCCTTCGTTAATCTTCTTTCTGTTGGTTACTGTAAACCTATTCATTTCCGAGAGAGAGAGAGAGAGAGAGAGAGAGAGAGATAGAGAGAGAGATAGAGAGAGAGAGAGATAGAGAGAGAGAGATAGATAGAGAGAGAGATAGAGAGAGAGAGATAGAGAGAGAGAGATAGAGAGAGAGAGAGAGAGAGAGAGAGAGTGAGAGAGAGAGAGAGAGAGAGTTCGGGGATAGAGAGGGAGTAGGAAAGGAATGGCGGTATGAGGTGGGAGGTTGGAGAGGGGGAAGAGGGCCGAGGGGGAGGTGGTAATTATGAGTGATTGAGTTATTTGTTGTTCTTCGTGTTGTGGACTTAAAATTAATTACATCATTAAATTTTACTTTCACGTTCTTTTTTTGTTTTTGTTTGTTTTTATTAATTGTTGTTGCTTGTTTGATCCTGTATGTGTTTTTTTTGTTGTTGTTGTTGTTGTATGATTTTTGGTCAAATAACGAAAATATTCTTAATCATTCTTTGTTTTTTGTTTTGTTTTTATTCAGACTATTCAAAAAATAAAATGAAAAGACACACATAACAAGTTGTAAAAATCGAACAAGACAAAACAAAACAAAACACAAAGATATAAAACACAGACCAAAATAAAACAAACAAACAAACAGACAAAAAAAATCACACACAAAAAAATGCAAACCAAAATTAAAAAAAAAAAAACAACCAGAAAAACTAAACAAAATACCAAAAAAAAAAAAAAAAAAAAAATTAAAAAAAAAAAAGCTGAAATGACCAACGATTCCAAAAGAGCCCTCATGAAAAAAAGAAAACGTTTACAGTATCCAAATGTGCTTTTTTTTCTCCTCGTCTTATGTTTTACAAAAACAGTCAGCACTTGTTACTTACTAAGATACTTATCATTCTATTAAAAGTCTCTAACACTAGGGGGTTAGGGAGTGTATGTGTGTGTGTGCTTTACAAGGGGTCCCTGGTCAACAGCAACATTTAACATGTAGGACGGGACATGACGCCTGTTTGGCGATATTGCAATTTTTCAGACAAAGACAACGCTGTTAACGGCCAGGTATTCATTATACACCTGAGTAAGGTGAGAGAATGTGAGTAAAGAGCCTTTTCAAAGGACTCAACTATGCGCCGAGCGCGAGGCTCGAACCCAGGACCTTCCGATCCGAAAGCGAGTGTCATACCACTCGACCACATAGCCGCATAGTAGTAGGTTAAAGATATAATGGACTTATGGTGGTGGACCAGGCATGGAACCTAGAAGAAGAAGAAGATTTAAATATCTGGGAAGGTGAGTTATAGTGAACTGACACAACTATTTTTAAAAATTATAATTTGCGTAATTTTTTGGAGGCCGAAATGTGCAGTTGGTACTTATAAGGTCACAATATTACAGAGCTTTAAATCATTAAATTTCTAATGGACTTATGGTGGCGGATATTTACATATCTGGGTGGGTGAGTTATAGAGAACTGAAACATCCATTTGTGAATTTTTAATTGAAGTTTGCATAATTTTTTGAGGCCTAAATGTGTAGTTGACACCCTTCGTATTCATGTAAAAGTCTAACTCTCTTTATAAGCCAAAAT
>NC_088367.1:43286863-43306863 GCF_034508935.2 Berghia stephanieae
ATAGAGTGAACGAAATTGACGTCACTCAGCTCTTTGTTGTTGTTGTTGTTTTTGTTTTTTTTTTTCTTTGGGGGGGGGGGGGGTTTAGACATCCTTTTTAATAAGTCCTCACTAAATTGGAACAATGAGACTATAAACGTTCAAGGTTACACATTATAATTTTGTGTGTTGGTAAGGTATATCAGGCTGGTGGATGTTTCGAGTATTTTTCCTAAAAGCATAGCATCGATAACATTTATTTATGAATGTTATGAATGTTATACTATCCTTCAAAATTGGCCTGATTACATTGGTGGGGTTAAAGGAAGGAAGGGAAGAAGGTTGGGGAAAGGGAGGGGGGGGGGCATAGTGAAATACTCAAACTCAAAACCCCGAGATGCCAAATGGTTGGGTTAGAGGCAGACCTGCCCAGTACTAACAAATATTCCTTATGGGTCCACTGTTGTAATGGAAATCTTTTAAAAAATGACGCAAAATATTGTCCATTACAACAATGTTAAACTAGGCCAATAAGTGAGTTCGGATGTCAGACCTGCATATATGTGCACGGTTGGTGGAGCCTATTTAAGATATTATTGTATTATAAGTGTGCAGTCAAAACGTTTCGATAATATACAATTCTTACATTCTTGCTTTTTGGAATTCCGGACGTGTTCCCAACCGCTGCACGAGCTTGCGAGTACGCGTTGGGTACAAAGTTCGAATTCCAAAACGCAAGAGTGTAAGAAATCTTTTATTCTACCCCTCAATTGATTCCGATTTCGTCATCTCTGAGTAAAAGACATTTTCAAAAATATTAACATGATAGAGTCTATTTCTTTTTTCAAAAATCTAATTTTAGTGAAATTTAACGTTTTATAATCTGACGTCACTAATTATTATTGTAAACGTGATATCATTACGTGTTACTATTTGGGGAAAGGGGAGGAATAATAAAGAAATTCAATAATACTTGTCTACACGTCTATTCATAATTATTGCACACTTAACTCTCTCTTTACCAGCTTTTTCTTTTTCAAAATTTTCCGCGAAACATCACACTACCCAATACTAAAATAGATTCTTCTTCACTCAAACAGAAAAGCAACAAATACATTCTATACATAATATTGTTCAACTTAATAAGCTCTACAACGCAGTGTCAAGATTTTAATAGCTATGGCTAAAACTTTTAAACTTCTGTGTTCTACAAAAGCAATTAGAATTGTAAAAGTGTTCATTTATATCGTAATGAATGTGACAATTCTTCTGTGGCTGGTAAGGAAAGGGTTAGGGTAGCAATATGAAAATATATCTTCCAATGAAGACATTATGTAATCGGGTCTCTATGCCTGTCGTACTCTGAAAACAAAACAAAACAAAACACAGCAAAACAAAAATCAAACATACTTTAAAAAAATTTTGACCAGAAATTCGTCCTTCAACCAATCGATTAAAATGACCCCCATCATATTATGTCAAAAACTCTCAAATTCCTATCAAAATGTGTCGTTGTTTTGTTTTACCTATTAAAATACGGGTCCGATAATAAATAGTGATGTCTGATAGATTGATAATTTGGTGTTATCATCCATTCATTATTTTTAGCATTTTATTTCCTTGAAATTTTCTTAGATGTATAAGAATAAGGTTTTAAAATACGATTTTAGACGAAATTTGTAGCGCGTTGGCATCGAGGAAAAACCTCGAAGAAAAACATCAAGGACTGGGTCTTTTGGCTTTCGGGTCAACATAATTCACGACATCCGTCAAAAATCGTATATAATGATATGATATGACATTATGATATGATATGATATGATATGATATGATATGATATGATATGATATGATATGATATGATATGATATGATGTGATATGATATTCGTTACTTCAAGGACAACTAACTGCCTAACATTCCTCTCTAGTAAATAATTATTAGCAGTTCAAAAATTCTCCCTGCTCATTTCTATTTTACGATATGGATAACTATTAAACTCTTCAGTCGGCGCAAATAACACCCTACCAATAACTACTTTGCACGTCAATAAAACATAATTTAGAAACAAATTAACAGCGAGCTTCAAAACTCATTAACTTTCGTTAATCATATTTTATTTACAGTTCAGGGTTTTTCAAAAAATTCCCATGACAAAATTGTGTCCACGCTTTGCTGGGTTCAGATTTAACTAACCATTTACGTGTTAGATACGAGTGGATGGTCGCGGCCCCTTTGAAATATTAAACCGTAGTACTATTTGTATATTATAATGTATTCGCGTGCGTATGGTTTGTGGGTTTGAGCGTGTGTGCGTGGGTGTGTGTGTGAAAGAAAGGAAGAAAGAAAGAAGAGAGAGAGAGAGAGAGAAGAAGAAGAAAAGAGAGAAAGAAAAGAGAGAGAAGAAGAAGAAGAAAGAAAGAAAGAGAGAGAAGAAAGAAGAGAAAGAAGAGAGAGAGAGAGAGAGAGAAGGAGAGAGAGAGAGAGAAGAGAGAAGAGAGAGAAAAAGGAGTGTGTGATAGAGGGAAATGAGAGAGAGAGAGAGAAAAGAGGAGAAGAAGAGAGAGAGAGAGAGAGAGAAGAAGATAGAAAGAGAGAGAGACAGAGAGAAAGAGAGAGAACGAGAAAGAGGAGACAGAGAAGAAAGGTGTGTGGTGGGAGAGAGAGAGAGAGAGAGAGAGAGAGAGAGAGAGAGAGAGACCATTCATTCTTCTTGTACACACCAACTTTTAGATGATCGATTCCAGACAAATCAAATTAAAAGTCGATTTTATTACCTTTGATTTAACTAAATTACCTCCAACCACCACTCCCCCCCCCCCACACCCCAACCCCATCTCACCCATCTCTTCAATCACCCAACCCCCGTCAATTATAAAAAGAAAACAAATTAACATTTAATCTATAATTGTCGTTGTTTTCCATTGTAGAAATACATTTCTTATTCACCCGTCTAAATCAGACTGTTTTTATTCCCCATTCCCCCCCCCCCCCCCTTTATTTTGAAATAAGGACATGGTAAAGGTAGCTTCTTTTTACGACCAGCAACCGCCTTCTGGGCTCCATGTTTAATTGTCTCAAATGTATCGATGTTTTTTATATTCGAAGGCTGGTTTTCCAAAATCTCGTTAAGTCGATTTTTCTACTTTTTGAGATTTTCCATCCAGATAATATAATAATTTGAAATGTAAACTTATTTTAAAACATCAATTGGCACATGCACAATTTCCCTAGATTTGTATGAATTTGAATTTAAATATTATGAAATAATAGACTGAATGAGTAATTTTAGGGGAAATAATCCTTAATATCTCAATATGGGGAAAAAAAATGAGTAAGAGAGTTTTGGAAAACCTCTCGTCCTTTAAAGTCTCTTGTTTCATTCTCAGACTTTATTTTATTTTGTTTCATTCTTAGACTTGCTTTTGTTTCATTCTTACACAGCAGCAGCAGCATTCGTTGTTTCATTTCATTTTAGTTTCTATTGAATGAATTGATACAGTAAAAACCAGTATGGGCCTTTAATGTAATCTGAATGGATTCACGTTGAGATAATTTGTTAAACAGCTTGAATTTACAACTTTATGCTCTGTGAAGTGTGAGAAAATTTATGACATGCTTTTGTATTTAGATCGCCTTAGAAATCTAAATGGTTCATTAAATTTGCATTAAAGAAAAGTTTTGGAATTAGATCCAAAGTAGGACTAAATAAGAAGGATTTTGATTGGTTAATGACGTGTAGCGAAATTGATACTATTGTAGGTTGTATTTTTACTCTTTTTTTTCGCCTTTGTATGTGGGTTTTTATGCGTTTTTTTTTTGTAAGGTTTTTGTTGTTGCATTGTCATTAAATTGTCGGATACTGACAAAGACATTTAGCGAAAAAACATAAATCAACGAATTAAGATTGCCTTCAATTTAATTTTTAATAATTTTTTTTACAAAAGTATCGAGTTCGAGACTTATTTGAAGAATTTGTTTATTTATTTATCTTTTTATTTAATTAGTTATTCATTTATTTATTTATTTATTTGTCTATTTCTATTTCTATTTATTTATTTATCTTTATATTTATTTATTTATTTATTTAATCATTTATTTATTTGTTCATATTCTTATAACTTATCAGGTAATCCATCTATCTATTCATTTTTACATTTATATCTAATAATTAAAGCATTTATCACAAATTGATTGGGGATTTTTTTAGAAATACTGCCTAATCAATTTCTATAAGGAATTATTCACTATATGTGTTGATAAAGGTACAGAAAGTAGTGCAGATCATAACGCATGATTTATACTCAGTTCAACAATCTTTTTCTAGAATCGCCAAAGTCTTTTTTTTTTAGTTTTGAAAATTGAAAACAGTTTATTGTATCTTGATTTTCTAAATAATAATTTTCTATTATGCTATTGTTGTTGTTATTATTAGTATTAATATTATTATTTATTATTATATTATATATTATTATTATTATATTATTATTATTATTATTATTATTATTATTATTATTATTATTATTATTATTATTATTATTATTATATATTATTATTATTATTATTATTATTATATATTATTATTATTATTATTATTATTATTATTATTATTATTATTATATTATTATTATTATTATATTATTATTATTATTATTATTATTATTATTATTATTATTATTATCAATATTATTACTATAATTATTTTTATTATTATATTATTATTATTATTATTATTATTATTATTATATTATTATTATTATAGTAGTAGTAGTATTTTATTATTATTATTATTATTATTTTATTATATTATTATTATATTATTATTATTATTATTATTATTATTATTTATTATTATTAATATTATTACTATTATTATTACTATCATCATTATTTTTACTAGTATAATCACTATTATAATCATTATCATTATCAATCGCTTTATTAATTTACAAAAACGTCCACTTATTTAAAGAATTGATGCTAAAATGACTCGAGAAGGTATCCAAAGCGTTGTAAAAAAACACAAACCCTATAATGATTACTACAGCAACAACAACAACAACAACAACAACAACAACAACAACAACAACAACATCAACAACATCAATAAAGCAACCGACACACAATCATCAAAAGACCATTGATCAAGTTTAATCGTTTTATATCTTCAGAAATTTGAGCAGAAATGATATTTTTTTTAACCCAAAAAAATTGAGATTGTATATAGCGCAATATCCAGTAAACGTGCTCAAAGTGCTTTACAACAGGTCCCTGACCAACATCAACACGTAACATGTAGAACGAGACATGACGACTGTAAGGCGATATTACAATTTTTTTTCCCCGACAGAGACAACGCTGTTAACGGCCAGGTACTCATTTTACACCTGAATACGGTAGAGAGAATATGAGTAAAGAGCCTTTTCCACGGACTGAACGATGCGCCGATCGAAGCTCGAACACAGGACCTTCCGATCCGAAAGCGAGTATCGTACCACAAGACCACATAGACGCACAATTTACATCTATCTTGATATTTCTGGGACGAACCAACCAACCACCCCCCCCCCAAAAAAAAAACAAAAAAAAAAAACAAAAAAAAAACAACAACAACAACAACAAAAAACAAAACAAACAAACAAAAAAACCAAAAAAACCCCCGACTAAATAAACAAAAAATAAAATAAATAATAAAAACCCAATCGCACAGCCGTTACATGCACGGATTGCAAAATTGTGCGGCTGTGTAAGTTATGACACTCGCTTTCGGAATAGATAGTCGAAAGTTCAAGTCCCGCTCCGAGCGGCGCATGATTGAGTCCCTGGATAATATTACTCTTTTACTCCCTTTTTTTCTCCACAAAACTCAGATGTAAATTAAGATGTTAACAGCGTTGTGTCTCTGTCGGGTAAAAAAATTGTAATAATATCGTCTAATCAGGCGTCAAAGCCTCGTCTCACATGTTCAATGTTGACTGGGGTCGGACTCCTTGTAACGCGCTTTGAGCCACTTTTAGTGGACATTGCGCTATATATATGATGCTCACACGCCCAATGCTCATGACGTTTAAAAAAAATAATTGAGCTCTTATATAGCGCAATATCCACTAAATATGCTCAAAATGCTTTACAAACGTTTAAATGTTTGATCCACTCTTGTGCAATCTCCCAGAAGAAATCCTGGACCATGGCCTACCGTCCACGTCCTCGTCCCCGTCCAGTCAAAGCCCAGACACGCCCGGAAACGCCAACGGCGCCAAGAAACACTCGAGGAAGAGAGGTGAGTCTCGGAGAGAGAGAGAGAGAGAGAGAGAGAGAGAGAGAGAGAGAGAGAGAGAGAGAGAGAGAGAGAGAGAGAGAGAGAGAGAGGGGGAGAGAGTCGTAATCGTTGCCGTGAACGTGCACGGCCGTGAAATTTATTCTTTTAATTCACAAAAGCTACACTGCCGTACTTCGAAAAGAAAAAAAAACAATTAAAAAAACAGTTTTCTTCTTACAAATTGGCAATATAAAAAAGTCATTCAGAGCGGACAATATCAATTGCGTGCTATCCTTTGGATAGTACGCCGGTCTATTGCAAAGTACTTTCCACCAGATCTAATAGACCCAGCTACCCAATCATTGCTTTGTGGGACAGGGGGTTGGGGTGGGGGGTGGGTGGAGGGGGGGGGGGGGGAGGGGAAAGAAAAAATCTCGACTGCTGCCTGGAGCGTGTGAAGCGAGTGCTCTACCAACTGAGCTATCGGGATTTGTACTACCGATTGATTCATTAAATTAAACCCCAAATGTTCAAAAAGTTTCAAATATAATTTTTTGAGATCATCATTAAAATGACTTTTTCCAACTATGCACCGAGCGAGGCTCAAACTCAAGACCTTCCGATCCGAAAGCGAGTATCACACCACTAGATCACGACATTGCCGCAATTATAATATAATTAAAATAATTGAGCTTTATATAGCGCAATATCCACTAAATGTGCTCAAAGCGCTTAACAAGAGGTCCTTGGTCAACAGCAACATTTAACATGTAGGCGGTATTACAATTTTTCGGACAAAGACAACGCTGTTAACGGCCAGGTACTCATTTGACACCTGAGTACGGTGAGAGAATGTGAGTAAAGAGCCTTTTCCAAGGACTCAACTATGCGCCGAGCCCGAGGCTCGAACCCAGGACCTTCCGATCCGAAAGCGAGTGTCATACAACTAGACAACATAGCCGCAATTGATTTATCATAACCATTATCATTATGAGCAAAAATAAAAATAAAAATTTTTAAAAATTAAAAAAATACAGATTTTCCGTACACCAGGCGATACATGATTAAGATGTTGAACATTTTTTAGAAAGAGGTTTTGAGAGTTTAATCTCGTTCATTCCATCACCAGCCTCCCCAGTCTTCCCCCTAGAATCAACTAACATCCGTTTTAAGTTTCACAACAATCCGACGGTTGAAATCCTATTTAACTTTTTCAGCCAACCCCACTCAGCCACTCCGCAGATTTTCGACGAAGGAACGGACAAGGTTAAACTTAAAACTGCCGTATGTACTCTGGCAAAAACAAGTTTTTAAAAAAGATTTAATTTGGCCAGAAAAATCATCCTTCAAATATAGACCGATTTAACTGACTCTCGTCTTAGCAAAAACTCTCAAACCTGGGACTTTGCAAAGTCTTTATTAAAGCCCCAAGTTTGAGAGTTTTAGCCAAGATGAGGGTTACCCAAATTGATAGATATTTGAAGGACGAGTTTTCTGGCCAAATTTTAAAATATGAGTTGGTTTTTTTTTCTCTCTAGAGTACGGCAGTTAACTGGTTAAACTTTAAAATGCTTTGATTTTCGATACGTCACTGTAAAATGTGGATGTAAACAAACATGCTCGTGATGGGTTTTGGATTGTGAAAATAGCGTGGGGTTAGCAAGGGCTAGGGGCTCGGAAATTGTAAGAAAACATGGATTTGTATGTCGGTGAAAAATTAAACAACTGGCATATTTCGCGTATTTGGAGTAATGATGATAATGTAAAACAACAGTGGCCTGCCTGGAGCACCGTATGTTTCTTCCCCTTCTCAACCCACCCCCTTACCCCCCCCCCTCTTCTTCTTCTTCTTCTTCTTCTTCTTCTTCTTCTTCTTCTTCTTCTTCTTCTCTTCTTCCCTTCTTCTTCTCCTCTCTCTCTCCTTCCTCCTCCTCCTCCTCCTCCTCCTCCTTCTTCTTCTTCTTCTTCTTCTTCTTCTTCTTCTTCTTCTTCTTCTTCTTCTTCTTCTTCTTCTTCTTCTTCTTCTTCTTCTTCTTCTTCTTCTTCTTCTTCTTCTTCTTCCTTCTCCTCCTCGTCCTCGTCATTTCTTTTTTCTCCTCCTCCTATTAATCATTTCTTCTTCCCCTGCTTCCTCTTCTTATTCCTCCTCCTCCTCCTTCTACTACTACTACTGCTACTGCTACAACAACAACAACAACAACAACAACTACTACTACTACTACTACTACTACTACTACTACTACTACTACTACTACTACTACTACTACTACTACTACTACTACTACTACCCATTCTCCTACTACTCCTCCTCCTCCTCCTCCTCCTCCTACTACTACTACTACTACTACTACTACTACTTCTATTACGACTACTACTAATGTTAATAATAATAATAATAATAATAATAATAATAATAATAATAATAATAATAATAATAATAATAATAACGACGACGACGACGATGATCATGATGATGGTAATGATGATGATGATGATGATGATGATGATGATGATGATGATGATGATGATGATGATGATGATGATACTGCTATTACACTTATCAAACACGAGGAGGAATGAATCGCCGAAAAACACCATAAAAACACCATTTCGCTATGTCTACCCCATGTAACGAATGACCTTTTCTTCAAAAGTATCTGTAGAAATATTTACGGTGTACATTATCCACTTGTCCCACTAAACGTAGCCCTAGACACGACAGAAACGGAACAGGAAATTAAGAGCGATGTCTTCCCGCCGTTAACCAACGTTTGTTTTTGTTGCCCGGCAACAGTATCATAATAAGCAAGATCGGAATGAGCTAAAACAAAAAAAAAAAATATGGCTCTGGAGAGAAAAACATACGGTTCTCACATCGTGAAGACTTATTTTACCGCAAACGAAATCTATTTTTCAGTTTAAACTTCAGTTTCTGTTATTTTTAGTAATAGTAGGCGGGGTGAAATAGTATTTTATAACGTTGTGCTATGCTAGGCGGGTTGAAATAGTATTTTATACCATATGGTGTTATGCTCCGACATTGTAATTCGCCAAAAGAGTTGTAACCATATAGAGCTTTTATACAGGACATCTCCATATATCGTAAAATTGATATCCACATTGTCTTGGTATTTGAGGTTCACATAGCTCAGTTGGTAGAGTGCTCTATTTCACACGCAAATAGATCGAGATCGATCTCGGGTGAAGCAAGTTGTTGTTTTTTTTCCGGACCCCCCCCCTCCCCTCCCCCTCGCCCCCTCTGTTAGATCTGGTGGAGAGGATTTTGGGATAGACAATGCAAAGGGTAGGAAGAAGCAATTGCTGTTGTCCATTTCACGTTATAGATAGTATGCGTTTGACTTAGAAGCTCATAACATTGCCATCCGGAAGTATGACGGATCAACACACAGAACTGTGTGTATCCATGAACGTTTATAGTCGGGTTAATACAAGTCAGTGAGCATTACTCATAAACGCGGATGGCAAAAAACAATAACAAAGACTTTATTGACGTCATCTTCGAACTATCTATAGATACCTGGATAGAAACATAATCTCCGGCTCCACTGGTTTACTGGCTCTGAATGATTTATTTTTTCTCCATATTTTTAACAACACCTGAAAGTTCACTGTGCTCCCTAAACCCCCATGTTTTTTTGTTTTTTTTTTGTTTTGTTTTGTTTTTCAAATCTTCCTCTATACTAGCTGAATCATTCTATATTCATTTGCAAATTATACCGAAACTCAAATTAATCTCCAATTTTGGCGCAAGCTGTGGCCGGAATATGGGCATAATAAGATGACCAACCAACATCAAATCAAATTGACCGGACATTTGGGGGATTTTTGCCAGCTAGGGTGGTCGATAAGCAATCCATCTACATACATAATCTGTCAATAAAATAGGATTAACCACGGATTACTGGTCTATTGTCTCGCACAATGACATTCTTATGTCTGTTTTCTTTTAGAAAATTAACCAATTAACTACCATTTTATGGAAAAACTCGTATTTAAAAATTTGGCCAGAAAACTCGTCCTTCAAAGTATCGATCTATTTAAATGACCCTTATCTTGGAAAAAAAAAGAAGAAAAAAAAAACAAAAAAAAACCCAAAAAAAACAAACAAAACAAACAATCAAAAAACTCTCAAACGTGCACTTCTCTTTGGGCCGGTAGAAGTATCAGAGTTTTCTTTTATACACTTGGTTTTTTATAAGAAATAAGAATAACCTATGGAAAGAACTAATGCTATCTCAGCGGAGATCATCAATGTTAAAATAAATAGATAAATAAATAAATTTTAATATATGAATAAATAAGTGATAGATGGATAAATGAATAAGAACATTTAAAATGACTTCAAACTATGGAATTCTTTTTTTTTAATCATAAGTTTAAGATTTTTTTAGTTTATACAGACATATCGTTGTCACTCACTAGTCAGTAAATATACTGTAGCCCCCTCTCCTACCTCCGCTGCTCTTCCCCCAACATTCCCCCCCCCCCCCACCTCCCTCCAAGATAATACAAATGAGCTTCCAAAAAGAAAAATAATATGCATTTAGTCATGAGGATTTCATTGTACTCGGACACGGCATTGTTGTGTCCACTGGTTGGACATCGAATCAATTTGCTGGGCCGGAAATAAGATGGTTGACTAGCCACTCACCCAGCGGTCACTGTGCGTTGACGACTTCGTCCATTGATTTCTGTGGAAAGGGACCGCCGCTGACTGCTGCTCTGCCAAAAACAAATAAATGCCAAAACAGTTTTTTCCCCCTTTTAATATGGCCATAAATTTTGTATTTTAAATATCGATCAAGTAACCAGTTAAGTGCCTTACTCTAGAAGGACACGTATTAAAAATGTGACCAGATAAGTCGTCCTTCAAATATTTAATCGATTTAAATGACCCTAATCTTGGCCAAAATCGCTTAAACCCGAGACTTCGCGAAGTCTGGGGAACTGTGGGGAAACCAGTGATTTGTGGACATTGAATCTGGAATTAGTTGATTTAGTTAGTCCTTACAAGATACTGTAGAAAATTGTCAACGAATTAATTAGCGCTAATATCAGTCCACGCGTTTGCACCCAAAATATTATTTGGTTTGAAGGAATTTACCTTACTTTGGATTTGAATTCTCTTTATAGCAAAGTACTCTCTGACTCTCTGACAGGCCTGAATTAGACCTACCTAGCTTAGCCAATTAAGGTGGACATTAAGATTTGAGAATATGTATGATGAACTTTAGCAGACTTTAACCGGTTCAAAAATATTTTTTACTTTCTTTTTATTTATTTCTCACTTTTCCTGGCGATCCAGTCTAAAAAAAATTGTAACAGCGCCTCAGAGGCGTCATGTCCTATCTTACATAAAACATAATTGTTGGTATTGGACCCTTTGTAAAGCCTCTGAGTTCGTGTGGAGGATATTGCGTTATATAGAAGCTGATGTTTTAAAGATAATTATTCTTTATTTCCTCTTTATCTCATTTCGTTTTGCGAGTCAGTTTGAACTTCTCATTCAGACAATAGAGCTTCTAGGGACCGTTTTGTTCTATGCTAAATAGCTATTGATGCATTGCGTTCAGTTAAAAAAAAACAACAGACTTATAACATCTGGAGACGCCCGGTGTAACCTAACAACATACAAAACAATGTGTAACATACACGTTCATAGTCTAATTAATCCAATTTAGTGAGAACGACTGATGAGAATGGGTGGCTAAAAACAATAACAAAGAACTGAGTGACGTCAACTTTGTTCCATCTATATGCTCATGTTAAATAATTCTTTCTTTCCTCTTTATTTTGTTTTGTTTTGCGAATCAGTCTTATTGACTTCTTACTCAGGCATTGGAGTTTTCAGGGATTCCTATGTTCTATGCCGAATACTTATAAGCCAAAAATATTAAAGAGATTGAATGAAAACCTCACTTGGTAGATCACGAAGCCTAGATTTATGAGACGGCGTTGATAGCCTTGAGTAGGGGTGTAATAATAAGTCTGACAGTCGAATCAATACGGGCACAATAAAAAGATGATGAATACTAGACCGGGGCGTAGGGCGTTGTAGGATCAATTGGGCTAGGCCCCTCGTGAGCCATGGAAACGAAAACTACTATGACGAAAAGGAGAAAAGGGGTTTTTAGTATGTTGGTGTAATGTTGAATATGAGAGAAAATCAGAATAAAGTTTTTACAAGTTTATTCAAGATTATTAATTTTCCATGTATTAATTAACATAAAAAGGGCCTTATTGGTGTTTTATTTTTTTTAACATTGAGAAAATTTTAATTTAAAAAATGCTTTGATTAGATAAGTTAATATGCGTAAATATTCACCAAATTGGCTTGAGTAACAGTTTTCACTCTATTTACTAAACTGTTGCAACACGTATGTGACATTTAGAGTTGAGGGAAAAGAGAAGAAGATGAAGAAAAAAAAAGGAAAAATGAATGAAAGAAAGAAGAAGAAAGAAAAAAAAGAGAAAGAGAGAAAAAATAAGAAAGAAAGAAAGAAAGAAGGAAAGAAGAAGAAGAAGAAGAAGAAGAAGAAGAAGAAGAAGAAGAAGAAGAAGAAGAAGAAGAAGAAGAAGAAGAAGAAGAAGAAGAAGAAGAAGAAGAAGAAAAGATGTGATGATGATAATAGTGGAAGGGGGGGGGGGGTGAATAAAGGCAAGAGCTATGGATAAACACTTAGAACTGGACGCGGACAGGACAACGACGGAACAACTGGCTCAAAAGTGTCTGGTCATAACTCACGCTTGACCAGTCAGATGAGGGGATGGATGTGGTTGGGGTCATGTGCTGACAACCAAAGGTCAAAAGTCACATTTTACAACACTCACTCACATTGGGGCAGACATTATGTACTGTGCTCGGACAGCGGAACCGCCACTGCTGCTCATGCCTCTGTTTAGTCTTTCGAAAAGAAAAAGTGACCGGTGCTTAGTTTATTTATTTATTTATATATTTATTTATTTATTATTATTTATTTATTCATTTATCGATATATTATGTATTCTTTTATTTATTAATGATTTGTTATTTAATCATTTTCTTTCCTTGTTTATTATTTATTTACTCTTATGGGAAATATCTAGTAGTGTGGTGAAATTATAAATAATAATAGTGATAATAATGGTGATGATGGTTATAACAATAATAATGACGATAATGATGTTAATAATAACAATAATAATGATAAAATATATAATAATAATAATAATAATAATAATAATAATAATAATAATAATAATAATAATAATAATAATAATAATAATATAATAATAATAATAATAATAATAATGATAATGATAATAATAATATAATAATAATAATACATGAATAATAATAATAATAATAATAATAATAATAATAATAATAATAATAATAATAATAATAATAATAATAATAACAATAATAACGACATATACCAGCTATTCTTGTAACGTTAAACGGACATTAAGAATAGCATTGAGACAAGTGAGAACAAAACTGACGTATAAAAAAATGTCATGTTTTTATTTACTTCTTGCACCTTTCTCTGCTATCAAGTGGAGTTGTTTGTATTCCATAGCTTTGTGTAAAATAAATAAATAAATTCTTTGTAATCCACCCTTCAACCCCCCCCCCCCCCCACCTCCCTCCAAATCACTCCGCTTGTAGAATTCTATAAAGCACAGCTCTTGACTTCCATTTAGACTCCAAAGTATGTGAGAGTGTTGTCACAGTCTTTAATGGTTTAGAGGGAGAAGGAGAGAGAGAGAGAGAGAGAGAGAGAGAGAGAGAGAGAGAGAGAGAGAGAGATCATAAAAGTTTTGGGTTATTGTAAAAGAGGGGGCGGGGGGGGGGGGGCGATCTAGATGAATTAATACAAGTAAAAAAATAAGAATGAAAAAAAATGGATAGTTTGAGGTTGGAGAGAATGGGCAATGGGGGGGGGGGGGGGGGGGGTGGTTGAGAGAAAAAGGAGGCAACGGGCAATTTGCTTAACACATTTTGTGCCTGTTTTTTCCAAATCTTTGTTTTTCAATCTCCCTCACATCTTTGAAGTTTGGCCCATCAAGGCAGTGATTTAAAGCTGACAGAAGCCATAAATTTGATGCTCCGATACCGGAAATCGCTTGGGGGGTCAGTGTAAGAGAGCTCTTCATTTTCGGGAGATCACAAGAAGTTAGCGAGCTAAGGGTCAACTTTTGACCCAGTTTCTCTTCATAACGTTAGGCATGTGGGCACGAAGAGGCGATAAATTTTAAGAAAACGATAACGTCCATATTTTTTTTTATTCTGGAGGTGATAGCGCGTGATTTATTCGAATTTGGAATTGTCTAATAAAATTATTGCAGAGCACTATTATTTAGTTGGAGTTTGCTCTGGTTAAAATATTGTTTCTCCTTAGTCATTTCATACCCAATTTCTTATTTCAATATTAACAATCACTTTAGTCATTTGTCTATTCTTTTAGGTAAATACGTCAATCCAGAGTATATTGTATAATACAAAATGAAAATGTTGCTGCTTGAAGCTCGAAGTAAAAAATAACGATAAGTGTTGAATTGTAAGCTTCAATTTATTAGACGAAAACAGATACTGTGGTCGTTTCGGGTTTCCTCTTTATCAATAAAACACGATGAATAAAACACTAAGGACGACTGAGTTATGTGTGAATCAAACATGTGATTCCAAACCATAACACATAAACTCTGATCAATACTCTACTCAACACTCCTCCATACGCTTTTGTTATCGATAATGTGTCGTATACACAGAGCAATATTCACTAAATGTGCTCAAAACGCTTAAGAAATCGCCCTTGCAAGAAGAGCCATGTACCATTTCCACCACAACCATACAACATTCCACTCATTCATTGTACGATCCCAAGCCATAACACATAAACAGTGATCAAGACTCTACTCAACAACATTTATCCAGAGGGTTTTATGTCTCGTACATACTGCGCAATATCCACTAAATGTGCTCAAAAGTCTTTCAAAATCGCCTTTGCAAGAAGAGGCATGTACCATTTCCACCACAACCATACAACATTCCACTCATTCATTGTACGACTCCAAACCCAAACACATGAATTTTGATCAATACTCTACTCAACAACTCTCCTCCAGAGGGTGTTATGTGTCGTATATACAGAGCAATATCCACTAAATGTGCTCAAAAGTCTTTCAAAATCGCCCTTGCAAGAAGAGGCATGTACCATTTCCACCACAATCATACAACATTCCACTCATTCATTGTACGACTCCAAACCAAAACACATGAACTTTGATCAATACTCTACTCAACAACTCTCCTCCAGAGGGTGTTATATGTCGTATATACTGCGCAATATCCACTAAATGTGCTCAAAACGCATAAGAAATCGCCCTTGCAAGAAGAGGCACGTACCATTTCCACCACACACACAGTCATACATTCTACTCATTCATTGTACACCAAGCCTTAACACATAAACTTTGATCAATACTCTACTCAACAACACTCCTTCTGAGGCTTCTAAGAGTCATATATACAGCGCAATATCCACTAAATGTGATCAAAACGCTTTACAGATCGCCCCTTGCAAGAAGAGGCACGTACTTCTTCGACCATACACTGTCATACATTCCACTCATTCATTGTACGACTCCAAACCATAACACATAAACTGTGATCAATACTCTACTCAACAACACTCCTCCAGACGCCTTTGTTACCGACATTGTGTCGTAGTATTATATATACAACTTCTATGTATTTCAATTGTATAGAATCTCTTTTTTCTTCCTATTCAATGTATTGAATTCACACCCAATGTCGTGAAAATTGGACTGTATTGTCGCTTAAAACAACATGCAGAACGTTTTTTTTTTATTCACATTTTGTGGAATATTATAGGAGTAGGGCTGGTCAATAATAAGCCTTTATAATCAGCCAAGGTTTGACGATATCGTTATGATTAATAACTAATTATTATGGTTTGAATGAGTGAGAGAAAAAATTGCAGTTCATAATGATATACCTTGGTGTTTTTTTTAAGGTAACGGAAAAGTCTTTGGATCGATAGAGAGAATGAAACAGATATAATACTTTACTGATTGAGTGATAAATAGATAGATAGATAGATAGATAGATAGATAGATAGATAGATAGATAGATAGAAAGGGAGAGAGAGAGAGAGAGAGAGAGAGAGAGAGAGAAGGAAGAGAGGAAGGGAGAGAAGAGGGCACAGAGAGAAAGAAAGATAAGAGAAGTCGAGAATGAGAGAGAGAGAGAGAGAGAGAGAGAGAGAGAGAGAGAGAGAGGGAGAGATGGAAAAGGAGAGAAATAATGCCAGACTGTAAATAGAATAATATATTGAAATGCTGGATAAATCACAAATATTACAGACAATTGTGATCCATAAAGATAGTGCTAAGATGTAGAAAACTTTGGAATAATCCTGCAACTAATAATAATAATAATAATAATAATAATAATAATAATAATAATAATAATAATAATAATAATAATAATAATAATAATAATAATAAATCTTCTTCTACAAAAGAGTTTCGTTTGTTTTCTTTTTGCCTTGACCTCTAACCTTCGACCTATCTCATCCATCCAGCCATTTCCAAACCTTCTAACGTTTAGCCCTTGTGTACACCGCCAACCACTCGCAACCTCCACGACCTCCGAGAGAATCTGTCTTGTACTAATGGAATGTCCTGACCCCCTTCTTAAGAGATTCACCCTAGAGTGAATAGAATTCGACAAACATGTTTTGCCCTCGCACCAGAATGCGGTCCCGGCATGTTTAGCCAGATCTTTTACTAGTTAAACTGCCGTACTCTGGAAAAAGTCGTATTTAAAAATTTGGCTAGAAAAACTCGCCCTTCTAATATCGATCGATTTAAATAACCCTCATTTTGGCAAAATCTCTCAAACCTGGGATTTCGCGAAGTCTTCATCAAAGTTTCAGGTTTGATAGTTTTTGACAAAGTAAATGCCATTTAAATCGATCGATATTTGAAGGAGGAATTTTCTAGCCAAATTCTTAAATATGACTTTTTTTTCTTCCCGAGTACTGCAGTTAATTAGTTAAGCCCTTGATATTTAAGCCGCGATTGTCTTATCCAAAATTCTCATTAGAGATCATATAGATCAGAAGCCATTCTCTTTAGTGTGATAGATATAATGATAGTATTAGAAAATAAGTAAATATCATGTTCTACCTTTATTAACTACGAAGATGAATAGTGATATATGTGTTATGAAAATATGAAGATGAAATAAACGTACACCTTCAGAACCATTATTAAGAGTTTAGAAAGAAAAGTTGATAATTGTATAAAATCAAATGGCTTACGGTAAAAAGATGTTTTAATGTTGCTATATTAAAAGACAATAATGAGGAATATGAAAGACTTCTGAGAGACAAAGATATGACATCAATTCTTAATTCAATATCATGCTAAACATCAAAAAATGGCTTATTGTAAAAAGATGTTTAAAAGTTGATATATTAAAAGACAATAATGAGGAATATGAAAGACATCTGAGAGACAAAGACATGACATCAAATTTTTAGTTCAATAGCATGCTAGACAACTCCATTTTTTATTCTTTTATATATCAAAATTACCCATGTGAATTTTCGGAATTTCCATTACTAAATTACCAATCTACACAACAATTTTTACATGTTCCATACACTATAATGCTGCTAATTTGTTATAATTTAGCCCCTTCGTGCTGTTTCAAACGACAGAACACCCATGCTAAGACGTGCAACGGAAGTCATGTGACCTTGGTGACAAGGTCAACCGGAAGTGTTCCCCTGTAGTTGTCTTCCATGACTAGGATCTATCAAATCGGTCATTAAAATCCTTATTACTCGTATTTTCATTCTCTTCGTTTTGCCATTTCATTCTTGCTATTTCATACAAATATATCTAGGCTATTTAGTGCGTCACCTTAAAAAAAATATTTTAAAAGATATTGCGATGATATTTAATCCAGAATTTACAAACAAGAATAGAATGGGAACATATAGACATATAATGATATTATCATCTTCATCCCTATTTCCCCGTACAGGATTTTATTATGAGTCACTGACAAAAAAAAAAGTTCCCCTGATTAGAAAGTTACTATTGGCAAATTTTAGGAGGGTGGGGGTGGGGGGGGGGGTGCATCGTGATTTTTACTGCTTCAAATATTACGACTTTTTGTATATCACACAAAACGCTACCTATCGTTTTTGCATATTCCAAAATCTCAACAATGTCTAACAACAGCCTTATGAAATAATCCAAGAAAGAAAAACAAAACAAAACAATAACAAAAAAACCCCACATAATAATATATCAACAAAAGGCAAACTAAGAATGTGGGGGATGTCCTACTCGCCCAAAACACAGTCGTAGCTGTCCCCTCTCTAAGACTCCAAGCATACATCCAGGAGCGTCGCCTGACTATTAATCTCGGCTGACTGAATCCTGTCACAAGAAGTTCCGATTGCCTCCCTTGACATCGGTTTGAAGAAGGCCCGGTCACCGTCACTCTCCTCCTCTAGTGACTCCTTTGAGGCCAGGCTTTTTTTCTTTGCCTTCCTCAACCTGTATGTGTATTCCTACGTGTGTTATTTCCGTGTCCTTAGCATAATTGTCTATGGATTTTCTAGATGTGTAGTTTTTCTTCCCATTGTTATCTTTTTTTTTCATGAATGAAAAGAGTTACTTCAAACAATCGAATTGAATTGCAAAATATATAAAATTGCATGTTTCTGTTTGTACGTTTTTTTTCTTCAATTTCTTTTTCTTCTTCTTCTTCGTCGTTATAACTTCATATTCATCCTCCTTCTGGATGAAAGATAATATAATATCTCTGCTCTACTCCTCTCTCTCTCTCTCTCTCTCCCCATCTCTCTCTCTCTCTCCATCTCTCTCTCTCTCTTTCTATCTCTCTCCCTCCCTGCATCCCTCTCCTTTTCATCCCCTCTCTCTCCCTCTCTCTCTCACCTACTCCGCCCCCTCTCTGTATGTGGATCTGTGTATGTTGATCTGCTTGTATGTGCACGCGCATTTGTTTTATGGCATCTCTTCAGCACTTTATGCTTTAAACTCGACCTTAAAGAATACCGATTTCTTTTCCCATATAAATATCACACTGTACGGATACCGTAAATTGGATTCCTCCGATAACTCAAATAGAGGGATCCTCGCCCCATAAGCCAATGGCTCTTGATGATCATTTTTTTTCTCCTTCTGATCCCTATGTCCACTCAGCAGTGATTTGGTTGCAGGGTCTATCGGAGGCAGCTTGGATCAGCGGTACGATCTTTGCTTCCTAGGTACCGAATTCGACTACCTGCCTCGTTGTGTGTGTGGCCTTGATTGAGCAAGCCATCTCGCCCTAGTCAATTTGCGGCGCTGCACTGCGGCTGACGCCTAGGTCATTCCAGTCATCCCTTGGAATAGACTCTAAAGATAAATATCCTGTTGGGGATGAATAACGGAAATTTATTTATTTATTTATTTATTTATTTATTTATTTATATAATTGAAACTACTTTAGCGTTCTAATTAGAGGTTAGCTAACAATCTCCTCTCAAAGTTAATGCTACAGATTATTCCCAGCTCAATATGTTGGATAGCTATGAAGAACTTCATATATACTACATACATCTTAAATCTATAAAATTCATTCTATTTTCCTGTAAATTGATAAACCTTTTTTTCTTTTCTATTTCTTTCTGATCTGTCTCCAGGTCACAG
>NC_088367.1:43311863-43314363 GCF_034508935.2 Berghia stephanieae
CATTGCCCACAATCTCAAAGGGGACCGCACGTAGGGCAGCCACTGTGAGAGCGCCCATCTGAGCTGAGTCAAAAAGTCGAGGAGCACCATCCAGCCCCGCAGGGGTCTTTGCCTGCACCTCTTTTCACGACACCACTTCAAAGGGCAAATTGTCTTGTTTCTTTTCTGAAGTAAATCGCGGAGACGTTATGGAAATGAATATCATTATTATTGTTGTTGTTATTGTTGTTATTCTTGTGGTTGTTGTTGTCTTTGGTTTATGGAAGATCGAAGGAAAAGAAGTCAAGAGGGATAAATGAGAACGGATTTGGAAAAACCCAAAGTGACTTACAACGATACGATGTTATCCCAATGGCTGTCAATGAACTGTTTGTTAGATTTGGGTTAATTTAATGTTCCATTACGACCACAGAACTCTGTGTTTAGTAGACTTCTATGAATAGTACTACTTTATTTTTTTAGTTTGCTGAAAAGTAACATCCGCACGGTATAAGGCAATCGTATATTCCAAAGCACTTTTTCCTCATTTTGTGCAGAAAATTTGTACTTCTAAATATTTTGATAGATCAGTTACATGAATTCCATTTTTTTTACAAGTCTAAAAGCTGAGACTTCTTTAACTAGTTAGTGGTGCTGTTAGTTTTGCACGACCGCGACCGTTGTACAGTCAATAACCATATAAAGACAAAGAATGGGGTCTCGTGATTTTGGACAAACGGAATATATTTTTTGGACGCGATAATGTCAAGTGTTTACCTGGTGGCAATTAGAAGTCTCGGGTTTAAGACTGTTTGACATGATAGGTAAGGTAATCTTAATCCATCGATAGAATATGAAGGGTTTTCTGGTCAAATTACGTATTGCACTTAAAACCAAAGCCGCGAGATTCTGCCATTGTACTACATATATGGTGAACTATCAATGTACAAGAAAAGCATGACCACTTCTTCTTCCTGAAACCTGAAAACTGCTCATAACGCAGGAATTTCAGATATTCACGATGTCCAAAGGTATGCTCTAAAATTAATGTTCATAAAATTGGAAGGCTGGCTGTTCCACAGTCTGGTAGAGTTGCAATCTTGACAGCGCATGCGGCATTTTGGTATGTCCATTGAATCAACCTTGCTTTGTAATCCGTAGGTAAAAATCTAAGTCGATTATTATATATCAATCCACCCCTCTCCCTAAATAGTAACGCGTAATGATATCACGTTTACAATAATGATTTGTGACGTCAGATTATCAAACATTAAATTTCACTAAAATTAGATGTTTGAAACAAGAAATATCATTTTTTTGAACATGTCTTTTACTCAGATATGACGAAAACGAAATCGATTGAGGGGTAGAATAAAAGATTTCTTGCACTCTGGCGTTTTGGAATTCGAACTGTGTTCCCAACATGCACTCGCACGCTCGTGCAGCGGTTGGGAAACACGTCCGGTGTATGAATCGTATATTATTGATATATCAGTTTATAGTTTTAGAAGTACCACGATTTAGAGCTGTAGAAATTTATTATCCGATGTTATCATTGGGGGAACTGAGGAAACAGAATAAAACTGGACTGCACTTTCTGGCCCCTTTGTCAACCCAGCAGTGATTGGAATGTGTATCTGGGGAGATCTCGCAAAAAGTACTTTGTAAGCAACTGTCCGTTTGTAACGCTACATATACAGGATGAATCTTCAGTCTCTGAAGTACTTCTTTTTTTTTTTTGTTGTTAATACGATTGGAAAAAGATGAGGGGATATAGAAATGGAGAGATATATGCTTAGAGGGACACACACACACACACACACACACATACAGAGAGAGAGAGAGAGAGAGAGAGAGAGAGAGAGAGAGAGAGAGAGAGAGAGAGAGAGAGAGAAAAAGAAATTAATGAAAAACATAAAAAGACGAGCTGAAACTAAATGACTAGGTGACACTAATAACATAAACTACAACAACAAAAAGAAGGGGGAGTGGACTCTAAAATGGTTATCGTTTTCTGGGACCCTTTGGCCGCCATTTGTATTGTTCGCGGACGGCGAGAAAACGGGTGCGTTTGGGAAGAAGAGACGCATTCGTCCGGAAAATATTGGCCCAATCGGCCAGACCAAATTTGATTTTGGCTCTAAAATGAGACGGCCGATGGGTCCTGACTAATGAATATCAGAAAACCTCCCTCAGCTATTCTCTAATACAATGAAAAAATGCCTTTTTTAACATGTTAGTAAAGAAGAAAATAAAAAAAAATGCAAACTTTTACATGAAATATTGAGGACCCCAAACTTGTAAAAAGTCAGAAACAAAGGACTTCATTCTGATGACGTAGATCACAGATTTTTTGATAACATAACGGCCATCTTAGTAGACCGGTGTTTGAAGTGAAAGTCTAAAATGACCGGAAAGATATTTTGGCAAAGCACGATGGTGTTCTCTTGTCCTCTTTTACATTCTTCCGAGGCGATAGTCGTTCGTTATTCTGTAGGTTGTGTATTATTGTATGTAGTAG
>NC_088367.1:43319363-43336863 GCF_034508935.2 Berghia stephanieae
TTATCTTTCTACATATTATCTATCTATCTATCTATCTATCTATCTATCTATCTATCTATCTATCTATCTATCTATCTATTTATCTATCTATCTATCTATCAATCTATATGTCTATCTATCTATCAATTTCTTTATCTTTCTACATATTATCTATCTATCTATCTATCTATCTATCCATAATCTATCTATCTATCTATCTATCTATTTATCTATCTATCAATCTATCAATCTATATGTCTATCTATCTATCAATCTCTTTATCTTTCTACATATTATCTATCTATCTATCTATCTATCTATCTATCTATCCATAATCTATCTATCTATCTATCTATCTATCCATAATCTATCTATCTATTTATCTATCCATCCATCCAGCTGCTGTCTATCTAGATATAGAGTTACACTGTTACTCTCAACCTATATTAACCTTTATATTAATTAATCCTTTATATTAATTTTATTTTATTTTATTAATTAAGACCATGAATTATCTTTCTACCTATATTTTGTGCGTGTGTCTTTTCCACGAACCCTCAATTTAATAGATAGATAGATAGATAGATAGATAGATAGATAGATAGATAGATAGATAGATAGATAGATAGATAGAGAGAGAGAGAAAGAGAGAGAGAGAGAGAGAGAGAGAGAGAGAGAGAGAGGGGGGGGGGGATAGCTCTAACAGTAGCGCTACCCTCTCCCCGGCCAGGTGGAGTTGTCGTACCTGTAATGTCGTGGGTTCGAGCCCCCATCCCCGCGATTATTTTTTAAAATTATCTTTTGTCTTCTGGTACTTTTCTACTCACTTCATTCTTTGTTCTTTACCCGAGATAGACCCTGAAGCAAAAATTTCTCCTGAGTAAGAATTATAACGCGGAATTCTTTTTCCAATAAAACAGCTTTTCGTCTCATACCTAATAATAATATGGCGGATCATGATTTACCGAGAGCGCATGCGCGAAGCTCTTTATTTGACAAACGCGTCGTGTTTTCGAACATTCGCTTTTATACTTTTGTCCGATTACAGTATTTATAAGATCGCAAAATTAATCAGCTGCAAAGCATCATCGTTACAGTGATAAGATACTCTATTTGTAATCCTATGATTCATTATTTGTAAGCCTGGGCCTCGGGCTTATTATAATAATATCAGCAGCAGACGGATTTCACACTATGGGAGATAAATTGAAGAAGAAAACAATGATAATAGAGAGAAAGAGAGAGATAGAGATAGATAAATAGATAGATAAATAGATAGATAGATAGATAGATAGATAGATAGATAGATATAGAGAGAGAGAATGATAGAGAGAATGAGAGAGAGAGAAAGAGAAACTTGAGCTTTTATATAGCACAATAACCACTAAACGTGCTCTAGGCGCTTTACAGGGGATCCCTAACCAGCAACACTTAACATGTAGGACGACGCATGACGCCCGTTATGCGATATTACAATGTTTCTGACAGCTCCTTATTTTACACCTGAATACAGTGAGGGAATGTGAGTAAAGAGCCTTTTCCAAGGACTCAACTATGCGCCGTCCTGAGGGGAAACTCAAACCCAGGCCCTCTCTATCCAAAAGCGAATGTTATACCACTAGACCACACAGCAGTACAAAGAGAGAGACGGAGAGAGAGAGAGAGAGAGAGAGAGAGAGAGAGAGAGAGACGGTGTGTGTGTGTGTGTGTGTGTGAGATAGATAGATGATAGATAGATAGATAGATAGATAGATAGATAGATAGATAGTTAGATAGATAGATAGATAGATAGAGAGAGAGAGAGAGAGAGAGAGAGAGAGAGAGAGAGAGAGAGAGAGAGAGAGAGTAACAATGAATGAAGAGATAAGGGAATAATATTCCAAATCCTCTTAGTATTTTGTATCAAGCTTGTATGGTGAAAAAGGAAAGCTGGAAAAAAATAATTTATTATTTTTTGAAAACTAATTCTATAGGTCAATGTTACTGCGGTGTAATTTTAGTCTAGCAGAAAATATAGTGTAATATTATTATAATGAAATTTTTACCTAAATCCTATTAAATATCCCGGTACAGCCCAAAGCGCTAGCATGAGATTTCTAAGCCATACCGTATCTCAATGATCTCACGCAGGTCGGTAAACCCCCAATCATGAAATATTATGAAATGTTTGTGTATCTTTGTAGTCCATTTAAATCCTTGATTTCGGATGTTGCTACTATGTGTTAAGCAGGTAAATTAATCGGATGGGGAGGTTTGGGGTTCGAGTTCCGTACAGTTGAGTCTTTGGAAAATGCTCTTTACTCACATTCTCACCGCACTTAGGGGTATAATGAGTACCTGGTCATTAACAGCGTTGTTTCTCCACCCCCCCCCCCAAAAAAAAAATTGTAATATTATCATCGCCTAATAGGCGTCATGTCTTGTTCTATATGTTAAAAGTTGCTGTTTGCTAGGGACCTCTTGTAAAGTCCTTTGGGCGAGTTTGGTGGATGTTGCGTTACATAAAAGCTAAAAAGCTAAATATAAAACCAAATTGTGTATTTTTGTCCTCAATTAAAATCCATTTTTTGCTATGTGTTTAGGTAGAATAGTCACCAATTCTACCGGCCTAATAGACTGCTATTTTTATGATTGTTTGTGGGTTTTTTCTTTGTTTTTTTTTTGTGGGGTGGGGGGGGGGGGGGGGGGAGGGGGATTCTGGTGCATTTTAATCATTATTATTTTTTAAATTTCTCATTTTGATTATTAACAGCGCGATCACATCTTGAGGATGAAAGATTGATCCCCATAAAAACCACCAACTCTCGTATCGTTTTGTTAAAGAATGGATTACGACATTACGTTACGCCATGCTCGCTTAATGAATCGCCGCAATAAATTTTAGGGGCTTTGGTGAAGTGACGTTAATTAATGCATTGCTCAATCTGTGCTGCAGTTGGGAAGACAAATAATGATTAAAAAGACCGCAACACACCCGCAACTCTCAGACGGTTCCAGAACAAACAGATAATACCTCCTTGTCTTCTCATTGTTCGCCATTCTGTCCATGCTATTTGTAATAATAATAATAATAAAAGAAAAGAATAGCTGGAAAAAGAACCTCAAATCGACAGCGCTTTTTCTTCAATTGTTGTGGTTGCAATAATTCATTGTTTTGTGTTACAACTAAACGTGATTACTCGAAGAGTGCTCAGGAAGAGTAAATGAATGAAGGAATGAATGAATGAATGAATGAATGATTCAATCAATAAATCAATCAATAAAATCAATCAGTCAATGATTCAGTCAATCAATCAATTAATCAACGAATGGATGAATAAATGAATGAATGAATAAATGAATAAACGAATATTAAGAATTTTTGACAGTTTATAATGTAGTTAGGTCATTTCCTTTTCGTTGATATTTGAAGGAGATATAGAAAATTTGTTTAGAAAAAACAACAACCCCAAAACGAAATAGGGCAATTTGTCAGTGTATACGACAGACAGTCGTAAACGATTTGAGAAGAATTTCTATGAAACCACAAAAAAGCTCGCATCATCATCATGATTAGGAGTGGGGGTATCATTAATTAACATCCCCATCCATGCCTTTTGTCACTCCAAAAATAACAGATTGGAGAATGAAATAACAGAAATAATAACAATGACAATATTATTTTATCCTTCATTGATTTTTTTTTTACAATGAATGTGACAGTTTTATAGTCATCTTTTATTGGTTGTTTGTTGAATTATTTCAAATGGTTTATTTTACTTCATAATTTACGCAAAGCTAATGAATACATTGTTACTTTTCAATTGTTATGTTGTAAATTTGCAATTATAATTATATGAGATTATTTGAAAACAGATCAATATTGACTCTTCGTTGTGGTTTTTGTCTAAATTAAAATTTCAAAAAAAAAAAAAAGCCCAAAAAAGACGAAAAATATGATTTCATTGCAACACTGTTAAACTAGGCCCATAATCGGGTTCGGATGTCAGACCTGTACAATATGTGTGCACGTCTTTGTTCTCTAAATTAGGATACAAAAACATTTATTGTTGTCCCAAAAATGTCTTCTTCTGCTCAAACTGTTGACCTGAGGCAATTCTAATTATTGACACCAGTCGTGTAGATTTTCACGCGACAATAAATCGCAGCGATTAAATTATGGCGATTGTTGTAAAACTGAGCGATTTTACCATTTTACGATTTGACGACGACAACAGTGGCGCATGTATTCACGACACGTTGATTGAGACGGTTGTACAGTAATAGTGTTTACATCCGCCATAAAAATTAGATCGACATTAACGACAACAGTTCTGCCGTAATCCTGGAAAAACACGTATTTAAAAAGTTGGCCAGAAAACTCGTCCTTCAAATATCGATCGACTTAAATGACTCTCATCTTGGCAAAAACTCTCAAACCCGGGACTTTGCCGAAGTCAGGTACTTATTATGTCCACTTGAGTAAGGTGAGAAAATATAAGTGAAGAACTTATTCTAATGACTCAGCTATGCGCAGCTAAGAGGGAGGGCTCGAAACCTAGACCTTCCCGTCCGAAGGCGTGTGTCATACCCCCTCCCCCAAACAACAGACAAACACACACACACACACACACACAAACATGAGCAATACGCAACTTTTTTTTTTTTTTTTTTACACGCAAGACATGAAATCAAATAACCGCTGGCCATAATTCACCTTCTTCCTTCGGCCACTCGCCCCAGGTGAGAGAAAGCCTGAGGAGGTCACCCGCCACTCACTCATGGTCAGTTAGTTCCACAGATTGACCAGTGTAGTTTATTACACTTGGTGTCCGTTCTGAGGTCGTGGTCACCTGCCTCTCCAATGACCTCTACTATATATACTAAAGTGACCGGTCTTAACGAAACAGATTTTATCTATCTGAAAGAAACAAAAGTTAATGAAGCTTTCGGTGATTTTATTGCCTTCACGGGACCTTATGGGTAAAGAAAAAATGTGTAGGTTGATGATGATGATGATGATGATGATGATGATGATGATGATGATGATGATGATGATGAAGGTGACGATGATGGGGGTTGTAGATGATGATGATGAAGATGATGATGATGATGGTGATGATGATGATGATGATGATGATGATGATGATGATGATGATGATGATGATGATGATGATGATGATAATGACGATATGATGATAGGCATTGTGATGATGATGTTATGGTGATGGTGGTGGTGGGATGGATGATGATGGTGATGATGCTGATGCTGATGATGATGATGATGATGATGATGATGATGATGATGATGATGATCATGATGATGATGATGATGATCATGATGATGATGATGATGAAGATGATGATGATGATGATGAGATGATAAATGAAGAGGATGATAACAATGATGATAATGATAATATATAATACTTATAACCTCTCAGTCTATTTTTATTTTTCATTATTTCCTTGTTGTATATATTATTATACCTTTCGGCGTTAGGTCATCGTTAAATTCTGGCCCATAATTCTTTGTGTAGGATTTAGAAGGACATAGAGAGAACCATTTAAGTCATTTTTGTGTGACAAAATAGTCCATCTTACTTTCGTGTTTCCCCTCCTCATCTACCTTGTCGCAGTTTATCTTCCATTCACGAGGAGGTTAGTTTCGTATTTTGAACATGAACTCTTCAAGCACAAAGAGAACAAAAAGACATCTATTGCTTTATGATAAGTATTTATACATATTTATTCTCTCTATCTCTCTCTGTCTCTCTCTATCTCTCTCTCTCTCTCTCTCTCTCTCTGTGTGTGTGTGTGTGTGTCTCGCTTTCTCTCTCTCTCTCTCTCGCTTTCTCTCTCTCTCTCTGTCTCTCCCTTCTCTTTCTCTCTCTTTCTCTCTTTCTATTACTCGCTCTCTCTCTCTCTCTCTTTCTCTCTCTCTGTCTCTCTTTCTCTTTCTCTCTCTGTCTCTCTCTCTCTGTGTCTGTCTGTCTCTCTCTCTCTCTCTCTTTCTCTCTCTCTCTCTCTCTCTCTCTCTCTCTCTCTCTCTCTCTCTCTCTCTCTCTCTCTCTCTCTCTCTTTCTCAATCTCTCTATGTATGTGTGTTTTTATGTGTGTATGTTTCTGTGTGTATATGTATGTATGTCTGTGCGCGCGCGCGTGTGTATGTGTATGTTTGTGTATCTGTGTGTGTATGTGTATATGTGTGTGTGTGTGCCATTTATATGAAATATACGAGTGAAGTCAAATTAGGGGTTAACGAGGGCACGGGCTAATCTCATTGCCAAGGCCGGGCGTGGAGAGAAACGAGGCCCAGTCCCCAATTTATGATGACGTATCGAAGCACCGTTATGATTACGTAGTACGAATAGCCACGACTATAGCCAGATGGATGGCATACCGAATAGTCACCCTGTAAAACTATTACAAAACGTACCTTTGTCAACTATTTATATTATATGTGTAATTCGCAATAATAATAATAATAATAATAATAATAATAATAATATAATAATAATAATAATAATAATAATAATAAAATAATAATATAATAATAAAATAATAATAATAATATAATAATAATAATAATAATAATAATAATAATAATAATAATAATAATAATAATAATAATAATATTCAGTGAATTGGTATAGCGCACTTTTAAATTGTTATTATTTAATTCATCCTTCCGACCTATCGTAAGATACCAGTCGATGACTTTGTAAATTAAAATTGCTGATAGAAAAGAGAAAAAAACATTTTTTAAACGAAATCAGTCCTTCAGAGCCGGAGTTTATTCCGGTTTCTAAAGTGTGAAAAGGACAATAACAATTACTCGCTATGCTTTGGATATGAGGCTAGTCTATCGCAAAGTACTTTCGGTCAGATACAACCGAACCAGTTACCCAATCACAGATGGGTGGACAAGGAGGCAGAAAAGAAAAAAGAAATCTCAACTGAAACCCGGGATTGATCTCCAGTTCTCACCCCCCCCCCTTCTCCCAATATGTTTAAGTGTTGCTGTTGGCTTGGGACCCTTTCTGTAGTGCTTTGAGCGCAATAAGTGAATATCGCTCGAAGCAAGAGTTTTTAGGTTACCCTCTTATTTCAATGCGAAGACTATAGCGCTGTTTCTCTCTACCTCTCCCCTCCCCCTCTCCCTAGCAATGTATTTCCCAGCACTGCGTCATCAAAACATTTTTTCTGTCATTACCCGTCTTATAGTGGATTTCTGTGTGATGTAAACTAAGACTATCTAACAACTTGAGAGATGAGTTGGATATTGTTCGCGTGATAGGTTTACGATACGACTAGCCTCGTTAACCACTGGTCAAGTGGTGTTAGCTGACCAACGGCTAGCGCTTGGACATGTGTCATAGCAACGTCTTGGACAGCAGTTCTGTCGTACTTTGGCAAAAAACACATATTTAAAAATTTGGCCAGAAAACTATACTTCGAATATCTATCGATTTAAATGACTCTCATCTTGGTAAAAACTCTCAAACCCGGGACTTCGGCGAAGTCCCGGGTTTGAGAGTTTTTGCCAAGATGAGAGTCATTTATATCGATCGATATTTAAAGGACGAGTTTTCTGGCCAAATTTTTAAATGTGTGTTTTTCCAGAGTAAGGCAGAGCTGTTGTGGTGATCTCATAATGTGAGATGTAGGTGGGGATGAATTGTGTCACGTGGGGCGGCCATCGAATTGTTGGTGGTTGTTTGTTTGTTTTTAATGATGATTTCGACTGTTGATGGTGATAAATACAATAAAAAGGAGATGGGGTGAGAGGAGGGGCGGGGGAGGAGGAGGAGGATGTGGGGGAGGAGGAGGAGGAGGAGGAGGAGGAGGAGGAGGAGGAGGAGGAGGAAGAAGAAGAAGAAGAAGAAGAAGAAGAAGAAGAAGAAGAAGAAGAAGAAGAAGAAGAAGAAGAAGAAGAAGAAGAAGAAGAAGGAGGAGGAGTAGGAGGAGGAGGAGGAAGAGGAGGAGGAGGAAGAGGACGAGGAGGTGGTGGTGGAGGAGGAGGAGGAGGAGGAGGAGGAGGAGGAGGAGGAGGAGGAGGAGGAGGAAGATCTGGATATTGAGAAGACACAACAATTCCCAGGAGACCTCCATGGCTAACTAGAGAGATTAACACTTGGATTAAAGTATCAAGAGGACAAAATGACGTGGCATTGTTTGATTGGTTGGATCTTCGTAATCCTTGATGTTGTTGGGGCGTGGAGATTTCTGTCTGTTGGATGTGCGGAGTTTTGATCGTTGAGTTTTGAGTCTTGAATGTTAGTCAAGTTTTTACTTTTGGACCATACCATCATCTTCTCACAAATACATCTACATGTACGCCACCCCGTGTCTCTTTACCGCCAAATATATATATATATATAAAACAAACGTAAGCTTTTATATAGCGTAATATCCGCTATAGGTGCTAAAATGCGCTTTAAAAAGGCTCCCTGACCAACATCAACACTTAACTTGAACGGGACATGAGGCAATATTACTTTTTTTTCGGATGGAGAAAGCGCTGTTAACGGCCAGGTACTCATTTTACACCCGAGTACGGTACGAGAATGTGAGTAAAGAGCCTTTTCCAAGGACTCAATTATGCCTCGAGCGAGCGAGGCTCGAAGCCAGGACCTTCCGATCCGAAAGCGAGTGTCATATCACAAGACCAATAAATATCTGCATAAAACACAATAAAAAAACAAAACAAAAACAAAATAAAAATACAAACAACTAACAGAGCGTCTTGTTGGTAAGGTTAATAATAATTATGTGGATTGTCCAAGGGGAGATTAGAGACAGACCGAGATTTACGGGTGGTGTCCCCTGTCCATCTCACCTCCAATAACCACTGGGACGTGTCTGATGACGTAAATAAATGGCCGCAGGGTTCCCACAGGGACATGTCGCGATGCCCATCATTGTTTAGTACGTAGTTTAGTTGTTACCAGTTTGTTGATAGTTTACGAGGCTTTGATTCAATTAATTAATTAATTTGTCTCTCGAGGGTCGCAGCGAGGCGTAGTGCAGATTTCCGTTCTTAGATTTGCTTTGACGTGCGGCTCGCTACTATGTGGTCTAGTGGTATGACACTCGCTTTCGGATCGGAAGATCCTGGGTTCGAGCCTCGCTCGCTCGGCGCATAGTTGAGTCCTTGGATAAGGCTCTTTACTCACATTCTCTCACCGCACTCAGGGGTAAAATGAGTACCTGGTCGTTAACAGCGTTGTCTCTGTCCGAAAAAAAGCCTCCTATCCAAAGGATAACAAGCAATTTACATTGCCTGATTCACGCTATAGAAACCGGGGTAAACTCACGCTCCATAAGCTTAATGACTCTGGATTTATACTACCGGATTATGATGATATTCTGTTATCTTTCACACACCCTTTGTTTGCTTTTGTAGCATCAAAATCGCCTTGATCCCATTATCTTCCTCCGGATTACAACTTTTTACCAAAACCCCAACGAGACTTGTATGAAAACAATCAAAACAATAATGATAGAAATAATACAGTGGCTGATTGAAAGTCGGAAGTGTTTGTCGATAAAATAATAATATGCCAGATTTTTTTGACAGATTGTTCTTATAATTAAAACCGCTAAACAATGGTTGATTTGATACGCCAATAGGCAAAACAAACAATGTGCTTTATAATTGTGTTGATATGAAGTCAATGTACTCGTAAAAAATAGATAATGAAAGTGTCATCATTCATCCATTTTACTATTAACATGAAGCTTAATAACTAAATGCCATGGTAGGGCTTTTATAACCACGAATATACCCCCCCCCCCACACACACACAAAATAAATACATAAATAAATAAAATGTGAGTTTTTATATAACGCAATGTGCTCATTATTGGCCTATCTAGTTTAACATTGTTGTAATGGACAATAATTTTGCGTAATTTTTTCTTTTTTTTTTTTTTTTTTTTTGAGATTTCAATTACAACAATGAGCCCAACAGAAATTGGCTTATCAGACCTGCAAATAAGTGCACGTCGGCCTGGACAATAAATTAATACCGTATTTAATAAATACAGTATTATCAATGATTTTTTTTCTTTCTCGATAATTACTTTACCTACTTCACCGGTGTCAACAGTATATTAAAAGTAACTTATCCCATTGTCCTCCGAATATCACCTGAGACCTGAAATCTTCAACAATGATAAAAAGCAACATCTGTGGCCATTTTTTATCCCTCCTAAACCCTTCACCAGGCCCAGAGAGTTAAAACAATACAGCTATAATAATAATATTATTATTGACACCAGTATTGACTCGGTGACAATGGGAAGGAAAAATCTTATTCAGAAAATATCATCCAATTAACCGGTTTACTGCCGTACACTGGAAACACTAGTATTTAAAAATTTGGCCAGAAAACTCGTCCTTCAAATATCGATCAATTTTAATAACACTCATATTGACAAAACTCTCAAACCTGGGACTTCACGAAGTCTTTATCAAAGCCCAGGTTTGAGAGTTTTTGCCAAGATTAGGGTTATTTAAATCGATAATATTTGAAGGACTAGTTTTCTGGCCAAATGTTCAAATATGGGTTCTTCCAATTACGGCAGTATTATTATTATTGACTCTGTGTTAACTCCGTGACATTGGAAAGGAAAACTCTTATTCAGAAAATATCATCCAATAAACCAATTTTACTGCGGTACTCTGGAAAAACTCATATTTTAAAAATTTGGCCAGAAAACTCGTCCTTCAAATATCGATCGATTTAAATGAATCTCATCTTATCAAAAACTCTCAACCCTGGGCTTTGATATAGACTTCGCGAAATCCCAGGTTTGAGAGTTTTTGCAAAGATGAGGGTCATTTAAATCGATCGATATTTGAAGGACAAGTTTTCTGGCCAAATCTTTAATTGCGATTTTTTTTCAGAGCATGGCAGTTAACGGGTTAATGTTGTATTTTAAACAGGAAGAAAGCAGATAAATCAAACTTGGCAAAAATGCATTCAAGTCAGTTATGAAAGCGCTTTTAACATGATTAAAAAGTAAAAATTAGGTTTATTTCCTGAAAATGTATCATTAACTTTGTTTTATTTTATTTTTCTATTTCACACAGGTGTCCTCCATCAACAGAGTGTTACGGAATCTCGCCAGCGAGAACCAGAAGGTTATGGGTCAAGGTTCCATGTACGATAAGTTAGGGCTCCTCAATGGTCAAGCCTGGCACCGCCCCAACCCCTGGTACACCCCCACCGTCTCGGCCATGGGCGGTCTGGCACACCCGTCCGCCTATCCACCCGCCCAGGCGGCCTCACATCCTCACCTCATGCAGGAGAAGAAATGTAAGTATTATGTGAACTAAGATGATTTAAAATCTTATAGATATATAAGTTTGTGAACGGTCAGAAGCCAATGTAATTATTTTTTTTTTTTTGTGTGTGTTTTTTTTAAATTTGGGTTTTTTTTTAATAGTTGCCATTCTTTGGCCTAATCCTTCCAATCTAGGTGCACATTTTTGCAGGTCTGATAACCGAACGCAATTATAGACTTGATTTAACAGTGTTGAATGGACGATAATTGTTTTGCATTGCTTTGATATTTCCATTACAACAGTGAGCCCATAGCAATGTAAGTTATCAGACCTACAAATAAATACACGTCGCTTCCAATCAATATAAACTATTTATCATCGTATCGATTCAGTGTAAACGCTTCCGTTCTTTACCAATTCAAAGACATAAATAGAGATATACCTCTCACGCACTGACAAAGTCAGAAAAGTATACTGTTATTCTAATCTGATCGCATTCACGGTGAAGATTGGTATCTCACTATATCTATCAGCAACAAGTGAAAGGACGGAAGGATACACTGTTACCAAAATCTAAGCTCCTCAAACGCAAAGAATAAAGAACTAGACAAATATCTTAACTCCATCCAGGACCTACCGCTAGGAGAATAAAGAGATTGACAAAGCTAATTCAGCTGAGCAATCGCTTACGTCTTGACCCTATATCTCTCCAACTCTAGCCGCTGAGAAAGACATTGACCAAACTAAGTATGTATCCCATAGATTTGGAAGAAAAGACTGGCCAAAAATCGCAGTAAGCGTTCAACAAAACCCAAACCACAACAACACCGGCGATTGGGGTCAAAGATAATCACGGTACGATTGAGTTGATGACGTATCTATAGAAAGAAAAAAAAAAGATACTGATCACATGACCGGATAACAAAAGGTCAAAGGGGAAAATGCTTTAACCCGGCTTGTTTGGCTTTTGTTAGGGATAAGTGTACCCCCCCCCCCTCCCCCCGCGCCCCTTACCCCCAACCCCCTTTTTCACATAATTTTTTCTCTCTCTGGATTTGTTACTATAATTTATTGTGAGTTATCTCCTCTTTCTCATTGGGTCACTCTATGTATATGATCTCCTTTTGTATGTGTGTGGGGTTTTTTTTTTCTTTTCTTTTTGGCGGGATATCGCAATCCGTGTTTGAGTAAGACCTTGTACAGCACGAGATTATTCGTCAAGATATCGCAGGTCGTCGCTTTGTGATTTTTCAATTGTAGAGAGCGGTAGTTTGTCTTCACAGACAGTTTTTAGATTTTATCTCAATCTCACTACAATAATTCCCCGATTTCCAGCTGTTTTCAGTGCTAGAATAAGCAGGATATAGGAGCCGGTTCATCAAAAAGAAGGAACAAACTTCTCCACGAGAAATTATTGTAAACGAAACAATTTTGATAAAAATCTTTTGGTTTATTTTTGAAATATACAGTTATCATGGAGGCTGGATTTAATCGTCACCGCTTCTTAAAAGAAAACAGTACGGGGCTTAACCGTTATGATGTCAGCTGAGGTCATTTTGGATCTTTTTGAAGCTCCTAATCCATGGTTTTGAACGTTCTTGTGTCCATTTGGATTAATTTGATTCTGTCTTTAAAACCAATTGGACTGGAAAAAGAAATAGCAAGTCACTGCCTTCAAATTCGAGGGAAAATAACGTTTGACCAACAGGCTGTGTAGCCTTTTGAATGGACTAATCTGGCTAAAAAATCTCATATTTTTATCTTTTTAAAAAGGGGTCCCGATAGCTCACTTGGTAGAGCACCCGCTTCACAAGCAAAGGGGCTGGGATCGATCCCAGGTGCAGTCGAGAAAAGGAAAGTTTAGCTTCTTAGAATCTATATTCAGGACTTTGGAGCATTTTTGGACCATTTGAGAGTAAATTGTTTATCTCTAAAGCTATTTAAAGTTATTTTTCTTCTTTTTTTTTCCCTCGGAAACTACGATTTTTTAAAATTTTTAAACAGGAGCTTTGCTTTTGTCTATCATTTGAAATTAATTTATAGCGCAAGAGAAATTTGATGAGAGAAGTTGATGATCTAGGGGCAATAAGTTGAGCAATAAATTATGTTCCCCTCAATGTTACTCAAGTGGGATGTGCTGGAAAATGGTCCATTTGTCACCGTTGATCCGTTCCATAAAATTTCCAGATAATTTCGTCTTGTTTTTCATCACTTTCTCATTCAGTTCCCCATCAAAATACGATCCGTGTCTTCTCCCTCCGTTCACACGTGCGTCGCCATTGTGTATCACACAGACAACACCCCTTATAACGTCTTTAGCTGGTCGTAAAATAAAAGGAATTAAGTGGGATTAAAAACCGACACCAGCGCCACAATCACGTGTCTTAACAGAGACGTCGACCATTACCAACCAATCAAAAACAACTTAACAAAGGCTAAACAACCTATCAACCAATCAAACTCGGCTTAACAATGGGTCACGCTTGTAATGTGACATCACGCCGCATCTCGCAAACAAATCACTTCTCGCTTTGTCTCGCTGGTCTTGAGACTTTGGAAGAGAAAGCAATCCAGTCAATAGAAGTGCCCTGTAGGGTGTTATTGGACAATAGAAAAAACACAGTCGTCGTAACGTCTATCGCCGTATAACAGTCTCTATGGATTGGTAATAAAAGGATGATGATAATGATGACGACGAAAATGATAATGATGATAATTGCGATAATAAGAGACGCAACGATAGTCTTGATAAGGACAATAAGGATGATTACGTTCACGATGATGAACGGTGAATGAATAGGAAGAAAGTGAAAAGAGATGAATGAGGTCAATGAATGCTGGGGGAGGGGGGGGGGGGGGTGTTTGAATGAATGGGTGTGTTGGTGGGTGTGGTGTGTGTGTGTGCGTAGGTGTGTGTGTGTGTGTGTGTATGTTATCAGAGATAGGGAGATATGATTTTATAACGCAACTTTCAACTTTAAAACTTGAATGCGAGTTATGATAGTAGTATGTCAATGCTGTGCATAATCCTAATAGATATAATATACAGTGGTAAAAAAGCGTAAACAGTGGAGTAGACCCTAAAACCCTATGAACCTAAAAGACTCTAGCAGATCCTAGAAGACCCTATGATTAAAGATAATACATACGAATATGTCTTTATTGAAATATAATATGCAGAATTTTCCCTCTAACTTTCAGGTACTCATTTAAGCCTGAGTATGTACCCTTAAATCTTTTTTTTTCTTCCTAAAGCTATTGCTTTTACCTTTGATATTGAGCCACGTTTACCGTTCTGATCGCTATGCAGTATCTAGTGTTATATCTAGATACATCAAATACTGCCTTTCCTTTTTTCCCCTTCTTTTTAATTCACTCAACCCTAACACCGACGACATCCGACGTAGTTTATCCGGGGTTACTTTTACCCCATGACTATAATTTATTACATTTTTATGAGACAAATTATAAACGTAGTATCAAAGCTAATGTTTTTAGTTATTTGCATGCTGATGAGAGTTGAATATATTATATACTATATTATATCTATGTACATGCTCATTTTAAATGCGTTTTTTTCTTCTTCTAATTTTGAACAGTAGCAAAAATCTCTAGGATTGAGTGAGTTAACTCACTCAATCCTAGAGATTTTTGTTATTTTTCATTATTGGAAACAAAATTATTTATAATGACTATGTGCATAGATAGTTTTATTCAACTACAATTAACACGCAAAAATTAAAAACATTAGCTTTGATACTACGTCTATAATTTGTTTCAGAAAAATTTATTTAAAAAGGCTTGGGATAAAAGTAAACCCGGGTAGACTACGGATGTCGTCGGTGTTAGGGTGGAGTGAGTTAAAGCAGTGGGCCAAGTCTGTAGACGTCTGTATAGCTTAGGATAGGGCGATCGTCTTCTAATGATGGGGATAATGACAGGGTTGGTGTTGTACAGGGGCGTGGTGGCGAAACACGGAAAACACGGCATTGGTGTCAGGGGGATGACAATGATAATGACGACGATGACAAGGATAATGACGAGAAGGACAAAGATGATGTCAGAGAAATTGGCGGAAGGTGTAGTTTGTCCTGGCAGGGAGTCGGGCCCTTCCGTCTCACCGTTGATATTTTTTAAAGAGTTCTCTCCCCTATCCGTCTTGTAAAAGGATTCTAATAATGATGTTGGTGTTTGGATTTAGCACCCCCTTTGGTTAGATAGAGAGGGAGAGAGAGAGAGAGAGAGAGAGAGAGAGAGAGAGGGAGGGAGAAAGAAAGAGATAGGAGAGAGGGAGAGGCGGGGAGATTGGGAGAGAGAGAGGGGGGAAATAGGGAGAGAGAGTGAGAGGGAGATGGGGAGAGAGAGAGAGAGAGAGAGAGAGGGGGGGGGGGGGGGAAAGAGAAACAGAGAAAGAAAGAAATATAAAAAATAGAGTGTGAGATATATATATATATATATATATATATATATATATATATATATATATATATATATATATTAACGTGTGTGTGTGTGTGTGTGTGTGTGTGTGTTTTCTCTTGGAATTCTTTCAAGTTTTGTAATTGAGAAAAGTCGTAGGATCGTTTATTTTCATCGGCCAATACATGAAATGAACATTTTCTGGATAAATAGGAATCAAATGTATTTGGCGTATGTCCGAATCCAACAGACAGAGATATGGACAAACCTCAAACCAGTATCTCTGGATTCGTGGACCCAACTAAAAATTCTATTTTAGAACCGCCCCTGATAATCCAAAAAATATGTATAGTAAGGTATCCCTCTAACTTCACCCCTGTAATCGTAGTGTTAACGTGTTTTTGATGCAAGATTCTGATTTTTTAAATTATTTAACAATCAAAAAGTGGATTATTATTTTTTTTTTCAATCAAGGGAATTTCCTTCCACCTTTTACTGCCCCCCCCCCCTCATCTCTCCCCCAAACCACATTCAAAGCATTAAAATCTCAATATTATTTCAACATAATATATATCTAGATAAGCCTTTTTTCTTTTCTTTCTTCTTCTTCTTTCTGTCTACCAATTCAGCCCCCTTCTTCCATTTCCCAATTTAGACGTCATCAAATTTGACGACAAAGGAAGACTTTGACTAGATTCACCAACTACCACCACACAAAACAACCAATTCTCTACAGTAGCTCCTACCATCTCTTTCATAAAAAAAAAAAAATCTTCCTTTGATCTTAGCCCTTCCTTCCTTCTTTCTTCCTTCCTTCCTGCCCGACATCGTATGGGGCCCAACAAGATTTCCGGTTCCCGTAGAGGGCGCCTCACCCTGACCAAAGGCTAACCGGAAGTCAGCCTTCAGGCATCCCACAGTTCCCTCCTCCAAGACTAAAGACCACCGTCCGATAGTTGCATCATTGTCAATTTAGACCGCTAATTCGCCCATTATGGTTCATCATTCTTTTTCCTCTGAGGAACTTATCATAGTTAATCACTTAATAGATAGTAGTATGCGCTTGGCTAAGAAGCTCATAACATTGCCATCCGAAGCTGAGGCAACACACAAAGTGTGTTAACCTTAAGTTTTAGTCTGGTTTATAGATAGTTGCGCTGAAGAAGCTCATAAATGCATCCGGAATATACGGCCAACACACAAAACTGTGTGTTATCTGATCCATGAACTTTTATAGTCGGTAATACAGTTCAGTGAGCATTACTTATAACGCGGATGGCAAAAAACAATAAACAAAGACTGAGTGAGTCATCTTCGAACTATCTACAGTCACAGTTTAGGGAGAATTACTCATAAACGCGGGTGGAAAAAAAACAAAAACAAAAAAACAAACAAAACAAACCAATAATAATAAAGGCCAAAGTGACGTCAAACTCGTTCTATCTATAGATACTTAAATAGATATCTCTATTCTCAACGTTGTTACAACTACTTTGGCCAATCCTTCTGTAGAGGCATCTGCCACCGACTTCACTAAAAGCAGTCCTTCAGAACCATTAGGCCCCTGGAACCGGGGTTATTCTCGGTTTCTATAGCGTGAAAGGGACATTAGCAGCCTCTTACTTCCATTTGGATAATGCGTTAGTTAGTCGATCGCAAAGTACTTTCCGCCAGATTTTAAAAACCCAGCTACCCAATGACTGCTGAATCCCGAGTGTAGTCGAATTATTTTTTTTTCTAACTCCCTTGTCCACAAGGCAGTGACTGGGTTGCTATGTATGTTAAATATGGCAGAAAGTACTTTACGAAAGACGGATTATGACCCAT
>NC_088367.1:43344363-43356863 GCF_034508935.2 Berghia stephanieae
ACAATAGTTTCCATGTCAGACACAATGTGAAATCAGACACAATACTGCGCTGGCTTCAAGAGCAAATATAATATGAACGAATTTTGTATGCTGTCTTAGTTCTTACAACGTGATCACGTCGTGGAACAATTATATTAATAATAGTAGATTAATTATTATATCATTAGTTGTCACGATTTCATTACTTAAGTGATTTGTAGTAGATGGATCTAGGAAGTCAGAGCGACGAAATGTTGGAAATAGACGAGCAATGGATAGCGTTGATAGAGAAATTAAGAGAGATAGAAGATTTTATAGTGGTAGATTAGAGTACTGAGAAGGTGAGATGGGGGATCGATATAGATAGATAGATAGATAATAGATAGATAGACGATTGATAATAGAGATAGATAGATAGATGATAGATAGATAGAAGATTTATATAATTTTTTAATAGTGATAGATAGATAGATATAGATATATATATATATATATATAGATCGATAGATAGATAGATAGATAGATAGATAGATAGATAGATAGATAGATAGATAGATAGATAGATAGTAGATAGATAGATAATAGATAGATAGATAGATAGATAGAGTAGATAGAAGAAAGATAGAAGAGAGATGAAGATGAGGATGAGAGTAGAGAGAGAGAGGCTAGGGGTGGTTATATTGGGAGAGGCAAAGAGATGTTATTAGTCAGAAAGAGAAAAAAGAGAGAGATTGAGCGAAAAAATAGAGATCGATTATCTTCTGTAATAAATAAAGAATAACTGCATTGATTTTTAGATCGAAGTAGAGTCCCAATACTCTGGTGACTTAAAGAGACTAAAAATTGTTTTATCTAGCGACCATTAGGCAGATACAAATATTAATAGATTGTTGTTATTTTGTTGGGGTTTTTTTTTTCAACTCTGGTGTGGAAAGCTTTTTAAGATGTGTCGACATTGTCAGATAATACACGATCTTATACAATACAGGATTATTTATTGATTTGATTTACCTGCTTATTGATATTTTTTTTTAAAATGTATCTTCTATATATCTACATATTATTTAGGAGTTAATTTAAAATATCACTTCATCACTTAGCCGGTGTAAAACATTGAAATTTACGTTTTAAAGAATTATGTATAAAAAGAATAGAAAAAATAGAAAAGACAACATTCTTCCCCCCCCCCCCCCCTTCTAAATATAAATAAAAAGAAGCAAACCAAAGACACCCCCCCCCCAATAAATAAATAAATAAATAAATAACCATTAAAAAGATTTACGTTTTGAACTCAACTGTCTCCAGAATTTGAGAGGACACACTATCCCGACGTCTTCGCCAGAGAGCGTCTGGCCCAGAAGATCGACCTCCCAGAAGCCAGAATCCAAGTCTGGTTCAGTAACAGACGCGCCAAATGGAGACGGGAGGAGAAGCTTCGAAACCAGAGGCGTGACGTGTGCAATGGATCTACCCGCCTTCCCATCAACCCCGGCTTCGGCAATGGGATGTACCCCGCCATGCCTGGGGTGCCAGGGGTTCCAGGAATGGGTGGGGTGCCCTCCATCCCTCAGCCAATCCCATCCATGCCCGAAAGCTACAAGTAAGTTCAGCAAAGAGCATAGAGAACTAGCTATATTAAAAAAAAAATTTAAAAAATGAGCTTTTATATAGCGCAATATCCACTAAATGTGCTCAAAGCGCTTTATAAGGGGTCCCTGGTCAACAGCAACATTTAACATGTAGGACGGGATATGACGCCTGTTAGGCGATATTACAATTTTTCGGACAAAGACAACGCTGTTAACGGCCAGGTACTCATTTTACACCTGAATACGGTGAGAGAATGTGGGTAAAGAGCCTTTTCCAAGGGCTCAACTATGCCAGGACCTTCCGATCCGAAAGCGAGTGTCATACCACTAGACCACATAGCCGCACATTTACTCTCCACTTAGCAACTATTTTCAAGATTTTTACTGGAATGTCATACAGATCCAACGCACAAATTAAAATTTTAAAATCAAATTTTAAATGGATAAATACATACCATATGTGACCCATCGTCTTAAAACGGTATTATGTCGAAACGAACCAGATGCTTAAAAGCCGAATTAAATGTTAAACTGGTCAAAAATAAAAAAATAAATTGTTGGCCTTAGCACCCTATAATATGGTTGCCATTCTACCCAATAAATCGTATAAACTCAACAGAAGTCTGATATTTCTGGCTAAAAATTCAATTTTTCAACATCTTAACCAATCAGACTTAATACCGTTTTGAGGCGAAGGGTCACATATATACTTTAGTTGAGCAAAACAAACATAATTTTTTTTTCTAATATAGCACAGATTTTACTTCAAATGTTGTGATTTATAAAACAAATATGAATTAAAAAAACGTTTGTATCGTAAGGAATGATATGTCCTTTTCCCTGCTGGAGGAGAGGTTGAGGAATTACTGTGTTTGGATCGACTGATAAATTAATTTTAATTATAGCTCTCTACCACTCCACCATTTTGGTTCGATTTCAAAAACTTCGATTTCGAGTCAGACTTTGAATCCTACTCAGTCCATTCTTCCGCTCCTCTTCCTCCTCCTCCTCCTCCTCCTCCTCCTCCTCCTCCTCCTCCTCCTTCTTCTTCTTCTTCTTCTTCTTCTTCTTCTTCTTCTTCTTCTTCTTCTTCTTCTTCTTCTTCTTCTTCTTCTTCTTCTTCTTCTTCTTCTTCTTCTTCTTCTTCTTCTTCTTCTTCTTCTTCTTCTTCTTCTTCTTCTTCTTCTTCTTCTTCTTCTTCTTCTTCTTCTTCTTCTTCTTCTTCTTCTTCTTCTTCTTCTTCTTCTTCTTCTTCTTCTTCTTCTTCTTCTTCTTCTTCTTCTTCTTCTTCTTCTTCTTCTTCTTCTTCTTCTTCTTCTTCTTCTTCTTCTTCTTCTTCTTCTTCTTCTTCTTCTTCTTCTTCTTCTTCTTCCTCCTCCTCCTCCTTCTTCTTCTTCTTCTTCTTCTTCTTCTTCTTCTTCTTCTTCTTCTTCTTCTTCTTCTTCTTCTTCTTCTTCTTCTTCTTCTTCTTCTTCTTCTTCTTCTTCTTCTTCTTCTTCTTCCCCTTCTCCTTTTCCTCCTTCCTCCTTTTCCTCCTTCCTCCTTTTCCTCGTCATAATCATCACCGCTCCCGTCTCATTATGACCAACAACATCCCTTGTCCCTTTGTCCACAGCCACGTACCACCAATGCCCACCAGTTACAGTCTGCCCAACTCCATCCCCCCAAACCCCAATTGCCTCCAGTCATCTACGTCCTCCTCATATTCCTGCATGTTACCAGGTAAACACCATTTTCTTGTTATCAATTACAAAAAATAATAAAATAATAAGATAAACAAATCAAAGTTGTCCTTAAGTCTTTTTCAATAACCCAACATGGCACCACCAAGGTTCATGGGGTGGGCGTGTCGCCTCCTCTGAATTTGAAGAGATGCCTTCCGGGTTTTATATCTAATGGGAGCTAGTATAAATAGATATCGGGGAATAGGCATTTGTTTAGTGTTTCGGTAAGATACAAATTAAATTTGCTTAAATGGTACAACTGCCATTGGAGACATTGGTTGTTGGCCAACAGACTATGGTCCGTCAAACGACAGCCATTCTGCATGGAGGTGGACCTGCTGTGGAGGTGTCGTCAATAAACTCGGTGTGGTAACGATCCGGAGACCAAAGAGCCTCTGGTAGAACATCGCATTTTGCTATAGAGATGCCTGTAAAGTTCATTACAATAGGATTCAATAGTCGTACCGTCACTTCCTTCCTAATGACGTATGGTAACTTAGTAACACTGGCTCTAAACTATCGGAACAATGGCGGACGCCGTATGAAATATTTCTCCGGCGAGCTTAAAAGCGTATCCAGAGGGGAAAAAAACCCCATCAATTTGATCATGTTTTGACTTTTACACATTCTAATCACAAGGCATATGAAAAGGGAATGAAAAGTTCTCGCCAGCATAAAGAATAAAACAGTTTAGAACCAAGATGGCCGCCGTTGCCGGGCGCGTGACATCAGACTATTGAATCCAATTCAAGAGTGTGAACATTTTTTTTTGGATAGACTATCATAACATTGTACTGTAGGCATTCGAAGCTGCTTTTTCTCATGAAACTAAAACCGGAAGTAATGGCAATTGCTTAATCCTTTAGTTGGTACCACCTTCCACAAGTTCAAATCCTAAGTCCTTTTGCCTCTATCCAGGGTCCCAGGGATATGATTTCTTTCCCATAAAAACAATCATTGTAATGGAATGGGAAGTATCCGATTTATCTATTAGTTCACATTAATTAAGAATTACCGGACGATTCAAATCAAAGTATCTGGTGACACAAACAGAGATGGCTTCATTGTGACCCATAGATGGAAGGTCCTTTACCGAGTAGTTGTTGGACAGGAAACTGTTATCACATAAAGACGACTCTGTTAGAATTTTGTCATTGTATGTGATAGAACGTTTCATATAAAACTCATGGTCTATTCTTTTCAACTAATTACGGTCCTAGATCTTACAATTTTGTCATTGTATGAGATAGAACGTTTCATATAAAGCTTATGATCTATTGATTCTTGTCTACAGATTACGGTCCCAGATCTTACGAACACCCCTTATCACTTGGCAACTACACGCGATCTCCATGTGCCTCTGGGGTAGGAATGCCTCAAGGTCACATGGGACAGTCAGTTCACAATCCCACATCCACAGGTATGATAGCTTCATTTTGTGATTTACTGTTGTTGTCGTCGTCGTCATCGTATACATCATCATCATCATTGTTTTCTTCTGTTTTTGTTTTGTTTTTTTGTTTGTTTGTTTGTTTTGTTCTTATCCTTTATTTCTTCGCAAAGTCAAACAATGTACGATATCAACGTTGAACGGTAACTAAATCAAGCAATGTAACTGTTAAAGTTCATAAAACCTGCAATTTAGAACCACTTACATAAAATATATGTCGTCATAACACAACATAACAAAACATATATATATATATATATATATATATATATATATATATATATATATATATATATATATATATATTATAAAAATGATTGCTTGGGTCAAGTGCCTTTAAAACCCGCTTGAAAAACAAGAAGAAAGGTTCAAGTCAAAAATTCCTAGATATGATCATAACTATGATCATCATTTACATCGTAAGCAATAAAAAATATATCAATTAAAAACTTGTTCATCAAATTCATATTTTATGACTCAAGTCCATTTCTTTTCCTTCCCAGGTCTCATCTCTCCTGGCGTGTCCGTCCCGATACAAGTCCCAGGAGGACACCAAGACATGTCAGGGCCCCATCACATGGGCCCCATGGCTCCATCAAATTACTGGCCCCGTCTACAATGACGCTAAAAGTACGTCACGTGTCGTCATTACAACAATTATGAATTAATTCTTCACTGAAAGTACCGTACCGTCACTACAACTACTACCACCATCACCACCTATTACTCGCAACTTCAACTAAATCAAACTGGGAAGTAATGCTTTTAATAATAATTCTTCTTTACAACACAGTGGGATTTCTGTTATTAGAATTTCCATGGTGATGCATTGTTAATAAGCCACTACTACTACAACTACTATTATATTATACTAACCCTACAACTGGAATACTCAATTTATCCCAACACAAATGGTCATATGAATAGGAACATACACAAAGTCTCCATCAAACTATTCGTTACAATAATATCGAATAAGAAGACTTTGATGTTTTCATCATAATAAGATGCATTTTAGGAGTGAATCTCAAAGTTCTTCATAAAACATTCTGAAGGAACGTTTAAAGGCTACGTTGAATCCTCTTTGTCAAACTAAGAATATAAGTAAAATTCCTGAAAATTCAGCGGCATTGATTGGTCGGTCGATAAATGTTTCAAATCAAGATTGCCTCGTCATTGCCAGTCATCCTTATTCCAAACATCTTCAGAAGTGGACGTCCTCTTCTAATAGGGGATAGGATAACTTCAGTGAAGCCAAGGCCAAATCCTAGGCGTGCAAGCATTTTGTGATGATTTGAAGACATTTATGAGAACAATGAGCGAGACAGACAGGACTTTCACTGGATCACAGTTGCTTTGAGTCCTGACGATTCGGGAATGTTCGGGAAAGGAGAGTATAAATCTAGATTCATAAGGCTTGTCATTTTTCAGCATCGCATCTTGAGGTTTAAACCCTCAGTTATTCCACATCAGATCATTCACGGAAGCGTTTGGGAATCCCATTGGTGAGATTTGTGACGTCTCGTGGTTTAATTAATTCATTAGGCGAAAGGAGAGCAGCATAGTGATATATCTTGAATTACGTGATATATAGTCATCTGTTCAACATGCGCTGATCACATTATACAAACAGAACCACAGTATGGTCAACAAAGATTCACCTCCGAGCCTCACACGAACTTGCTCCAGACCAAATGTCATGGATCCTTTCTGGAGATCAGGGGAATCAGCAGATTTTTTAAATTTCTTTGAGAAGTCGGGACCAGAACCTGGGCATTGCTGTCGTGAGCATCTAAAACCCGAATTGACCAACTTCCAGAGATAAAAAATCTCAAATCTCAAATCATCGCAAAGAAGAAAAGAATCATCATCATCACTATCATCATCATACCTAGATATACAGTCACTCCGGAGTCATTTAACCAAAACAAATATGATTTGTGGATTATTTAAGACAAGACATAATAGAATAATAAGCTCTCAATTCAATCATTGTGACCGATTTAAGATTAACGGAAGAGTATAATATTATTATAAGGATTTTTAAAAATTGATAATATTGTGTCTCTGGTAACACGGAGAAAAACAAAAGAAGGTATCTAGATTCATAACACGTTTCGTGGATTACTTTCAACGAGACCCTCAAACAAAATGTCTAAGGATTGTTTTTTGTAAGCATAATATTATAAGGGCATCGTTTGAAACTTGTTGTTTTCAAGTAAATTTTGTTTTGTTCATATCATCCATCTTTATATTGTTTTTTTTTTTTTTTTAAAGTTAATGTCCACGTTTATGTCAAAGCTTGTCAATGATGGGGTTTATCGTCATTTAGTGGCTACAACATGTCTTCAACTTTCATATCATGTACAGTTTATTATTTCATTCAGATCACTAAATCAACAGTCAACATAACATGTGTTTCGACGTCTCAATCTAGTGTGTTGTCGGATTAAACCAAATGTCGGAAAGTGAATTTGATGTTTAAAAAACATCCAAAATATGAACTTTGAGTGTGTGTGGGGTGGGGTGGGGGAGGTCTATTTAGGAAATTGTTTTATTTTTCTTGACTATAAACAAATGAATTAAATCACACTATTAACGTTTTGCTAAGGGTTCAATGTTCAGCATTGAAATCAGATCGATGTTATAACGTTTTGAGGTGATGGGTCATATATAAATATCCCAGACAACCAGAAATGGAACTAAATTCCTCATCGTTTCGCTCAAGTTGTACGTTTCTATTTTAAAACGACACTTCAACACATGCATTCAACACAACACTTGATTGTTTTGTTGTTGTTGTTGTTGATGTTCTTGTTGTTGTTGTTGTTGTTTTTGTTGTTGTTGTGAAACAGCATCGTTACCATCATTCATTATTGTAATTGTTCTGCCTGCCCCATTCAACACAACAAACCCAGACTGTGAAATAGTCGGACATTTATTCATCATCAATCTTAAGGACAAACACATCAAAAACAGAGATGTTCATTTTTCATGATATTACATCGTGTATACAACTCCCAAAACAAGAAGGATTACCTTTACGATATTGAAATGCTACATAATACATGCTTAAAACAAGACACAAATGCGCGCACACACACACACACACACACACACACACATATGGATGGTTTGATATTAATACTGTTATCATTGTAATAATGTCCTTTTATTAACTTGTGAATGTTCTAGCAATAAATACTCAATTCCTGGCGCTGTCGTGACGTGACCCTTTAAAATGTCGCAAGCGCCGAAGCACTCATGAAACAAACATCAACAATACTCAATCCTGACTGTCATGTTTTATTCAATTTGTTACGATACAATTTGTCATGCTATGAATAGATTTTATCACAAAAGCATGCATCGTTAGCCTGCTGAAACATAAATGATCTATACTGTAATTGTGAATCTGAACCGATGAAATACACAGCTCTGGAAATTCTATGAAATAATAATAAACAAATCAAGTATTAATTAATTAATTAATTAATTATATAAATAAATGTTATTCGTACATTGGGTAAGTTAAAATGTAACCGATCATCTCAAAACTGTATTATGTCGGGATAGCTTAGGTAGTCTATATAGATTTTAAACGTCAGAAACATGGGACTTTTTGGTCACATTTTCTGACTTACCAAGAGAAATAAAAGTCTAGATGCTTAAAGAAACTAACAAGTAAAAAGTAATTATATTTTGGGGTAGAATAAATTCTATGTTTTGAACTGCAAAAGTCTTAAAAGCTCGTAGTTCTGGTTATTCATTTTGATTGCAAATTGGAAATCAACAATTCATTTTTTTTGCTGCTCCATCCTGCTCCATCATAACACCACATTCAAACGACGAGTCACATTTATTTAACAAGTCCCAGAAAGATGCACAATAAAACAGTATATTTTATATACTTTTTTTGTAAAGACTTTGTTTCATTTTTATTTGAAATGGCGATTTACATAGCATCGATTTATATACAAATCATCGATTTACATAATATTTACATAGTCTTTTGGCCCTGATTGAGAAATGTTAGTCTAAATTATTTTATATTCTACTCAATGTCAATAAAACTGCATTGAAACAAATGTGTACATATTTACACGTCTGATAACCTAAAGTAAATAAGGGCCGGTTTTAACATTGTTGTAATGGTATTGCAAAACAACAAAGAGGCCGCAATCATTTAGGTTATCAGACTTGCAAATAAGTACGTGTTGATATGAGAGTATTTCAATCACAAAAACAGCCCATGACAATTTGGGTTATCAATATTGTGAATAAAAAGTAAATGCTTATATTAAAAAATTTTACCCCCCAAAAATATTATTATCACATGACGTAAAATACTTTCGAACATTACTAACAAACATCCAGGGACTTTGAGGTTCAACTCGATTAAAATGTTATTTTTAATTTAATTTTATATTTTATTTTAGTGAATCGTAATTTCTTTGATCAATTCGTTTTTTTGTTGTTTTTTTTTTTTAATTATCCCAGTGACTAGACAGATGCACAATTATCTGAAAGATTCAAATACGATAAATTAAAATTCCAATGTTTCCAAATAAATTTTGCTCATCAAATTTATTCGTGAATTATAAAACCTAAACATCTCATTCTTAAAAAAGTAAAAACGGGTACAAATATTTTTCTCAAAACTAAAACAAATTCCCCAATTTTTGTAGATATATTTCAATCAATTCTATTTTCAACTTAATTTTCAATTCAAACCTAGTCAAATTCATTCTTTTCAATGCATGGGTAAAACTTTATGTACACGTATATGTATGTGTGTGTGTGTGTGTGAGAGAGAGAGAGAGAGAGAGAGAGAGAGAGAGAGAGAGAGAGAGAGATAGCATGTTTGATTTAATCCTACTAAAACAAATGAAACGAACAACACATTATATTTTCTGTTAATAATTTACTCGTAGGAAACAGAATTCTTAGAATTCATTATATAATTTCTACCAAAAGGAGGTATCTTAAATGTAATGATGATACAGTGTATTTTGAATTCTAACAATTTTGTTTTCACATCTATATGACTTTTGATCTATGGGAGAGCAATGGTTAGACATATTATTCAAATAACCTTATTATGTGAAAGATATTTATTATACAAATATTTTTGAAAGCTTTAATAGATCGTGTTCCATTTGTCATTTTTATTTTTGTAAAAATAATTCGCTAATTATTATTATTATTATTATTATTATTATTATTATTATTATTATTATCATCATCATCATCATCATCATCATCATCATCATCATCATCATCATCATCATCATCATCATCATCATCATCATCATCATTATTATTATTATTATTATTATTATTAATTATTATTATTATCATCATTATCATTATTATTAGTATTATTATTATTATTATTATTATTATTATTATTATTATTATTATTATTATTATTACTATTCCTATCTTCATCATTAACAACAGAATTAAAGCAGGGACACAATTCAAGACTAACAAACAGCCCATAGTATATTTATTATTATACGTATAATTATTATATATCATATCAATTTCACAATTCTGTTTAACTACGACAAAAGATCTTTTTCGTACGTTTTGATCAGAAAACTTTTACTCTATATATCAATAGATCAAGATAAACCAGTATTTATGTCAAAAAGCATCAAACCAAGCACTTGAAAGAAGTCTCAGGTTTAAAGACTTTTTGACAAGTTGGTGGAACATATTGGTTAACCCTTTTCTTACCAACTATAGGAAAATCCTCACAATCGCTACGATGCAACCAGCATTTTTTGTATTAAGATTTCTTATACAAATGAAAAGAAATGAAGAAGAAAAAGCGTTGCTTTGAAATATTTACAATATTATAAAGCTTGTTTTGCTCAACAAAATTCAAGTTATGTGTTGTGTCGATATGTAGTCCTTTAGAGCCGTTCGGCCCATGGAGCCGGAGTTTATCCCGGTTTCTATACCGTGAAACGGACAATAGCAATTGCTTGCTTTCCTTTGGATAGGACGTTAGTCTATAGAAAAGTATTTTGCGCCAAATCATTCACTGGTGGGTGGAACAGGGGGTCAGAATAATCTCGACTGCATCCGGGATCGCTCATGGTCCCTTGCGTGCGAAGCGAGTGCTCTACCAACTGAGCTATCGGGCCCCCCTTGTTTCCATATGACGTCAGTGAAAATTTTGAAAATGGTCGGTAAAGAGAAGAGAACTAATCTATCGATATTTAAAGTAAAATTTTCCTGCCAAAATTTTGAAAAAGTTTGTTTTGTTATTAAATAGCAACATTTCCCACTTTAAACCTATGCTCTCTATATTCAAATCGAGTTTGGTTGCAAATCTCCAAACCTAAATACAGTACCTGAAAAAATTGCTCATAAAACAGTGACGTCAGCAAAACATGAGTGGGTAGTCACGTGATGAATTAAACATCACGTGATTTTCTCAACAATCAAATAATACATTTATCTGTTTTGTTGAGTCACTGTTGGTTTCAGTTTGAATATTCTGACGACTGGACTTGTAAAAACTATAATTTGTATAAAGATAAGTAAATAGATGAACGAAATAAATATTATTTCTTAGACTCTATTGTTTTCATCGAACACACTCTATAAATATTATAAATATAGATTGTGTAAGTAACAAAGTTTAATCGTTAAATTATAAGTAGACCGGTCTATGTGTCAGTTTTATATCGCCTTTATTATGTTTTCTCATTCTCATCAGTCCCCTATCTTAATCCTGACAATCTGTATGTGTATAGCGCATTTTCTTTACGGTAGGATGATATTATAGCTTTATGAAGTTTGGAAATGTTTTTTTTTTTTTTGTTTTTTTTTTAACGAACTTTTAAGACGAATGAAGGCAAACCCTTTCGTCAGCACAGAACAACAGAAGAAAAAAATCAACAAAAACAAGGATGTGTTTATTTGTTGTGACGATGCAAATCCCAGTAGCCCAATTTTTAACAATCTGAAAATACATTGAGTCTACCGGATGACTTATCTTTGCTAGGCAAGCGTCATATCAAAATGATAGTAATCAATTACACTCCTTGGCTATCTCTAGTACCTCATTAACGAGTTAAAAGCGAAGAGTCACAATTTATCTCTAAAAAATTCATTTTGTGTGTTTTATTATTATTATTCGAATATCATAATAATATTATTATTATCTTATTCAAGGACCATGTTGTAATATCTTTGACATTAGGTAGCTCTAAATTGTTACCAACATTTAGGTAAAGTCTCAAAAGAAACATATAGGTTAGATTAAAAATCATAATATTATCGGAATCTGTCTCCACTCCCCACGCCAATACCATCCTGCTCACGTCCCCCCCCCCCCCCCCCCCTTTCGCCCTCCCTCTCACCCCCACTCCTTCTATAAACGCCCACCACATCTCACAAACATAAACTTAGTTAACAAAAAAACAAACTTTGTTGTGTAATATCGTTCCATCTTCTGTGTGTATTATAATGTTGTTGTGTCATATATATAATATATATATATATATATATATAATATAATATTATATATATATATATAATTTTATAATTCGATACTATTTGGATGTCTAAGAATAAAAATCCACTCTAGTGCTAGTGGCATCAGAATACCTACATGAGATTACAACTTTAAACATGATATTTTTTTGTAGATATGATGATTATTTCATTGCTGCAAAACTTCATACGCATTTAATTTATAATTTATATATATTATGTTACAAATGATTATATCATTAT
>NC_088367.1:43359363-43366863 GCF_034508935.2 Berghia stephanieae
ACTGGGCCTGGAGGAAGATGATGCTCTCAACCGAGATGCATGGAGATGTGGCATTCATTATGGCAACCATGCAAAATGCGGGATTAGCTGAAAGAAGAAGAAGAAGAAGAAGAAGAAGAAGAAGAAGAAGAAGAAAAGAAGAAGAAAAGAAAGAAGAAGAAAGAAGAAGAAGAAGAAAGGGAAAAAGAAGAAGAAGAAAGAAGAAGAAGAAGAAGAAGAAGAAGAAGAAGAAGAAGAAGAAGAAGAAGAAGAAGAAGAAGAAAGAAGAAGAAGAAGAAGAAGAAGAAGAAGAAGAAGAAGAAGAAGAAGAAGAAGAAGAAGAAGAAGAAGAAGAAGAAGAAGAAGAAGATTGACGTCATTCTTGACTTCACAACCTTCGAATTCGTTCATTTCTCACTTTATCTTTTCTTGTTCTGCCAAGTGACCGTCTCAACATCCTCAATTTCTGCCATCTCAACTTCTTTATCTTGTTTCTTTGTTGTAGCTGTTGTCTCTAGTGAGGAGTTAGATAGCGTGCAAATTAAACAAGGGAACTGGGATAGATAGGTCTGCAGCATGAATATAAAGGTTCTTTCATGGAATCCTCGGGATGGACTAGAGAGTCCAAGAAATTAGCGACGGAGTCCATTGTATGTGTAGCTATGTGGTCTTGTTGTATGGCACTCGCCTTCGTATTGGAAGGTCCTTGGTTCGAGTCCCTAAGACTAAGCGGTAATTATACCCATGGACACCGCTGGAAGAAAAAAACGGCCCAGAGAAGAGTCAAACGAGAAAGCATATTAATGGTCTATGCTCCAATAGGAGGGGGGTCTCGATAGCCCAGTTGGTAGAGCACTTGTTTCACACGAAAAGGGACCGAAATCGATCGCGAATGCAGTCGAGATTTTTTCTGACCTCCCTGTCCACCCAGCAGGGATTGGGTAGCTTGGTCTGTTAGATTTGGTGGAAAGTACTTCGCGATAGACTCGCGTCTTACCCAAAGGGTAGCAAACAATTGTATTGTCCGTTTCACGCTATGTCAATTGGATTCAATAGTCTGTCACGTCGCCCAGCAACGGCGGCCATCGTGGTTCTAAACAAAGAAAATCGGTACTTTTTATTCTTCATGATGGCTAGGACTTTTCATATGTCTGGTGATCAGAATGTGTAAAAGTCAAAACATGATCAGATTTATAATGTTTTTTTCCCCCTCTGGATACGATTTTATGCTCGCCGGAGAAATATTTCATAAGGGCGTCCGCCATTGTTACGATAGTTTAGAGCCAGTTATTAAGTTACCATGCGTCATTACGAGGGAAGTGGCGTTACGACTGTTGAAGCGTATTGAGATAAACTGCGTCTCCATGAGCCCAATGACTCTGAAGAACTACTTTTATATGTTCCAACAGGAGTAACAGTTAAGAGCTTTAGCAAGTAAGTCACGGCTAAACATCAGGGGCATGTCGTAATGTGGACCTTTTCGAGTTTCCAACTTTCCCATCTGTGTCGAAGAGCGATTTGATGAATTTGCGTAGTTTTAGATTCTTTCCCCTATGCAGGGGCTGGCTGGATTGGACATACCCTCAGAAAGTCTGCAAGCAATATCACCAGGCAGGCTTTGGACTGGAACACGCAAGAAAAGAGGAGGGTTGGTCGACCAAAGCAAACATAGCGACGAAGCAGTGAGACCGAGTTGAATACAGCCAGCCGGACAAACCTGGGCCCAGACAAAGAAGACCTCTAAAAAAAACCGAGTCAGATGGAAGAAGAGTACTGTTGTGGCCCCTATGTTCCACCAGGAATCAAGATTCTTTCATATATGCAGTTTGAATTGGCATTCTAACAATATTCATCATATCCTATGCGTTTGTTAAACGAGTAGAATGATTGCAATACAAACTACATGGGATTTTATAATTGTCAATTCCTGAAGAAGGGATGTTTGGCGCACTATAAATCTATACCATTATTATCATTTTTATGTGATTTGCAAAGTATCAACACACCACAGCCCCTGGAATCAGAGTTTAGCAACTAACGTCATTCATTCAGACATTGACCACACTCAACATAGCTTGACGTTTATTTCAATGCAAAATATACATTGTCGTATTGATATATTTTTCCTTACATTCAAAGTTGTGTAAAACTGTCTGTGAATGATGCAATACAAGATATATGGGATTTTATAATGGTTAACTATTGTATAAGACATTCAAAGGGTAATTCCTTTATTCGGTTATAAGATAAGATAATATAAGATTAGAAATACTGTGCTGTTGTTTAGACATGAAAAAAACCCCAAGTAAATAACTATGAGGAACAAATAAATTTTCATATCGACTTCATTTTTCAAGAATAATAATATGTGGCTTATCAGGTTCCATAGATGGTACCAGAGAATCCAATCAAAGAGTTATTCAAAACATTCTCTTTTGTCGTCCACTCATTTTTGTCATGAGGTCTTTAGGTTCAAAATATAAACTAAAAAATGTTCCCTACCCATTGCAATGTCATTTGAAATATAATACCTATTATTTATTATCTTATTTTTGTTTATATTTCTATAACTGGTGACGGGAATTCCCATTGTTGCTATTTTAAGCCCAGTGTTTCTCGCCATAATATAGCCATCACTCTATTGTCCCTGTTGCTCTTTAATGTTAGTTACACCTTTTCCCCCCACCTTCCAGCTTTTCAAATCCTCTCTACCTATTCTTTTCCTCATTCTTTACGTCCACCTTTATCTCTTCAACCCCATAAATTCCTGTTTTCATCTTTACCACGTTAAGTACAGTGTAGATTCACGATCGCTCTCCAACTGACAAAGGGCATTGTGCCCAAAATGAACCGGCTGAAACGCGGACGTACGCGCGCTTACTGACTTCAAACGACCCAAAACGCGTGATCCCCGCCCACTTCCCCGCGGGGATCCGCCCCCCTGGGGCTTCCGGCTAGGGTCCCGATCTTTGTACCCGGATTACGGGGGACTGGTATGAGGACTCGAAAAAGGAATTTCAAGAGGAGATACGCAGATACGCTCTCCAGCCAAAACACAGCGGCTTTCAATAGAAGAGGTGATCGTAGTGCGCCCAATACGGGATCTCTTTGGAAAAAAGATTTCTCGAATTTACTCATGTGAAAATAATCCCTCGGTAACACCTCGTTCTTCTTTATTTATATATACATTTTTTTTACTTCTCTCATATGCTGTTTATAATAATGTTGTTTTATTTTTGGGTTGTTTTCTTTTTAATGATTCTTAAAAGTCTGTTATAATATCGTAGTCTGTATTATGTTTTCGGCGTACGGTGATGCGTCTTGCTTGCGTCCTCTTGTTTTTGTATCTGGGTGCTCTAAAGCACTTATTGTAAGATTTGTTTTTGTTGTTTTGCGGTGTGAATGCTTTGAGTTGCTTTTGCTTTTTATTATTAGTAGCAGTATTAGTATACGGAATCTTCTCCAACGTCTTTTGTGTAGGATTGAGGTATTATCACGATGGTACGATACTTTGTTATATTTTGTTATCTGAGCGGAGAATTGACAATGCTAATTTGTTTTTAAGATGGCAAGGCAGGGTACATTGATGGATGCGTTTGAAGGGAGACAGGTGCCCGAGGAGGAGAAGGACGAAAATGAACTGATTTGAGTGGGTTTTTCAAATGCTGTGGAATGAGATAAAAAGAGCATTCTGGTATTTTTTTTAAACGAGCTTTTATATAGCGCAATATCCACTAAACATGCTCAAGCGCTTTAAAAGGGGTCCCAGACCAACAGCAACACGAAACATATAGAACGAGACAAGACGCCTGTTGGGCGATAATCCAATATTTTTTTGGATAGAGACAACGCTGTCAACGGCCAAGTACTCATTTTACACCTGAGTACGGTAAGAGAATGTGAGTAAAGAACCTTCTCCAAGGACTCAACTATGCACTGAGCGAGGCTGAACCCAGGACCCTCCGATCCGAAACGAGTGTCATACCAATAGACCACATAACCGCACTTTTAACACCCAAGACGTCTTATAAAGTGGACAAGAGCGCCCTTACTCGTTATAAAGACCGGTATTTGTTTATGAGCGTACACAAGAAAAAAAAACGAACGAAAACGTTACTATGTACTTCTTCTGTGTCACTACGGAGCACCTAATTAAACTGGACATCATTATCAAAAGTTATTTACTTCGCCGGTATCGCCAGAACTTGACGTTCCTTTAGAAGACGCTGGACATCTGTCTGACAAGACATGAACCTCGAATGTATCGTCTGGAAGACACAGATAAAAGCAAACTATCTTCTTTAGCGGTTGACAGGGACAACATTGTATGCAAGTCAAGCACTTGCTAAAGACGTCCACTCAGGTACTAGGTCTTAATATAAATATCTGAACAAGAGTCTATGAAAGATTCCAGACAAAGCAAGATAGAAAAACACAAGAAAAAAAACAACACCCCAAAAGTCAGTCTATCTCGAATGGGGATCGAATCTCAGATCTTCTGACTATCAGTCATACGTGCTACCATTACACCACATTTGATACTACATGTCTTAGCCTCGCGGAAAGCTGTTGCCCTGTCTGGTAGAGAAGAAACCCGAGTTTAGACTTAAAGCTCCACAAATTAAGAAACAACATGCACAAAATGGTCCTAGTCATTGCAGCAAGTCAAACACCCGGAATAGGACGGTAAACGGCAGCATCTTCTTGGCCTTGCTTCGTGGCTCAGCAGTGTAACGGTCTGTGCTTCGTGCCTGAAAAGTACCGAGTTAGATCATACGCCGCTGAAAAAGTGAGGCCTTGAGCAAGTCCACTCGTCTAACTCACTTTGCGGCGCCACACTGCGCCTGGCGCCTGGGTTATTCCAGTCTCTCTTTGGAATAGATCCTAGAGACAAATTTCCCATAATGAATAAAGGGAATTTCATTTTTTTTTCTTCTGGCGGTTACACTACAATGTTATGGCGATCCATCCAATCAAATAACTCTATCGCACTCATGAACCGTCATGGAACTTCCATCCACTGCATCACAATGCAATGCTCCGCCAGATTACGCTCCGTGCCTTCCAGGCTTAACTGATTGTAATCTTTAAAAATCCTAGTCTTCGATGGAAATCTAAAGGTAAACCACTCTAATTGATTTACCATTTTACAACTTGCCCTGGAAAGGATACAAATTAAGGTCAGTGTTCTGAATGTAATCATTGTCCAAGAAGCAAACTTTTCTTAACCTTTACATAATCAAGATTGTTATATTGTTCTGAACGGGTGGTGCAAAACAATTCGTAGCTCTACGATTTTTTTAGTTGTAGTTGTAGGAGGCATGTAACAAGTGAAAATGGGCGACGACGCCACTCCCCACTTATGCAGAGTGGCCTGTCGTTAACGACGTTCTGATTCGTAGCCGCTCAATATCCCCTTTTGGTGGTTCAGAATATCTGCCAGTTGGAAGGAGTCAAGTACCCGAGTCCCTACCTACCTGCCCTACCCGAAGATAGCGTGTTCTTCCTGGTTGGTCTAAATCTCATAATGATAGTCTCCAACATGGGAAGGGCTTTAAAAATTCGAGAGGGGGACACTTGGCGCCTCTCTCAAACGCATAGTTGACGGCGCTCCCTGGACCAGCAAGAGTGAAATTTCGGTGAGTCTTCGACTAATTCTTGTCACAACGCAATAGAGAAAGGACAAATGAAAAATATGAATGACTGACTGAATGAATGAATGAATGAATGAATGAACGAATGAATAAATAAATAAATAAATAAATAAATAGATAAATAAATTAATTAATTAATAACCATCCCACTGGGACAACCAGAGTCTAAAGAAGTTCTTTTTTTGTTGTTTTGTTTGTTCTTTTGCACTGCTTTACAACAGTCACCCAATTGGTCAATCGCTACTCTTTTCTGCTACTTCTAGACTTTGACGAAGGCAAGATACAACAGTCTCTCAACCATCGATAATATTTTTTAAAAACATAACAAAAACAAAAAAAAACAACAACAAAAAAACAACAACAAACAACAACAAAAACTTCAAAATGCTACCCAAAAGAAAAGAAAAGAAAAAACAAAACCAAAAATATAAAACACAAACTCAGAGTAAAATTGACACACAGGTCATTTCCAGAATCAACTGTCGACACCTCTCTGCACTATCGGCTCTCACCTTGGAATTCATACATTGAGTGAAGATTAGAAAGTAAAATAAATAAATGAAAAAAAAAATAGTAATAATCCTTCCCCAAAGAAAGCATCAATAAATTTGAAATTAAACGTAGGAAAACGATATCTCAACTTAATAATCTACCTGTAAAATAATTTCATCACTACTAAGGTTAAAATTGTTGGCTTTGAGGATTGGGGAGGGGAGTGGGGGAGGGATGGGGGGGGGGGGCATACATATTTACGAGGCAGTTTTATGAAGCGATATTGGCAATATGTATTATTGGTAATATAATTATCATAACAAACCAATAAGAGCGATCACTTGAGGTTGCTTTATGGAGTAATAACTTACAAACTCCCTCAATTGACCACCACCTCTCCTTTAATTTCAATTTGAGCAGTCAACGGCGTTCCGTTCATTAGTTCTACCCAGGCGCCTTGTTTTCAATAATGTCGGCCTGCGCAAGTCATAAAGACATCCGGGCTGTGACGCATAAAACTTCTTTAGCTTCTGCTGTCAATAAAGAAATATCCTTACGGGGCGGGGGCAGAAGAAGCAGAACACACAAAAGATGCCGAGTCTCAATATTAGAACATACTAGAGAGAGAGAGAGCTGATGATGATGCGGGAAACTCGTGGATTAGAGAAAACAATATTATCTGGGATGAGGGAAGTGGAAGAAAATGGGGGGGGGGGGGGGGGGAGTAGATCGATAGGTGAGTTTGAAAGTTGGGGGGGGGGGATAGATCGAAAGACGAGGGAGAAATGAGAGATAGATAGATAGATAGATAGATAGATAGATAGATAGATAGATAGATAGATAGATAGGTAGAAGGTGAGAGTTAGAGAGAGAGAGAGAGAGAGAGAGAGAGAAAGATGAGATAGATAGATATATCTATAAAGATAGATAGAGAGGGGGGAGGTAGAGGGAGGTAAGTGAACTTGGACACTGAGCAAGCGCAACAATTAAGTTCAATTTAATAAAAATGGAAGGCACCTTAGGGGTCGTCTACTCGAAAACGAGCTTTTTTATCGCACAATATTCACTAAATGTGCTAAAAGCGCTTTACAAGGAGTCCTAAACTTACGGCGATTCTTGACGTATGGTGTGAGACATGATGCCTATAAAGTACTATATATTACAATTTTGTTTTCCAATAGATGCTGCTTTCTGGCAGGTACTCGTTTTACATAATATAAGTAAAGTGAGACAATGTTATGAGTAAAGCGCATTTTCGTTGGATTTAATTTTGCGACACCTACTTCTGGACTCGAACCAGGGATCTGCAGGTCCGAAGGCTGCAGCTTCAAATGGTGCTCACACTACAATGTTATGACGATCAGAAAATTCCAAA
>NC_088367.1:43371863-43389363 GCF_034508935.2 Berghia stephanieae
AGTGGCAAAGGTGAGTAGTCCAAATTGTGGCGTGTGAGCAAACTTTGATAAATATGAATACTGTAGTTTAAAAAATCACACACACACCAAAAAAAAAAAAAACAACCCAACCCCCCCCTCCCCCCCCCCCCCCCCCAATAAAAAACAAACACAAATAAAAAATAGGGCATTTGTATTAAGAAATATTTACAAAACGTGCCCAAAGCGCTTTACAAGGGATCCATAGCCAACAGAAAAACACTTAACACAGGATAAGACATGAAGCCTGTAAGGCGATATTACATATTTTTTTTCCGACAGAGACAACGTTGTTTACGGTCAAGTACCCATTTTACACCTGAGTACGGTGAGAGAAAGTAAATGAAGAGTCTACTCCAAAGATTCAAGTATGCGCTACTCAGAGCGGCGCGGGACTTGAACCCGGGACCTTCCGGCGACCGAAGGCAAATGTCACACCACAAGACTACATAACCGCTTGCGTATCGTCACGTCTATGCCATGATCAATGCGCTTCACAATGCTGTATTCAAATCACACCAAAAAAAACCCAAAAAAAAACACACACAAATAAATTCCACACAATGATAGCGGTTTCTCTAATCATATTGTCGAAATATATTGTCATATTTCCTAATAGGCGACATGTTAAGTGTTGCTATTGGCTGGAGACTTCTTGTAAACCACTTTGAGCACGTCTAGTGGATATTGCGCTATATAAAAGCTCAATTTAAAACAAAATTCTTCTCATTCTATTATTTGTAAGACTTCTATTCCAAAATGTTCATTGTGTTAAAATAATGTGCTCCTATCCCATTTTGATGATAAAGATACGAATTCATTTATCTTTTGTATCATTTCACCACCTCCTATCCTATCACTCACTTAGTGATAATTTATAACCAGTGGTCTCTCCCATAGTGGGCAGGGAGGTACATACTGTGTCTTCTATCCCGCTATACCTTTTTTCCAACATGCTTTCTGTCTTTGTCTTAGAATGAGATTACGTGGTTTTGTTCTGGCCCTGGCCTGATACCCTGGCTGGGAGGGAAACAGTCAAATGTATAGTTAGTTTTGGGAGATGACATTTTTTTCCCTTGTAAATCATCTCTCTGTTATGCACTGTATTATGTTTTCTTTATGTATTATATATGATTTGTAAACATTTGAGTGTGTTCCTCTTAGTGGGGACCTGTGCTTGTGTCTGGATGAGACTTTTAGGTGATCTCAAACTAAGTACTTTGATAGTGTGCTCTTGGAATCTACATCTGATCCCTATTTGTTCCCAGTTCCCCTATGTCGTACATTTTCTTGGGTGCTTTATTTGTAATTCTATAACTTTTTACTATCCCATTTTCTTCCTTTTTACTGGCGCTCATATGACCTAAATGTGTTGCTAGCGCCGTAAAACCCTTAAAAACAAACATAACCAGTGGTCTAGTGGTATGACACTCGCTTTCGGATCGAAAGGTCCTCCTGGGTTCGGTTCGAGCCTCGCTCGGCACATAGCTGAGTCCTTGGAGAAAAAGGCTCTTTACTCACATTCTCTCACCGTACTCAGGTGTAAAATGAGTACCTTAATAGCGTTAATAGCGTTGTCTCAGTGCGGAAAAAATTGTATTATCGTCTAACACGCGTCATGTCTCGTTCTTTGTACAGCGCTTTGGGCACATTTTAGTGGATTTTGCGCTATATAAAAGCTCTAGTTCTATATGTTACGTGTTGCTGTTGGCCAGGGACCCTTTGTAAAACGCTTTGAGCACGTTTAGTGGATATTGCGCTATATAAAAGCTCAAGTTCTTTTTTTTTTCATTTTTATCCTATCACTGTCTTTGTGATGATTTATAACCAATCTAAAAATAATTTATTTCAGAACCAAGGATCAAATGATAATCATTGTTAATAATGATAATGATAATGAACTAAGCACTTATTCCCCCCCCCTCTCTCTCTCTCTCTCTCTCTCTCTCTCTCTCTCTCTCTCCTCTCCCTTACTACCTATTCATCTCAATCAAACGCTATTCCGCATGTAGAAAATCTTCTCACTCAGAGGTGTGATTTTTCATTCTTCTAATTCCAGACTTGTTACGGGAATACAGTCAACCGTGAGACAAGCGATACACGGTTCGTTGGTTTCTGGAACCACGGGGAGTCTTTGGCCGGTTTTTACCCGGTTTTTACCAAGTTTTTTTTACCTGGTCGGGGTGCGAATTAGACGTGTCTTTGATGTCGTAGATTACTGAGTGGGGAATGACGGGGCGAAGCGGATGGGACGTTGTGTTGCTTTGCATTCTGGAACCGGATGTCGGTGACTGATTATGACTTGCGCATTTCATACCAAAAAAATTGTATAATATTGTTTGAGTATATTGTTGGTTTGTTTTTTTGTTTGTTTGTTTGTTTTTTTTTGTTTTTTTTTTGGGTTTTTTTTTAATCGAAAGAAAATTTGAAGAAGAAAATGATTAGAACCACAGGATGTTTTATCCGTTAATGTCATAGGGAAATTTGAATTCAGTGTCTCTGATGAACACACAAACACAGAAACACTCACACACACAACACACACATAAACAATCACACATATAAACAACAATAAAAAAAAAACGTGAACTTTTATATAGAGCAATATCCATTAAACGTGCTCAAAGCGCTTTACACAAAAGTTCCCTGACCAAAAGCAACACTTAACATGTAGAACGTGAGTCGATGCCAGTTAGGCGATATTACGTGTTTTATTTTTTTCCCGACAGAGACAACGCTGTTAACGGACAGGTACTCATTTTACACCCGAGTACGGTGAGAGAATGAGAAAAGAGTCTTTTCCAAGGACTCAACTATGCACAGAGCGAGGCTCGAACTCAATGACCTTTCGCTCCGAAAGCGAGTGCCATACCACTAGACCGCATAGCCGCACATAAACTAACCCAATTATTTTTTTAATAAGTGTGTCCTTCAAAAAGTAGTTGTTCATAGCCAGAGGAACACGGAGATGGCGTTTACCCCGGTTTATATTGCGTGAAAAGTACAATAACAAAAAATGTGTTTACATGTCATGTGTATTCACTGTGTTGGTTAAAACTGAGGGACAGAATCTGTGATAACCGTATTCACCTAACACAAAGGGAAGCGAACAATTGGCTGTTTCTTGTTTTACGGTTCAAAAATTAGGAAAATATTCTGGTTCCCTTAATTTAAATTTTGATCACTACAGTGTGTTAATAGTACATACTTAAGATTTTTTTTCAAAAAGGTAATTTTATTCACATCTTAATCACGCCATATGGGACTTAAGTCTATTAATATATTATTTTATACAGCACAAGGTACATGCGCGGCGCCTTTTAATTCTCGTATTTCAGATAAATAACAAACCGTTCGAACGATGGCCAAGGTACTCAACCAATAAATTAATTAATTATTTATCTCAAAGCTTGGATTTCGAATTGTGTGATGAATGTCATTTTAATTTGGTTATAACAAACTGACCAAGCGAAATCAACTGAGAAAAATGTAAGGGTATGTCGTGTTTCCTTGCTGGTAATTTTTTTCTTTTTATTTGGGGTGGGGTGGGGGGGGGGGGGGGGGGGGGGGGGGGTTGTTCATTTCTTTTCTTTCCTTTTGAAAAATCTATAGATCTATTTCGTTGATTGGCATTTTTAATGTTTTTCACATTGACTTGTTACCTGTTATGTCAAAGTAATACTAGGCTGCTAGAAGCTGTGGACTGTAAAAAGTATTGAACAAAAATGAATATTATAGCTTCAAAAAAAGGAACAGTGTACCAAATACAGAACATTTCGGGCTCAAAACTCTTATTCAGCCCCCCTGTCCACCCAGCAGTGGGTAGCTGGGTCTTCAAGATCTGGCGGATGTATTTTGCAATAGACTATCGTCCTATCCAAAGGGTAGCAAGCAATTGCTATTGTCCGTTTCACGCTATAGCAACCATGGCTCCATGGGACTGGTGACTCTGAAGGAACTATCACGATTATAATTATAATACATATTTTTTATCGTTTTGTTTTTCACTTCCAAACAAAACAGCTTGGCCTTGTCCCTTTAAAAAATTAATTCATTCATTAATCAATTAATCATATTATAATCATATTGGCCTGCCGTCCAGTCCGCTGACCCCCTAGCAATGAATGCAAATCACCCAAGTGGTTCGTCAGCAACAGCTTAATTTGTTTCTTTTCATTTCATTCTTTATCAATCGTCGTCCATATTTTTAAAATACTCACCAGCCTTTCAAAAGTAGAATTGTGTAAATTTATTGAGATCTAATGAATCGAAATTGGCCATACGTTACTATCGTATCTACTAAGTTTGAAAAAAAAAACACAAAAAAACAACACACACACACACACACACACACACACACACACACAAAAGCACGTTTTGAAAATTTTTGGTCAGAAAACTCCACCTTCAAATATTTATCGATCGATTAAAATTACCCACATCTTGTCAAAAACGTTCAAACCTGGGATTTCATTGAAGACTTCTGTGAAGTCCCAGGTTTGAGAGTCTTGACAAAGATGAGGGTCATTTTAATCCATCGATATTTGAAGGACGAGTTTTCTGTCCAAAAAAAATTTAATACGTGTTTTTAATTTACTTTTTAATTTTTCCTAGCACGGCAGATTAGGCCGTCATCAGTTACCAGGAAACGGCGCGCATTGCCTCACAGTGGGGTGTCTCCGTGTTCGGGGGGGGGGGGGGGGGGGGTGTGGAGAGGAGAACTATAAAAACTATAGATGGAAATCAATGGTCAATTAAGACATTAATCTAAGAAAAAAGGAAACAAAACAAAATCAATTTAATAGATATTTTGTTTATTTTACTTTATTTAATTCTTATTTTTTGTTTTTGTTTTTTTTTGTTTGTTTCATTAATCGATTTCCCAAAAGTCGCCAAGTTAATTGAATTTAATGAGCTTTGAGAAAAAAGAATTATGCAAATTTATATATTATTATTAATTTATTATTATTTTTTTACTGAGTGCGGCGTCAAATTAAGTGAGTTCAATGAACTTTGAGAAAGGGAATTATGCAAATTATGTATATATTATCATTATGATTTATACCAGTGAGTAACTTAATTTTTGTGAGGCTGCACCAAATTAATTAAATTTAATATAGCATTGAGATAGGGGCATTATGAATGCAATTTTCTATATATTACGTTACACCAGTGGGTGACTTTATTTTTGTCACATTGCTTAATATATTAATAATATTGTCTTTGTATGATAATGATGAAAATAATAATAATAATAATAATAATAATAATAATAATAATAATAATAATAATAATAATAATAATAATAATAATAATAATAATAATAATAATAATAATAATAATAATAATAATAATAATAATAATAATAATAATAATAATAATAATAATAATAATAATAATAATAATAATAATAATAATAATAATATAATAATAATAATAATAATAATAATATAATAATAATGATAATTGAAAATAATAATGAAAATAATAATAACAATAAAATTGATAATAACTCATTTGGCACCTGAATAATAGATGTGAGTAAAGAGCCTTTTTTTCCATAAGACAATCGTTCGCCGCTTACAGGGAGAGTCGAACCTTGGATCGCCCGGCCCAAAAGCGCATGTCATACGGCGAAGACTTCAGAAGGATAGAAAGGGGGAAAAAATGGAAAAAAAAAAGAATAGAAAAAGCAAAAAGAAAAAAAAATGAGAAAAAATAAAAGATTGCTGGGATGTAGAAGGAAAGAGGGAAAGGGGGGGGGGGGGGGGTAAATATAATATATCGCAGCTGTTACAACTGTAACTTTATTTATTTAAGTAAGCTTATGTATGTACGGTATATTCTTGGTTGCTTTGAAGTTTTCCCAACGCTTTGAATAAGTACAATGGTCGTGGTTGTTCTTCTATGTTTAATGTGTATTCTGGTACAGTTGTTTTGTTTTTTTTTTTCTTTCTTTCTTTTCTTTGTATGTGTGTGTATGCGTATGTGTATGTGTGTGTGTGTGTGTGTGTGTGTGTGTGTGTACGTGAGTGCATGTCACTCTGTTTCTTTTATATTTGATATCTTATAGAAGGAAAGAATTGACGTGAATCAACTTTTTGTTATTGTTTTTTTTTATTTAGACAGCCATTTTGGTGATTAGTTCTCACTAAATTATATATCAGACTATAAACGTTCAAGGTTACACATAGGTTTGTGTGTTGATATCTTATATCCGGTTGGCGAATGTTGTGAATATTTTACCTAAACGCATAGCACCCATGATATTTTTGTCAAATGAATCCGACTTCAGCCAAATCGATGCCGAACACAGGTCAGAGCAAACATAGAAAACAATTCAATTTGTTTTGCAAGATGAAAATTTGAAATGATGTGCATGAATCAAGCATTTCCACACACCTTCACGACAATTTTTTTTTGTTGAAAAATCAGGGATCGAACCTCGGACCTTCTGATCCACATTGTTTCAGATTTCTATCGAGAACTGGTGTCTGCTCTTCCTTTATCGGTCTGTTTTGCAAGGGAAACAGATCAGCTGATGACGTAATGGGCAGAGTATTCACAGGAGTAAGGGATTTGGAAACAGAGTCAGCTGTTTGTAGATTCAAAAACAAAAAACTCGAGCTTTTATATAGGACAACATCAACTTAATGGAGGGTCCCGATAGCTCAAATGGTAGAGCACTCGCTTCACAACCAAAGGGACGGAGATCGATCCCGAGTGCAGTCGAGATTTTTTTCTGACTCTCTTGTCCACCTAGCAGTGATTGGGTAGCTGGGTCTGTTAGATCTGGCGGAAGTACTTTGCGATAGACTAGCGTCCTATCTTAAGGGTAGCAAACAATTGCTATTGTCCGTTTCACGCTATAGAAACCGGGATAAACACCGGCTCCGTGGGCCTATTGGCTCTGAAGGACTACTTTCTTTTTTTTTAAATATCAACTTAACGTGCTCAAAGCGCTTTACAAGAGTTCCTAGCCAACAGCAACACTTGACACTTAGGCAGAGACATGACGCCTATTGGGCGTATTACAATTTTCCCGCCGATCTATCTAAATGACCCTCATCTTGGCAAAACTCTCAAACTCGGGACCTCGCGAGGTCCGATCTCAGTCGGAAGAAAAGTTATAAAATATCTCCAACAGGCGTCATATCTCGTCCTGTGTTAATTGTTGCTCTTGGATAGGATTTCCCTTGTAAAGCGTTTTGAGCACCTTAAGTGGACATAGCGTTATAATATAACATATAAATGCCATAGGTTTTTTTGTTTGTTTCTTTTTTTTTAATTGGTATATCATTTCATAATCTATTTTCAGTCTTGCGATGACCTGAATACACCAAATGAGTGTATAAAACCGCGATGGAATCGGCAAAGAAAGAAAAACTAATTCCTAAGACTGAAACTGTCACAAGCAATAACATCCATCATAACATTCATTGTTATTCTTGGCTCGAAGTACAAAAGGCTGGAGATGTTTCTGAAGGTGGACGTGGTATATTCTTTTCTGCATGGATGTGTTCTCGGGTGCGTGTTCTCGTGTCTATATGGGTAGTTTTGGTACATTCTATGTCTTTAGAACCCTGGGGCTTATTATGAGGTCAGACCTCAGAGTCTAGCTGAAATTGTTAGCCCTCCAGATTTCGAACTCTACGAAATTTGGACACAAGTTTGATAAAATGCATTGTATTGTGCGTACATTGTTAAAGATCTGAACAAGTGTGTATGAAATGTGCCAGACAAAGCAAAAAGGAAATATAGAAGAAGAAAAAATATCCCAAAAAGTCAGTCCACCTCGACTGGGGATTGAACCTCAGACCTTCTGATTATCGGTCAGACGTGCTACCATTACATTGTTCCTGTGCAATTCTATACATTGCTGAATCTAGATATCATGAATAGTGACCACAAACTAGAAGACCACCTGATACGACAAATGTTCTGAAGGTGGTTATGGGTGAGAGAGATCAGGCCCATTGAGGACATAATATTAGGTCGAATTCTTCTCATTACTGATATTTTCTATACATGGACAAATACGCCTGAAAAATAATCTGAGAGATCGCGGAGCTAGAATCAGGTTGTTCGTTTGTCAACCATTACATATTTAGAGTATCCTCTATAGAAGTTTCTGATGTCAACCCAACAGATGCTCCATTGCAACAGTGAACAAAAGTGTGATGTAAAAGAAAAAAAAATCCCCAAAACTGGTTCCAGTCAGTGGCGTGGCGTACTTAGCCTACAGTATAAGGTGGTGCCAGAATCAGAAGAAAATGAATTTTTTTTTTTTTTTTTTTGTTGTTTTTTTTTTTTTTTTTTGCTGTAATCCACTTTTGAAAGATGGATGCGGTGCCAGGCACCAAATCAACCAATATAGCCACGCCCCTGGTTCCAGTCTCAGTTGAAGTGTAAAGCCACTCTTCCGGAGGACTGAATATAATACACACATACTTTGTGTAAATGATCTTCTTGTTTCAGAGTGGTGGTATTCTATTTTTAGTCTAAATGTATGCTGGACGGTCGTCAATAAAGATCACCCACCCTCGTTCTTTTACGTAATCCTTAGAATCTACCTATACACTCTGCAAATAAGATATTGATGCTTCCTTATGATTTAATATGTAACCTCTTTATTATTAGTCTTCGAGTTACATAACACTTCCAATGATTTTGGAACCGGAAAGGTAGAGGGTTTGACGTAATGATGAGAGAAATAGAGTGTGGAAAAGTACCAGATGTCGTTCACTGTCCTCTCTCCCTCCCTCTCTCTCGCTCTCTCTCACTCTCTCTCTCTATATATCTATCTATCTCTCTCTCGGCCAGGCGGAGGGTGCCGTGTCAATTGGATCCTGAGTTTGGCATTGAACCCGTGACATTTTATTCTCTCTGTTTTCATCTGGCACTTCTCGGTTACCCATTTTTTCTCATCATTATTGATATAAGTGACGGTTCCACACTTCTTCTGAATTTTAGGGTGTGTGACGTAACGACTTTTCTTCTCTTTGAAGACCAGCAGCAGACCTCCCTCCTCGCAGTAAGGAACCAACTAGAAACAATGATCAAACGCAGCCTGTGTTATTCTTGGCCAGCACCACCATGGGGAAGATGTACCCTGGAGTTGTCGGACGGACATAATACATTCCCTTCTGCATGATTGTGTTTTGTCTATGGCCGGTATGTTATTTTGGGCTGTGTCGTAACATGGCTTGAGGGGGGACTAAACCTGTTATTGCTCTTATTACAATTTGGCCCTTTTTTTTTGTTTTCTCTTTTTCTCATTCTCTGTGTCTGTCTCTTTTTCACTCCCCTCTCTCTCTCTCTCTCTCTCTCTCTCTCTCTCTCTCTCTTCCTTTCTCTCTCTCTCTCTGTCTCTCTTTCTTTCTTTCTCTATATCTCTCTCTATCAATTTCTCTCTCTCTCTTCCTCTCTCTCTCTCTTTCTCTATATCTCTCTATCTCTCTCTCTATCAATTTCTCTCTCTCTTCCTCTCTCTATCCATTTCTCTCTCTCTTCCTCTCTCTATCCATTTCTCTCTCTCACTCTCTCTCTCTCTCTCTCTCTTCCTTTCTCTATCCATTTCTCTCTCTCTTCTTCTCTCTATACATTTCTCTCTGTTCATTCTCTCTCTCTCTTCTCTCTCTCTCTCTCTCTCTCTCTCTCTATCTCTCTCTCTCTCTTAAGCATTGTATTGTCCTTTCTAAATTCTTAATAACACATAGTCCAGACTAGCCGTCCCTATTTGGAAACTTTGATTACAGTCCAGCAGCATTATAACAACACCACAGTGTTTAGCAATGACTATGAAAATGTTTGTTTTCTATTTTTGTAGGTAATACTACTCTTATGAGTAAACTGAGTAAAAATGTTTTTTTTTTAATTTTGAAAATCCATAAATATATAACAAAGTTATGCAGTTTCAAATGTGTCATTTATTTGGATGACTCACAGAGAGAAAAAAATACCGAAAATATGGGACGCTTTTTCTGCGTTTTATTCTGGTTTGTGGCTGTATCTCGCTTTCAGTGTTACATAGTCTTGGATAGGGGGGGGGGGGGGGGGGGGGTAGGGAATTGGGTGTTGGGGTTGTGATATGCCTCACTGAGGACCTCCAAGTTGTCTTGAATCTTAAATTTTTAAAAAGTAGAGCATGTATATAGCTCAATATCCACTAAACGTGCTCAAAGCGCTTTACAGGGGGTCCCTACCCAACAACAATACATAACATAATATAGAACGAGACATGACGCCTGCTAGGCGATATTACATTTTTTTTCCGACAGAGACAATGCTGTTAACGACCAGGTACTCATTTTCCACCTGAGGACGGCGTGAGAATGTGAGTAAAGCTAAAGAGCCTTCTCCAAGGACTCAACTATGCGCCGCGCGAGGCTTGAACCCAGGACCTTCCGATCCGAAAGCAGGTGTCATACCACAAGCCTTCATAAGGGGTAGACACTACTAATATAATAAAACCGTGCATCTTTGTCCTTGTTTGTAAATTATAAATAATAATGTATAGGCAGATTCTTGGGATTATGGAACGTAAAAGAGCGAGGATGGATGATCTTAAAACTCACTCAACCCTAACACCGACTATACTCGTTATTCACCCGGGTTACTGTTACCCAAGGCCTATTTATTACATTTTTATGAGACAAATTATAGGCGTAGTATCAAAGCTAATGTTTTTCATTTTACATGTTAATAGTAGGTGAATAAAACTATCTATGACATGCTCATTTTTAATACATTTTTTTTTCCAATTTTGAAAAGTAGCAAAATCTCTAGGATTGAGTGAGTTAATTAACGTGCAGCATATATTTAGATATCAGAAAATATGATGCCATCACTCTGACACCAGAAGATGAATTAGATAAGGTATGTATCCAGTGCTCCGGAAGAGTGGTTTACACTTCCAATGAAATAGGAACCGGCTTTTTTACATCACACTTTTCTTTACTATTAAGGGCTCGTTTTAAAATTTTTGTACTGGAGAGTAGTTTGCGTTGGTTCGAGATTATTTCCACTATAACAATGAGGCCATAACAGTATAGGTTGTCAGACCTGTAAATAAGTACACGTCAGTCACATATTTTCAGTGTTTTGAGAGAAAGAAAGAAAGAGAGAGAGAGTGAAAGAGAGAGATAGATAGATAGATAGATAGATAGAAAGAAAGAAAGAGAGGGAAAGAAAGAAAGAGAGAGGGAGAGACACACTCTCTCACACACACACACACACACACACACACAGAGAGAGAGAGAGAGAGAGAGAGAGAGAGAGGGGGGGGGGGAAAGAGATAATGAGACCATATCAGTATGGGTTACCAGATCTGTAAATAAGTACACGTCAATGACATATTTTCAGTGTTTTGTCCATCCGCCATGAGAGAGAGAGAGAGAGAGAGAGAGAGAGAGAGAGAGAGAGAGGGAGAAGGGGGGGGGGGGAAGATTGTGAAGAAATATAACAAAATTAGAAATTCAGCTCTAAGAGAAAGGAGGATATATTGAAAATAGTAAGAAAATAGATATTAAAGCGTTTACAAAATATATTGATATATAATTAGATAGAAATTTTGTTGTTTTATTTTACTTTTCTTGTTTTCTTTCTTTTTTTTTTTTTTTTTTTTTTTTTGTTTGTTTTGTTTTGTAGTAGTAGTGTGTGAAGGGTGGGGGGGGGGGGGTGGTGGGATATAGAGTCGTCAATTCTAAGGTTAGAGACTGGAAAGGGTGGAGGGTGGTGGCGGTAGAGAGGTTCAGTTTCACCTCAGCCCGTCAGACAAAGATAGGACCACCTGGTCCAGCTACCCAGGTCCCACTCATCTCTGGTCATGCAGAAAATTTCATCATGCTTGATTTCTGCCCCAAAGAATCGCCATCTAGACGTCTCTATTCTTGGCTATCCTCGTCCATTCTATCTCCCCATTCAGACAGGGCAGGTCCCCTGCCTGCCTCTCCGTCCGTCCAGCCTACCTTGACTAGTGATATTGTGGCCTCCCTCCCTCCCTGTCCCCCCGGTCACCGAAGGGCTGGGACGATTTCTCTGCTTTCTGTTGTGCTGTCTGCAGAGATTTCAGTTTAATAACAAGAACAAAAAGAAATCTTTTTTTTATTTTTTGAAAAAAAAAAATAATGATAATAAAATAAGAAGAAAGAAAGAAAAACTAACGTGCTTCTGTTGTACACATTTGATTGGAAAGCACACGGAATGTACACACATGGAGAATGAGAAAGAAGTAGAATAATATAATAGTAACACTCTAATAGTCCAAAATGTGTTGATATGCGTTCGTTATCAAATGTTGGAGGAATCTATTTCGTTTTATTTTTAGCTCATGGCATGAGAATTTGAGGATAAATTACACAGAAATCTTGTCTCATCTTATATTTGGCAAATTGGAGTTTCTGTATCACTAAGGCTCCGAAACCACTGGACCAATCGTCCCCAAATTTTGCATGGTGTTTACAATTGACATGAAGATTGGTTTGCGTGTATTATGAGATTGATTAGACATCGTGATGATTTTTTTTTCGAAAAATCAAATTTGTTTCGTCAAATCCCATCGAAGCAGACGCCATCATTTTTTTTGTTTTGCACGTTGATTCTGTGTCAATCTTCCGGTTAGCGAGTATGACAATGAGGTGGGAGTACTTGCATTGAATAGATAACAGTTAGTGGTTCCTCTCATTATTTTGAATACAACCAATTTCTTACAATCTATATCAACCATTTTCCGCTCTTAACAATTTACGATAAGTCAGCGAAATATAATATAAGATATTACATGCAGAAAATATCTCTCTGTGCCCAAATAAAAAGCTCTTTGGATTTCTCTAACAACGTCGAAAAATGTATTGTCTATTAAGACAATAGAAACTGTGTTCAAATATCATTGAACACTTGAATCATGCATTTTGAGTTGATCGACTTATCATCACATTCATTGAACGGATAGCTGTGCTTGTAAACTAATGCAAAAATGTTTGGACCATTTAAAAATTAGATTTGCACTTTATAGTTCCTATCCATTCAGTTCAGAGATTTGCCCATCCACTCACATAACATCTTTTCATCGAGTTATCCATCTATCCAGCTACATACATAATATAATGTCCATGTACTCACCCACTCTCTATCTATCTATCTATCTATCTATCTATCTATCTATCTATCTATCTATATATCTATCTATATATATATATATATATATATATATATATATATCTATTTATCTATCTATCTATCTATCTATCTATCTATCTGTCAACCTGTTGATCAAACTGTTCTACCATCCATTCATCCATCTATCTTAACACCCATAATCAGTACTCTCACTCTTATCCTCACCCATTCATCCATTCTTTCACATATTATCTATTTATCCACCAACATGCTCAAAGTGCTTTACAAGGGTCCCAAGACAACAATTACAGTTAACACGAAGACGCGTGTTAGGCGATATTGCATTTTTTCTCTCGACAGAAACAACCCTGTTAACGGCCATGTACTCATTTTACACCTGAGTACGATGAGAAAATGAGAATCAAGAGCCTTGTTCCAAAGACTCAACTATGCGCCGAGCCGATCAGGACTCGAACACTGTACCTTCCAATCCGAAGACGAGTGTCAAACAACTAGACCACGACATAGCCGCACAAACAACCTCAAACATGACCCTTTCCTCTCTCCCAATAAAATACAGATTTAAACACCCCCCACCCCCACCCCTCCTGGTCACCCACCCACCCACCACCATCTACCCTACATTATAATATCCCCGATACCTCTAACTACCCCCATCCCCAGCATTGTTCTGACCCAGCATGCATTAGCACCCGCTCCGGTGATTCTATTTTACTCACACCCTAGGACAAATGGATGCCTCACGCCAACCCCCAACGAGCATCATCCCCAGTCCGAGCGAATCTGAACCCAAAATTGCGCTGAACACAATCACGCCAAAATTTACAATATTTCCCGTCACAAGGCCGCGAAAGTTCCAATAAATGAAGGAGGAAAGGAAAATAAGATGAATGATTTTTAAAAAATAACGTTGAAAGGTTGTAAATACATATCGTGCAATCTTGTGGACTTATCAAAAATGCCGAAGGCGATTCACAGTCACAGTGCTTTTATAATAATTTTCTCCGCCATTGAGTTGACTACATAATTTAGTAATGGTAATAAAAATATATTTATATTGGGCTTTACTATCCACTGATGCTTAGCAACGCTTTACAAGCAAGCATGCACTTATATATATATATATATATATATATATATATATATATATATATATATATATATATATATATATGTATATCTGTCTCTCTCTCTCTTTCTTTCTTTCTCTCTCTCTCTTTCTCTCTCTCTCTCTCTCTCTCTCTTTCTCTCTCTCTATCTATCTCTCTCTATTTCTTTCTTTCTTTCTTCATTCTTTCTCTCTCTTTTCTCTCTCTCTCTATCTATCTCTCTTTCTCTCTCTCTCTCTATCTATCTCTCTCTATTTCTTTCTTTCTTTCTTTCATTCTTTCTCTCTCTTTTCTCTCTCTCTCTATCTCTCTTCTCTTTCTCTTCTCTCTTTATCTTCTCTCTCTTTTTCTTCTTTCTTTCTTTCTTTCTCTTCTCTCTCTCTTTTTTCTCTCTCTCTCTCCTCTCTCTCTTCTCTCTTCTCTCTCTCTTTCCTTCCCTCTATCCCTTTCTCTCTCTCTCTCTCACACACACATTCACACGAAAATACACATCCACACACACACACATACACACACACACATACACACACACACACACACACACACACACACACACACACAAACATTACATAGCCACCCCAAATTAACTGATGAAATGGAAAAAAAAAAAAAGGAAACATAATACAATTCCTGTTTTGCAACCTTTTCTCTCAAGTATTTAACAATATTCTCCAATGCCTTTGGTGAAGTACTCATTCACACCTGAGTTAGCACATTAATTAATCGCCACTCTGTCTGCACCAAGGAAATCCTTTCACCTGAGGCTTGTGCCAGAAAAATAAACAAAAATTGATAACAATCAGGATTAAAATGAAATTAAATAATCTAGGAGATTATATTCCTTTTGATGTATCGAGCGGGACTCAATGTCTCATCTTGTAAAGAAATCAAGCGATGTTGATGTGGCCATTGATATGGATTGGTGTTTGAAACATAAAATGACACATTTATATATCGGATTCAAAGGCAGCAGCTTCTTATGGTTCACACTATTATGTTATGACGATCGACCCAATCAGCAAAGTCCGGTCCGCATTCGTGCACCGTCGCAAACCCGCCTGGTAGCATCGTCACAACACACCTTTCGACTCGATGCTCTGCCGTCTCGGGTTCTTGCCCACAGCGTGGACATATTGGACAGGAAGTTAGACCCCACCGATGTAACGCACTTGCCGTTAGGCAGCTCCTCGACCGAAGTCGATTCGCAGCTACCCAGTGTCTCCTCTTACTGGTATCGAAGCCTGGCAACTTCTCACCAAGCTTAGAGGAGTGTAGGTCTCCGCCCCCACGAGGGATTGAATTCGTCCAAACCGACTTCCATCTCGTATGTGCAGCTCTGTCCGTAGTCAGGGATTCTGCGTACAAGGGTTGCCGGGACTTATTTCTGCTCGAAACGGGGGCACCGTCCATTATGCGCATGAGAGGGGTATACCCATTCCCTCTCTCTTTGATCTTACTCAGCCAGTTTCCCGTAATGGTCTCCCTCCGGACATCGGGGGGGTGGATCGCTGCCATTATCGGACCCCATTTTCTAGGGGTTGTTGCTAGCGTTCCCGACACTATGTGCATCGACTTGCGAAGTTTTACATCCACCTTCTCAACGTTTCTGCTTCTACCCCACACTGGAGCGCAATACTCCGCGGTGGAATAGCATAGTGTCAGGGCGGACGTTCTCAGGAGCGCTTGGCTAGGGCCCCAAGTCGATCCCGCCAGCTTCCTCAGAAGACTGTTGCGTTTCTCTATCTTCCGGGCAACCCCTTCGAGATGAACCCGATAGGTAAGGCTGCGATCCAACGTCACCCCTAGATATTTTGGACGCGGTTCATATGGGAGTGGCTGGTCCCCGACTAGGATATTCAGTTTACGGGTGTGCCAGCCACTGCATAAGTGAAATGCAGTGGCCACGGTTTTTGAAGTGTTCATCTTCAGGTACCACTTGTCAAAGTAGGATTTGAGTCTGGTGACGTCCTCGCTGAGTACGCTCTCGAGACGGGTCCACACTTTACCCCGAGTAACGAGTGCCCAGTCGTCTGCGTATCCCAGCCTCAGGGAGGAAGTGTTCGGCATATCGCTAATGTAAACGTTAAACAACATTGGCGCAAGTACCGACCCCTGAGGGACCCCATTCTTCAATTTCCTTACTTTGCTCGTGACGTCTCCCAGCGCGACGTGGAATTGCCTTTCCCCTAAGATCGAAGAGAACAACTTCAAGGTCTTTTTGCACCTTTTGATTTTTGCAAGTTTGAGCATTAACCCATCGCACCAGACCGTATCGTACGCCGCTGATAGGTCTATAACCTGTTTGCTGCTTTCTCTTGAACCCGTGCTCAATATGCTCTGTAAGGGCAATGACCTGCTCCGTGGTGCACCTTCCTTCCCTGAAGCCTGCCTGCTCGGGTGGCAGGGCAGCGTCTAGGACACGCTCCAACAATTTGTAAAGACAGCTCAGCAGCGATATGGGTCTGTAACTGTCTGCCTCCTTCGCCGGTTTCCCTGGCTTCAGGATGGCAACTGTCTTCGCATGCTTCCACACCTCGTGGATCTTTACCTTGCAGTGGTGAGGGGGCTTGAGGCACACGGGAGGGCAAAGGTGTAAATCCCGGTCGACCGTCACGAGACCATCCCGGGTATCGAGCCAACGAGCCACATGAGCTGCTCGCCCCGGTGTGTGACTAAATTTGATCCAAACCCGGTGCCCGAATAGCAGCCCTATCCCGGGAGCCACACTATTAAGAATTAAGGATTCAAAGGCTGTTCACTTTACTTGAGCTTTTATATAGCGCAATATCCACTAAACGTGCTCAAAGCGCTTTACAGGGGGTTCCTGGCCAACAGCAACACATAACATTTAGAACCTCACATGACGCCTGTTAGGCGATATTTCAAATTTTTGTTTGGACAAAGACAACGCTGTTAACGGCCAGGTACTCGTTTTACACCTGAGTACGGTGAGAGAATGTGAGTAAAGAGCCTTCTCCAAGGACTCAACTATGCGCCGAACGCGAGGCTCGAACCCACGACCTTCCGATCCGAAAGCGAGCGTCATACCACTAGACCACATAGCCGCACATCATTTCCTAAGGGTGTCACTTGTGACTAAATTTCCAATTTATAGATAGTATGCGCTTGGTTAAGAAGCTCACAACATTGCCATCCGGAAGTATAACAGACCAACACACAAAACTCAGTGTAAACTTGAACGTTTATAGTCTGGATAATACAGTTTAGTGAGA
>NC_088367.1:43394363-43399363 GCF_034508935.2 Berghia stephanieae
GTAAGTAGTAGTATGTAGTAGTAGTAGTAGTAGAGTAGTAGTAGTAGATAGTAGTAGTAGTGTAGTAGTAGTAGTAGTAGTAGTAGTAGTAAGTAGTAGTAGTAGTAGTAGTAGTAGTAGTAGTAGTAGTATGTAGTAGTAGTAGTATGAGTAGTAGTAGTAGTAGTAGTAGTAGTAGTAGTAGTAGTAGTAGTAGTAGTAGTAGTAGTAGTATAGTAGTAGAGTAGTAGTAGTAGTAGTAGTAGTAGTAGTAGTATATTGTAGTAGTAGTAGTGTAGTTAGTAGTAGTAGTAGTAGTAGTAGTAGTAGTATAGTAGTAGTAGTAGTAGTAGTAGTTAGTGTAGTAGTAGTAGTAGTAGTATATGTTGTAGTAGTAGTAGTAGTAGTAGTAGTAGTAGTAGTAGTAGTAGTAGTGTAGTATAGTAGTTAGTATAGTAGTAGTAGTAGTAGTAGTAGTATAGTATAGTAGTAGTAGTAGTATAGTAGTGTAGTATAGTAGTAGTAGTAGTAGTAGTTAGTTAGTAGTATAGTGTAGTAGTAAATAGTAGTAGTAGTAGTAGTATAGTATAGTAGTTATAGTAGTTGTAGTAGTAGTAGTAGTAGTAGTAGTATAGTAGTATAGTAGTAGTTAGTAGTGTAGTAGTGAGTAGTAGTAGTAGTAGTAGTAGTAGTAGTAGTTGTTGTTGTTGTTGTTGTTGTTGTGCTGGTGGGGGTGGTGGCGGAAGATGTAGCATAGACCTTCAGTGCCATATAGCACAAGGCTATGTAGAGTTTATCCCGATTTCTGTGGCGTTAAATAGACAATAGACACTTCGTTTTTGTGTGAGTGTCCGTGCATGTATATTTGTTTTTGTTTGTTTGTTTGAGTTTTTTTTGGGTTTTTTTTTTAGTTCACTTCCTTATTATTTAACTTAGACCAAGCCCCCAATCTTGCAGGCTGAATATGGTAGAGATCACGATTTACAGTTGACCGTACTTTGCGAGTGAGTCTTTTAAAGTAACATTACTATTTCACCAATTTTGTTGTATTTGAGAGGAATATTGCTGGTGCTAATGTGAGATAGGATTTAATGATGATTATCAAAGCGACGAACAACTAGCCTCTCAGCCTGGTACAGCATGGCCAGTGCCTGGATGGTGTCACTTACCTCTCTGAACTCTGATATTATGCCCATATAAGTAAGCCTTTTTTTTTAACGCTCATTGCTTACGCCATTCTTGCCAGGTGGAAATGAGTAGCCTAATTAACTCTTTAGCAAAACGGATATTGTGAATGAGCTATGTTGTTTGTTAAAAAGGGGGGTGCCCACCAGATGAAAAGAAAATTTGGTTTCATGTAGTAGCCTGTTGTGGAAATAGAGACTTCTGCAGACACCCCGTAAATACTTGTAAATGAGTCACAAAATGGGCATATATATATATATATATATATATTATATATATATATATATTATATAAATATTTATATATATATATTATAATTTTCAATGGAAAGAATATCATGTGACCTAATAGTCACCCACCCGTTTATCGACAAGAGCAACGTCGATGACGAGTAATCAGCTGATAAAATACATACCCAAAAAGGTCGGGTTCGAATTCACGTAAAAATTGACTTTTTTTGCCTTTTTGTTTTGTTTCGTTTGTTTGTTTACAGTTTTGTTGTTGTTGTTTTTTCTGGGCGCGTTGTTATTGGAGTGTTGGGGGGGGGGGTGGTCCTTTTTGGACCCATTTTACTATCCATCGGTGATTATCAAACAGCTCAGTTCAATCCAAAAGACAGCAAGCAAGTCTTTAAATTCCTTTAAGGCTTCAAGGTCGCAAAGATCGGGATATGTTCCGATTATGTGACGGGCTTGATTGCTCTAAAAAGCTTTAAAATAGTCTATTATCCAGGCGGGGACACTGGACACTTCACTATCGACGCCAAGGCATCCCAGAGTGGAGTACAGGGTAGAATGTCCATCCACAGTCAATCACTAGGACCAAGGAAACCCCTTTTCTACTTCTACGCAGTGACTGACCATAATCAAAACAAAAAGATGTCACCTTTGACCACCCAATGGGAGAGAACAAATACACGGAGCAGACGACAGAAATCGAAGAGCATCAAGTTGCCTCCCCTTTATAATCTCTTCATCTCCAGGGGGCGTACTTTTGCTCATTTTGGAGAACAAATTAGAAAACACTTTCAAAATACAACGCTTTTTCAGGGTGATTTCACGGAGTTAGACCAGGGGTTAAAACGGTCACAATACAAGGATTCAGGGATACAATTTTCCTACTATGACGACACGGCAAGGTGGACAGGACAGAGGGAAGAGTCATGTGTTACAAAACAAACAATCCATTGTTCTTTGTTGTCTTTCAATTTCTTAACTCCACAGCCGAGGGTTAGCGAAATCTGAAAAGAGGGATTGGGATTGGGTAAAGATTTGGGTAAGACTTTTGATATCGACCTGTCGAAGCGTGATGCCGATTAAATCACCGTGAGGGGTACGACAGGGTTCACCCTTGCCTCCATGAATTTCACCTTCCAGCCAGACACCGTCGAGAAAACCAACGTGCAGTTTATAATAATATTATACGGACCTATTCACCTCTATTTCGATCTAATAATTTCCTCTTGTATCTCACTCTCAGCCTACAAACTGATTTCATTTCATTGAAACAAGGCAAGCAGTATATAATGACAAATTTCCTTTATAAATTACTGCAAATTTACTTCAAAATTAGTATTATTTGAACTATTCTAAGGTATATTTTAGAGCTGTTTTTATTTTGGTCAGCTGACAACGACGACCTATGTTTATCTTGTAAACAGATACACCCGTGTGATCGGTAGGTGGGCAGGAAATTCCCGTTTATAACGATGTCAAAACACGGGATTTATTCAGGACATTGCCAGGGGGTGTGTTTGGATGGAGGGGGGAAGGTGGGCGGGGGGGGGGGGGGGGGGAAACTGATTTCCTGCTCATACGACTCATGAATACCCAGCTTTATGTATTTTCAATTCGGAAAGAATAATATAAATCATCATACAGCTACCATTTCCTCTGCGTGACCATCTCCAATTTTGTTTTGCTCTTACGCATTCATTGTGCTCGTATTTTTTGATGTTATCTTATTTTTATAATCTACCATAATGTGTTGTGTTTTCAAAGTATTAGAGATGTGTTCTTTTTCTATTCTTATTTTAATCATCGGGAAATTGCCCGTTATCGTCTTTGAACATTGTGTAGTATGTGAGTAGTAGATTGTCCTTTGTAACGGAAACAGAACATTTCAGCTCACTGAGGGAGCGGGTTTTTATATTTATTTAACTTCATGGGGGAGATGACCCGGCTATTTTGTTGTTTGACTGTCACCTATTATGAGCTCAGACAGATAAATTTTTAATGTTAGTCGTTTTTTTAAACTATTTCTCGAAATTCTTTTTATATCATTATGGCCCTATCCTATTGATGTTGTTACTCCCTACTTGGTGTTCAAAAGGGTCGGGGAGTTTGAACATGATTTTGTCCAACCTTATTTGAATTTCTTTTTAAAAAGTAACTTTGGGGTATGTTAAAAATGATGTTATGTAATTTTGAAGCAGTTGTGATAAGAACTGATAATACAGTAATTGTATAAAATGCTACCATCGGGTTGGGAAAATTGTTAATCCCCGCTAATCGCGTATACTATGTGATAGATTGAACTGGATAAGAAGAGTATTATAGGGTAGTATGAGGATAGCGGAATTTAGATGATGGAAAAGGCTGGGGGAGGGGTAGTGGTGGTGGTAGGGGGGGGGTGAGAAATGGGAGTTAGATGGAGAGTTGTTAGATAGACTCAAGAAGAGGAATTAAAAGGGCATGGAGTACTAAAATGGTTTTGTTGTTTGTTTTCAAAACAGTGTGTCCCATGCGTTGACCTTTGACTTTCAAACTGGTGCATTGCAAGATTATGAATGCGTATGGACTAACTATACAACTAGATAATAATAATAATAATAATAATAATAATAATAATAATAATAATAATTTTATAAAATTAATAATAATTATAATAATGGTATATATGTGATGAGATTGAATGATAATAAATATTATATATATAATACGAATATAATATAATAATAGATGTGATGTATGAGAATGATGATGATGTTAGATAATAATAATAATAATAATAAATAATAATGATACATAATGTGATAATATATAATATATAATAAATAATAATAATAATAATAATAATAATAATAATAATAATAAAATAATAATAATAATATGATGATAATAATAATAATAATAATAATAATAATAATAATAATAATAATAATAATAATAATAATAATAATAATAATAATAATAATAATAAATAGCGTTATCATGACGATCACGTGATATATGTGCTTTACATTGCCAATAATATTATGATATAAAATCATATAGTTGTAACAATAATCTAATAACACACATACCATCAATTAATTATCGCATAAAAATAAAACCGATCTATTGCAATACAATAAAAATAATAATATAAGATATTTCTTATAAAATAACAATGTTTCAATCTAGATTTTAAAATGGTGATGTTTGGTGTATCTCTTACAGTTTTGGGGAGAGAATATAGAGGTCAGAATGGAGAGGATATGCCAGAATTTACCTTTTTTTTTTAAAGACAGAGACAACGCTGTTAACGGCCGTGTAGTCATTTTATACCTGAATACGATGAGAGAATATGAGTAAAAAGCGTTTTCCAAGGACTCAACAATAAGCCGCTCAGAGCGGGACTCTAACCTAGGACCTTCCGATCCGAAGGCGAGTGTCATACCACTTGACCACATAGCCGCACAAAGAAATAGAATCAAATTCAGGGTCTGAACATAAACATTGACACGACAATACTGCTTACTTGAGAACATTTGTGACCCACCGTCTGAAAACGGTTTTATGTCGGAACGAACCAAATGCTTAAAAGCCGAATTAAATGTTAAACTGTTTAAAAAT
>NC_088367.1:43404363-43414363 GCF_034508935.2 Berghia stephanieae
GTAATATATCGCCTAACAGGCATCGTGTCTTGTTCTACATGTAAAGTGTTGCTGTTGGCCAGGGACCCTTTGTAAAGCGCTTTGAGCATGTTTAGTGGATATCGCTCTATATAAAAGGTCAGGCTAAAAAAAATAAAAATAATTTGAATCAGCGATATTTACCGACAATTGTCAAATTTACAATAAACGTTGGTAATAAAAGCCAATTTATCTCTCTTGTTTTGACTTCATTATTTACTTAATTTGCTTTATCTTATGTATTATTTCACTGTTAGAGATCTAGATCTGTTATGTTTATTTGTTTTTATTTATTTTCTTTTGCCGAAGAACGTTCAAAATGTCTGGCAGATTTTGGAACCGGCTGCACCGGGAAAGCATTCATATGGGCCCCGTTTTCTGCTCCATCAAGCACGAGGAGAGCAGAAACACACTGCGGGGTGCAACGACCAGATTCGTGTTTTCGGCAAACCGGATGTAGCTTTATGGCTGCTGCGGGTGCGCAATGGGATGCGGTGATCAAATCCCCGCGCATGCATGTTGTCAGTTTGGCTAATGTCAATATGACAGCAAATGATATAATTTTTGGTGATTTAATTTATTTTCCAATGTTATTATATTGAGTATGAAAGATTTCTCTAGTTTTTTGTTTGTTTTTTTTTTGTTTTTTTTTTTTTTTTTTTTTTTTTTTTTTGGGGGGGGGGGGGGGGGGGGGGGTATAATCCTATTTCATACGTATTATTCTATTTCACGTATATGTTTGGACCTTAATAACAATAGGAAATTGAATGACGCTTAAAATTCAATAAACAAAGACAGATTATGATGTGGACGTTTCGGACTTCCCCTTTATCAACAAAACACGACGAATGAAAACCTAAAGACACTTTATTCGTCTTTCGTGTTCCATTTATCGTGTTTTCTTGAAAAAGGGGAAAACTGAAACGTTCACATTATCTGCCATCGTTTATTGAATTGAAGCTGCAATTCAATTTCCTGTTGTTATTTATCTATTCGAGCTTTAAGCAGCTTTTCATTATCTTTAGGCTTAGGCTAAACTTATACAGTCGGGTCTGTTTGTTTTTAAGGGTTTTAAGGCGCTTGCAACACATTAAGGTCATATCAGCGCCAGTAAAAAGGAAGAAAATGGGATAGTAAAAAGTTCTAGAATTACAATTAAAGCACCCAAGAAAAGGTAAGACAACGGAGGATTGGTTTAAATAGGAAACAGATGTAGATTCCAATAGCACACTGTCAAATTAGGACTTAGTTTGAGATCAGCTAAAAGTCTCATCCAGACACAAGCACGGGTCCCCACTAAGAGGAATACACTCAAATGTTTACAAATCTTAAATAATATATAACAAACCATAATACAGTGCATAACAGAGAGATGATTTACAATGAAAAAAAATATCATCTCCCAAAATCAACTATACATTTGACTGTTTCCCTCTCAGCCAGGGTATCCGTTCAGGGCCAGGACAAAACCAAGTAATCTCATTCCAACACAAAGATTGTTTGTTTGTTTCGTTTTTAAGGGTTTTACGGCGCTTGCAACACATTTAGGTTATATCAGCGCCAGTAAAAAGGAAGAAAATGGGATAGTAAAAAGTTCTAGAATTACAATTAAAGCAGCCAAGAGAAAGGAAGAAAAAGGAGAACTGGAAACAAATAGGGATCAGATGTAGATTCCAAGAGCACACCACCAATGTACTTAGTTTGAAATCACCTACAAGTCTCATCCGGACACAAGAACAAAATCCAACAAAGAGGAATACACTCAAATGCTTACATTATACATTAAAAATAACAAATATAACAATACATAACAGAGAGATGATTTACAAGGGAAAAAATATCATCTCCCAAAACAATAACTATGTATTTGACTGTTTCCCTCCCAGCCAGGACTCCGGCCAGGGCCGGGACAAAACCAAGTAATCTCAAGTAATCCAAGACAAAGACTGAAAGCATGGTGGAAAACAGTTATACGGGGATAGAAGACACAGGATGAACCTCCCTGTCCACTATGGGAGGCCAGGAACCCCACCCAGCTAAAACAAAGACAAAAAAGAAAGTTGGAAAATTAGATACAGGGGGGATAGAAAACATAGTAAATGACCTCCCTGCCCACTATGGGAGGTCAAGAAAACCACCCAGCATTAAACAAAAAAACTAAATGAAAATAGTTATAAAAAAAAAAATCTAAAAAAAAAAAAAAAAAAAAAAGAATCAACAGAATCCAAACAAATCAAGCAAACCAGAGCAAACCAAAACCAATGTTTGTGATTCATGATGGTATTTAATCGTTACAGCACACCATTGTAATTGTAATAGGAAGAGAGCACCACAGCTGGAACAATTCACTGCGTAGAATGTGTACATATTAAATGATGATGATGATGGTGATTATTATAGGAACAATAATAATAATAATAATAATAATAATAATAATAATAATAATAATAATAATAATAATAATAATAATAACAACAACAACAAAAACAACAACAATAATAAATAATGATAATTAACCAAATTAATTAATAACCAAATTATCTCGAAGACGTGCACGCTTCTCCGCGATCAATCAAACGGCAACGTGTACACAATCCGGCCCCTCTAACAACAACAATAATAATAATAATAATAATAATAATAATAATAATAATAATAATAATAATAATAATAATAATAACAGTAATAATAATAATAACAATAACAATAACAGGCGTATCTATTTTTTTGTTTGTTGTTGCTTTAGGTCTCTTCCAACACAATTGAGGTTATATGAGAGACCGCTGAAACAAAAAAAAACAAGCAATCTAACAAAAATAGTACAAATGTCAATCAAAATCATAACCTAAAGATATCATAAGCTAAATTATAAATAACCAAGAACAAACAGGCAGAGGATTTACAGAAAAAAAAATATCCCTGTCAAAAATACAATCTACAAACAAAAAGCAGATAGGCTAGTAAAGAAAGAAGAAACTGACATCACTATCGGATCGTACACCCAGGCGAACAATAAGGTATATGTTCAAGTGATGCTACCATCAACCACCGCCAGGCGTATCTATGTTTAATCAAACATTTACTCTCTATCAAACAATGACCATGACCGTAAACAAACGCTTTTAACACTAAAATCAATCTGACACTCAAAATTACTCGGCTAAGTAGTAACTTACAAAAATGTACAAAAATGTTTTTAAAAATAAATAAATAAAAATTCAAATTAAAAATTTTTTAAAAAATCAAAAAATCAATTACATTCTATTTCTATTGTAAAAGTATTGCCATTATGCGAGCTGATCCCCGTTTTGTGGAAACAATGGAATTATATAAGGTAAATTCTGAGGGAATCGCCAGCGCCAGTCGTTGAATTACTGTCACGATACGAGTTGCCAGGTAGTTTATTGACGCCTTTGTATATTGCACCAAAAAAAAATATAATAAAGAGAGAGAGAGAGAGAGAGAGAGAGAAAGAGAGAGAGAGAGAGAGAGAGAGAGGGGGGGGGGAGGGAAAGGAAGAGAGAGAGAGAGAGAGAGAGAAGAAGAAGAAGAAGAAGAAGAAGAAGATTGTTTTGTTTGTTTTTAAGGGTTTTACGGCACTTGCAACACATTTAGGTTATATCAGCGCCAGTAAAAAGGAAGAAAATGGTATAGTAAAAAGTTCTAGAATACAATTAAAGCACCAAGAAAAAGTAAGACAAAGGGGAATGAGAACAAATAGGAATCAGATGTAGATTCAAGAGCATACCACCAATGTACTTAGTTTGAAATCACTACAAGTCTCATACAGACACAAGCACAAAATCCAACAAGAGAGAACACACTCAAATGCTTACATTATACATTCAAAATAAAAATAATACATAACAGAGAGATGATTTACAAGGAAAAAAATATCATCTCCCAAAACAATAACTATGCATTTGACTGTTTCCCTCCCAGCTAGGATCCCGCCAGTGCCAGTACAAAACCAAGTAATCTCATTCCAAGACAAAGACAGAAAGCATGTTGGAAAAACAGATATAACGGGATAGAAGCCACTGTGTGAGCTCCCTGCCCACTATGGGAGGTAGGATCCAAACAATAAGAAGAAAAGAAAAAATAGAAGAAGAAAAGAATAAAGAAGAATAGAAGAAGATAGAGAAGAAGAAGAAGAAGAAGAAAAAGAAGAAGAAGACCTTTTTATCATCCTAATTTCGACAGACAGAATTTTTTTGCTTAAACCATAATTTACTGAGTCATCTACGAATATATAATATCCTCAAGTATAAAAGTACTATCATAAAATCCGCCTTGGAATGATAATTTATTATGTATCATAGACAGTAATAATAATCATAAAAAATTATATCTTTTTTTATTTTTTTGTTGTTGATTTAGGTCTCTTTCAAAAATGAGGTATATGAAAGTGAAAAAAAAAAACAAAAAACATGCACCAAAAAAAACAATTAAATGTAACTCCAAAAAAATTATTAAGATACAAAGTTAAATTATACCAAGTAACGAAACAGGTACACAAGATTACCAGAAAAAAAATTATCCTGTCAAAATAACCATACAACCATTCAAAGGCAGGTTTAGCATAAAGAAAGAAGAAACGACTCACTATTGATTAACAATGCGTAATCATAAGGTATACGATTAAGGATGTCCATCCAAACACTAATACAATCTAATGCATTTATCTATCATAAGGATATATATATTAGGCTATATAATATATGAATTATATATTATATATATATTAAATGAAAAGAAAAAAAAAACATAAAATAATTGAATTAACATGCACAGAAATAATATTACAGAATCTCAGATTAAGTTTAAATGTATAATAATTATGAGACGGTGAGAAAAAAGGCAATCATTAATAAACATAACATATATAGAAAATAATAATTATAATAATAATAATAATAATAAATAAAGATAAAATAAAATTTAATAATAATTTAAAAATAATAAATACTATAATAAAAAATTATAATAATAGTTAAAACGCTAGTTTTAACCATTTTACTGAAAAGTGGTCCCCAATCTCTCTCAGTTGTAGCGCTCGTTTCACAAGCAAAGGACCAGTATTAGTCATCAGTTTGCGTCAATATCAATATATATATATAATATATATATTTATTATTATTATATTATTATATATATTTATATTATAATAATTATTATAGTCTAGGGTCTGATCAAATGTTTTATGTTTTATGTTTTAAGGGTTTTACGGCGCTTGCAACACATTCAGGTTACGTCAGCGCCAGTAAAAAGGAAGAAAATGGGATAGTAAAAAGTTCTAGAATTACAATTAAAGCAGCCAAGAAAAAGTAAGACATAGGGGAACTGGGAACAAATAGGGATCAGATGTAGATTCCAAGAGCACACTATATTTTAAAGTACTTAGTTTGAGATCACCTATAAGTCTCATCCGGACACAAGCACAAAATCCAACAAAGAGAAATACACTCAAATGCTTACATTATAAATTCAAAATAAAAATAATAATACATATCAGAGAGATGATTTACAAGGAAAAAAATATCATCTCCCAAAACAATAACTATGCATTTGACTGTTTCCCTCCAAGCTAGGATTCCGGCCAGTGCCAGGACAAAACCAAGTAATCTCTTTCCGAGACAAAGACAGAAAGCATGTTGGAAAACAGATATAAGGGGATAGAAGACACAGTAAGTACCTCCCTGCCCGCTATGGGAGGGTTCTGATCAAACAAATATCATATAACTGCCATTGTTCATATAGATGAAGCTTATCAGGATAAATCCCAGCTCTATGGATGGGACTTGTGCAGTTGAGGGACTAGGAAAGATAATGGAACGCTCTTAAAAAATAAATTTAAAAAAATAAAAAAATAAAATTAAAAATAATTTTTTAAAAGAAAGAAAGTAGGAAAGTAAAAAAGAGTGAACGACAGAAAACATGCACCCGAAAAAAAAACTCTTAATTCTAAGTGGACTAGCTCCAGCCAAAGAACATTAATTTATAGATGTAGGACAAAAATATAAATCTATCCCTTTGTCTGGTCGGTATATCATCAGATATGTCACTCAGTCACAATCGTTTTACGCAGAGAGCACTCGTGATACAACTCATTTTCAAATGGCACACTGTTTACCAATACACAAATACACGTAACTAATCATAAGCTAAATTCGTTAATTTCAAAACATGAAATAGAAATCGCATAAATAATCGTAACAGTAATAACATTGTAATGACAATCATAAGGATGACGATGATGATGATGATGATTATGATATAATAATAATAATAATAATAATAATAATAATAATAATAATAATAATAATAATAATAATAATAATAATAATAATAATAATACTAATAATAATAATAATAAATAATAATCAATAACAAAAGCAATATATTGCAACACATGATACCACTATATCACAAATTCAATAGCTTTGTACAACTTTAAGCCATGCGCTAAGCTAGACGATACGAAACTGTTTTCCTGGAAGACCTTGACATTTGAACAAATACTGTACTACAAAACAGTTTAGCCTGGAATCCCCAACCAATTCCATTGTCCGTTCACCAATTTTTCCTTTCTCAATCTATCTATCTATCTATCTACAGTGCAGCAGGCATTCCTCGTCCTTGGTCGGACAAATTATTTAAGATGAGGTTTTTTTTTCTTCTGTTTTTAAGAGTTTTACGGCGCTTGAAACACATTTAGGTTATATCAGCGCCAGTAAAAGGGAGAAAATGGGATAGTAAAAAGTTCTAGAATTACAATTAAAGCACCCGTGAAAAAGTAAGACAAAGGGAACTGGGAAGGAATAGGGATAGGATGTAGATTCCAAGAGCATACCACCAATAAATGTACTTAGTTTGAGATCACCTGTAAGTCTCATCTGTACACAAGCACAAAATCCAACAAAGAGGAATACACTCAAATGTTTAAATCATACATTCAAAAATAACAAATATAAAAATACACAACAGAGATGATTTACAAGGAAAAAAATATCATCTCCCAAAACAATAACTATGCATTTGACTGTTTCCCTCCTAGCCAAGGCCAGGACAAAACCAAGTAATCTCATTCCAAGACAAAGACAGAAAGCATGTTGGAAGACACAGTATGATTCACATTCTATTATCTGTTCCATAATTTGCTTGTGCAAACAGTCTTAGAAGTTTTACGACATTTGCAACACTTTTAAGGGCCTTGTTTTGTTTTTATTTTTAAGGGTTTTACGGTGCTTGCAACACATTTAGGTTATATCAGCGCCAGTAAAAAGGGAGAAAATGGGATAGTAAAAAGTTATAGAATTACAATTAAAGCACCCAAGAAAAAGTAAGACAAAGGGGAACTGGGAACAAATAGGGATCAGATGTAGATTCCAAGAGCATACCACCAATGTACTTAGTTTGAGAAGATCACCTATAAGTCTCATCCGGACACTAGCACAAAATCCAACAGAGGAAAACACTCAAATGCTTATATTATACATTGAAAATAACAAATATAATAATACATAACAGAGAGATGATTTACAAGGGAAAAAATATCATCTCCCACAAACTTTACATTTCGACTCATCCCCTCTCAACAAGGACTCCGACAAGGGAAAGGACAAAAACCAAGAAATTTCATTCCAAGACAAAGACAGAAAGCATGTTGGAAGACACAGTAAGGGGCTCCCCTGCCCATTATGGGAGGTCAGAACCCACGCACATGCTTCAGATATTAAGACCAGTACAATGAAATCATGAACAACAGGAACAAGTACAGAAGGGGGAATGCGTGCAGCACTGTATATTGTTATAGAATCCAAACCTATTAGGTGTCCATATCTCTTGATTCACATTCTATTATCTGTTCCATAATTTGCTTGTGCAAACAGTCTTCATGGGTGCCAGCAGGAGAAGTGCTGAAACCTGAAACTAAAATCTCAACACTTTGCCAAACCTGAAAATGTTCTTACTGAAAATGCTGCCTTAACTTTACTCTTATTTCTCCACAGTTTTCAAACCATTATTAAATGATTACACAGCAAACATATTGACACAATGAGGAAATTAATTTGATTTTAAAACCAACTTATAATACATAGTGAAATACTCACAGTGCAAAACACTGAAACCGAGGTATTTGACTTCGAGATATCGCGAAACCGAATTCCGGCATGAACCGGAAAACTGGCACCCATGGAGTCTTAGAAGTTTTACGACATTTGCAACACTTTTAAGGGCCTTGTCAGCATAACAACCTGTTTGAGACAAGTCTGCTTCACCCTATTATTATCAGTTACTTTAAAAAAAAAACCAAAACAAATACTGTCCTCAAGAGCTGCATTCTGACGTCATAAATATCAAAAGGCAAAAAATTGATCTTGGGATTAAATATTGATGGCAAAAGGAAGAAGAACGTCCCTCATACATTTGATAAAAATTGACAAAATTGTGAATTCCCAAGAGTTATAAAAAAAAAAAAAAGTATCAAACATAACATTGTGACTAAATGAATTTGCACTACATCTAAAAAAAAAAGAAAACGAGTAAGTTTGATCGGAAACAAAGGTATAATTTATCAAAGGTATATAATATAATTAATCATATGACAAAAAAAAGCATAAATCTTCTGAGCATGTCAATTAGTATATTACAAGTATATATATCCAAAAAAAAAAAATGTATTCTCTAACTCTAAACATTATTGTATAAAATGGTAAGTTGTGTGTGTGTTATGCTGTAGGACATCAGGTACTATTATGGATTACTTGATGAAACTGGCAATATTTTAATACTAAACAAAAATGAATATATATATATATAACAGCTTAAAAAAAAGAACAAAATACCAAACATGGAATGTTTCGGTCTCAAAACCCTTCTTCAGTCAACAACAAAAAACAATAAAGACATAAATACATGAATAAATTTCAGATCAACGACAGAGGAATTTGGTAGGTATTCTCTATAGAAGAAAATTCTTGGAAAGTAAACAAAAAGAAGCCTTCGATATGTAACTATGGAGTTCCAAATTGAGTGGAATTTGCCCATTTTTTTACGCACCAAATTTTATGCTTTGTTTAAAAACCGCTCAATTTGGAACAGAGAGGACCTACCAAATTTTTCTGTCATCAATCTGGAATTTAGTAATGTATTTATGTCTTTAATTGTTTTTTGTTGTTGGCTGAAGAAGGGTTTAGAGTCTGAAACGTTCTGTGGTATTTTGTTCTTTTTTTTAAAGCTGTTATACTCATTTTCATGTTTATTACTTTTTACCGTCCACAGCTTCTAGCAGCTTGAAATCACTTTAATATTTTAAGAATCCAATCAGAAATTGTCTAAGTCAAAATACAGAACAATTTCATAATTATTATAAAACATCTCATTTATGCAAACACTTTCCATGATTTTAGAACAGTTGACTCTGCTTAATCTCACATCAGATAATCGCACACTCCCCTTTGTTTGCAAGACTTAATCGAGCAATACTATATTAAAACCTCATTTATACAAACACACACCTGATAAAAACACACTCTGCTTAATCGGCACATTCATCCAGAGTCCCAAGCAGGCATGGGTGCAATTAAGTGAAGTGAGCCGTGAGCTACTTTATGATCTCAAAAGACAATGTGTATCTAACATGATGGCAATATCTCAGTAACACAAGCAGAAATTGTCTAAGTCGAAATCACATGTGCAGCTATGTGGTCTAATGGTATGACACTCGTCTTTGGATGGGAAGGTCCTGGGTTCGAGTCCCACTCTGAACAGTGAATAGTTGAGTCCTTGGTAAAGGCTCTTTACTCAATTCTCTCACCATCCTTTGGTGTAAAATCAGTACCTGATCGTTAACACACAACATTGTCTCTGTTAGGAACAATAAAAGTAATATTTCCTAACAGGAGTTATGTCGTGTCTTATGTATTAGGCTTTAGCTGGAAAAAGGGACTACCCTGCCTTTACAAGAATAACTACAAAT
>NC_088367.1:43419363-43421863 GCF_034508935.2 Berghia stephanieae
AGGTTAAAATTATCACGCCCCAAAATCAACACATACATTTTGATTGTTTCTCTCTCAGTCAAGGGCATCGGCAAGGGCCAGGACAAAACCAAGTAATCTCATCCCAAGACAAAGACAGAAAAAGAAAAACAACTCAAAAAACAAAAAAGAACAACAACAAAAACCAGAACTAATGGAAATAGAAGACACAGCTTTTAAGCTCCTGTCAACTGTGGAAGGTCAAAAGTCCCACCCAGGATTGATTGATTGATTGATTGATTGACCGATTGATTGATGGATTGGTTGAATGATTGATTGATTGATGGATTGGTTGAATGATTGATTGATTGATGGATTGATGATTTGATTGATGATTTGATTGATTGATGGATTGATTGATTGGTTGGTTGAATGATTGATTGATTGATGGATTGATGATTGATTGATTGATTGATTGATTGGTTGGTTGAATGATTGATTGATTGGATGATTGATGATTGGTTGATTGATTGATTGGTTGGTTGGTTGATTGATTGGTTGAATGATCAATCGATTAACATCAATCATCCAATTGATTTATCTATTTCTTATCTATCTATCTATCTGTCCGTCCGCCTGTCCATCCAGCCATCTATCTTTATTTATTTATTTATTTATTAATCTATTTATTTATTTATTTAAATATCTATTTATTTATTTATTGGATCACCAACCCCCCCCCCCCCCCCAAAAAAAAAAAAAATTAAAAAAATAAAAATAATAATTTAAAAATTTTAAAAATGAATTTAAAAAAAAAAAAAAAGAAAGAAAGAAAGAAAGAAAAAAAAAAAAGAAAGAAAGAAGAAAAAACAACTCACCTTCAGACACGTTTTTTTGTATAAAATCATCACTCCGTCCATACACCACACAACAACACCCCGTCGTCACACCCCGTTTCCAGTGGCGGGTGTCGCCGCGGCATTGGGTAGAGGTGGTCGCGGGGGTGCCTCATCAATTCCTCCTCCTCCTCCTCCTCCTCCCACTAGTCCTCCGACATCCGAGCAGGAGGAGGAAGCCTGCCGTTCGAAGTTAGCCGCTTCCGTCTCCGCTTTTTCCTTGAGCACCATCTGGTAGGCGATCTCGAAGGCCTCGCCCAGAGTGAGGATTATCTCCCCTGCCAATTCCTGGAAACAATGAATAAATAGATATAGATATAGATAGATAAATAGGATTGGATGATTTGTAAAAGCGTGGCGATCTCCCTTTGCTGTTTTTGCTGTGTTATGGTTTGGTTAGGTTTGATTTCTTTTTCTGTTTTACGAGAAAGGGTAAAAAAGGGGGGGGGGGGGGGGTACTTCGTGATATATATATATATATATATATATATATATATATATATATATATATATATATATATATATATATATATATATGTGTGTGTGGGAGAGAGAGAGAGAGAGAGAGAGAGAGAGAGAGAGAGAGAGAGAGAGAGAGAGAGAGAGAGCGAGAGAGATTTATACATACAGAATAGGGAGGAATTAAAACAAAACAAAAAACAAAAATAATTTTTTTTTAATTATTTTTTTTTAATTGAGCTTTTATATAGCACAATATCCACTAAATGTGCTCAAAGCGCTTTAGAAGGGGTCCCTGGTCAACAGCAACATTCAACATGTAGGACGCCTGTTAGGCGATATTACAATTGTTCGGACAAAGACAACGCTGTTAACGGCCAGGTACTCATATTACACCTGAGTACGGTGAGAGAAAGTGAGTCTAGTAAAGAGCCTTTTCCAAGGACTCAACTATGCGCCTAGCGCGAGGCTCGAACCCAGAACCTTCCAATCCAAAAGCGAGTGTCATACCACAAGACCACATAGCCGCACAACAAAATTAAAAAACAACACATTAAGGGTGCATCGCATGAACACACCGTTACGAAATCGGTCTTGATTGGGCTCCTGCTAGGACATCAGCGAAAAGCGGCAGAAAGATGACGTTTTCTGATAGCCAAGCGTCATACAGCGTGGTCAATGATCGGAATGGGAGGCACTGTGCAGGTAGATAGATAGATACCTTTCACTTTTCAACCCCCCCCCCCCCCAAAGTACCTACAACATCAAATAAAGTGTGGGGGGGGGGGAAACGCATTTAAAATTAAGCCTGCCGCTACGTACAGTGTAAACGTATGACCAACACCAAAAGAACGTTCACATGTGACTTGACTTGCAATGTGTGAAATTATGGTATGTTGATGAAGTTTTCTGATAGCCAAGCAACATGGAGCGTGGTCAATGACCGGAATGGGAGGCACTGTGCAGGTAGGTAGATACCGTTCACCCCCCAAGCACAACATCAAACAGAATGTGAAAAAAAAAAATAATTAAAAAACGCATCTAAAATTAAGCCTGCCGCTAGCGCTAAGTACAGTGTAAGAGTATCGGCAGCCCGAAAGGAGGGCCTCACAGATGACTTGCAATGTGTGAAATTAAGGTATGTTGATGAAGTTTTCTGATAGCCAAGCGACATGGAGCGTGGTCAA
>NC_088367.1:43432183-43438869 GCF_034508935.2 Berghia stephanieae
AAACAAAGAGGCCGAAAAATTCCCTTTAGGTTACAGATTGCAAAAAAAGTACGTGTTGAATTGAAGTATTCAATCACAAAAACAGCCCATGACAATTTGGGGTTATCAATATTTGAATAAAAAAGTAAATGCCTTATATTAAAAAATTTTACCCCCCAAAAATTATTATTATCCACATGACGTAAAAAAAACTTTCGAACATTACTAAACAAACCCAATCCAGGGACTTTGAGGTTCAACTCAAATTAAAATGTTATTTTTAATTTAATTTTATTTTTTTATTTTAGTGAATCGTAAATTTCTTTGATCAATTGTTTTTTTGTTTTTTTTTTTTTTTTTTTAATTATCCCAGTGACTAGACAGATGCACAATTATTTTGAAAGATTCAATACGATAAATTAAAATTCCAATGTTTCCAAATAAATTTTCCCTCATAAAATTTTTATTCGTGAATTATAAAACCTAAACATCTCTTTTCTTAAAAAAGTAAAAACGGGTACAAATATTTTTCTCAAAACAAAACAAATTCCCCAATTTTTTTTAGATATATTTCAATTTCATTTCTATTTTTCAACTTAATTTTCAATTCAAACCTAGTCAAATTCATTTCTTTTCAATGCATGGGTAAAACTTTTTGAAACACGTATATGTAAAGTGTGTGTGTGTGGTGTGTGTGAGAGAGAGAGAGAGAGAGAGAAGAGGGAAAAAGAGGAGGAGGGGAGAGAGATAGCATGTTTTATTTAATCCTACTAAAACAAAAAAGAAAACGAAACAACAAACATTATATTTTTTCTGTTAATAATTACTCGTAGGAAACAAATTCTTAGAAAATTTATTATTATAATTTTCTACCAAAAGGAGGTAATCTTAAATGTTTAATGATGATACAGTGTATTTTGGGAATTCTAACCATTTTGTTTTCCACATCTATATGACTTTTGATCTATGGGAGAGCAAATGGTTTAGACCATATTATTCCCAAATAACCTTATTATGTGAAAGATATTTATTATACAAAATTTTTTTTAAAGCTTTAATATAACGTGTTCCATTTGTCATTTTTATTTTTGTAAAAATAATTTTGCTAATTATTATATTTTTTTATTATTATTATTAATTTAAATTTTTTATTTTTCAATCATCATCATCCATCATCATCATCATCATCATCATCATCATCATCACCATCAACCCTCCCTTTATCATCATCCCTTATTATTATTATTAATATATTATTATTATTATTAATTATCAAACATTATCTTATTATTTATGTATTATTATTATTATTATATTATTTTTTTATTATTAATTTTTTTATAATTATTATTATTAATATTCCCTATCTTCATCATTAACAACAGAATTAAAGCGGGGCACAAATTCCAAGACTTAACAAACAGCCCATAGTAATTTTTTTTTATTATTATACGTATAATTATTTTTATATCATATCCAAATTTTCCCCAATTCTGGTTTAACTACGACAAAAAGATCTTTTTTCGTACGTTTTTTTTATCAGAAAACTTTTAACTCTATATAATCAATAATCAAGATAAAACCAGTATTTTTATGTCAAAAAGCATCAAACCAAGCACTTGAAAGAGTCTCGGGTTTAAAAGACTTTTTTTGACAAGTTGGTGGAACATTTTGTTAACCCTTTTCCTTTAACCAACTATAGGAAAACCCCTCACAATCGCTACGTTTGCAACCAGGCCATTTTTTTTTTTATTAAGATTTCTTTACAATGAAAAGAAATGAAAAAAGAAAAAGCGTTGCTTTTGAAATTTTTTACAATATTATAAAGCTTTTTTTTGCTCAAAACAAATTCAAGTTATGTGTTGTGTTCGATATGTAGTCCTTTTTAAGCCGTTCGGCCCCATGGAGCCGGAGTTTATCCCGGTTTTTCTTTTACCGTGAAAACGGACAATAGCAATTGCTTGCTTTTCCTTTGGATAGGACGTTAAGTCTATAGAAAAAAGTATTTTGTGCCAAATCATTCACTGTGGGGTGGAACAGGGGGTCAGAATAATCTCGACTGAAAACCGGGATCGCTCATGGTCCTTGCGTGCGAAGCGAGTGCTCTACCAACTGAGCATCGGGCCCCCCCTTGGTTTCCATATGGGACGTCAGTGAAATTTTGAAAAATGGTCGGTAAAAGAGAAGAGAACTAATCTAATCTTTTTATTTAAAGTAAAATTTTCCTGCCAAAATTTTGAAAAAGTTTGTTTTGTTATTAAATACAACATTTTCCCACTTTAAAAACCTATGCTCTCTATATTCAAATCGAGTTTGGTTGCAAATCTCCAAACCTAAATACAGTACCTGAAAATTTGCTCATAAAACAGTAAACGTCCAGCAAAACTGAGTGGGTGGGTCACGTGGATGAATTAAACATCCCGTGAATTTTCTCACAATCAAATAATACATTTTATCTTTTTTTTGTTGAGTCACTTTTGGTTTCAGTTTGAATATTTCTGACGACTGGATTTTGTAAAAACTATAATTGTATAAAAGATAAGTAAATAATGAACGAAATTAAATATTTTTTTTCTTAGACTCTATTGTTTTCCATCGAACACACTCAAATAAATATTATAAATATAGATTTTTGTAAGTAACAAAGTTTAAATCTTTTAATTATAATTTTAAGACCGGTCTATGTGTCAGTTTTAATCGCCCTTTTTTATGTTTTTTCTCATTCTCATCAGTCCCCCTATTTTTAAAATCCTAAACAATCTGTATGTTGTATAGCGCATTTTCTTTTTTCGGTAGGATGATATTATACTTTATGAAGTTTGGAAATGTTTTTTTTTTTTTTTTGTTTTTTTTTTTAACGAACTTTTAAGACGAATGAAGCAAACCCTTTCGTCGGGCACAGAAAACACGAAGAAAAAAATCAACAAAAACAAGGATGTGTTTATTTGTTTTTTGACGATGCAAATCCCAGTAGCCCAATTTTTTTTAACAATCTGAAAATACATTTGAGTCTACCGGAGGGATTTTATCTTTGCTGGGCAAGCGTCAAAATCAAAATGATAGTAATCAATTACCACTCCTTGGTTTATCTCTAGTACCTCCATTAAACGAGTTAAAAGCAAAGAGTCACAATTTTTCCCTCTAAAAAATTCATTTTTGTGTGTTTTATTATTATTATTCGAATATAAATAATAATTAATTTTTATTCTTATTCAAGGACCATGTTGTAATATCTTTGACATTAGGTAGCTCTAAATTGTTACCAACATTTAGGTAAAGTCTCAAAAGAAACATATATTTGTTTAAAATTAAAAATCATAAATTATTATCGGAATCTGTCTCCACTCCCCCCGCCAATACCATCCTGCCCCACGTCCCCCCCCCCCCCCCCCCCCCCCTTTTGGGCCCCCCCCCTCTCACCCCCCCACTCCTTCTATAAACGCCCACCCACATCTCACAAACAAAAAATTTTTAGTTAACAAAAAAAAAAAACTTTTGTTGTGTAATATCGTTCCATCTTCTGTGTGGTATTATAAGTTGGTTGGGGTCATATATATATAATATATATAAAATAATTATATATATAAATATTAAATAATATATAAAACTTAATTTTTATATATTTATAAATATATATATATTATTTATATATTAAAATTTATATATATATATATAAATTTTTTAAACCGGATACTATTGGATGTCTAAGAATAAAAATCCACTCTAGTTGCTAGTGGCAAACAAAATACCTACATGAGATTTACCCAACTTTAAACATGAATTTTTTTTTTTTTAGATATGATGAATTTTTTTTCATTGTTTGCAAAAACTTCATACGCATTTAATTTTTAATTTATATTATTAATGTTACAAATGATTATATCATTATTATTATTATTGATATTATTATTATACTGTATCATTTTTGATGAAAGATTTTTGTAAATAGAAGAATGAATAATTAAATTTAATAAATAATTCACATTTGGTATAACCTCCAATATTTTTTTTTTTTTGTTTTTATCGTCCATTATTATAATTATCATCATTTTTTTTTTATTATAATCATCATCATTCATCCCTCATCGTCGCCCGGTTGTCGTCCTCATCATATCCCTTAACCTCAGCAGCAACTTTATCATCATGATTCATCATCATAATTAAACAGCATCATCGTTTATCCCTCATTATCATCCTCATTATAATTATCCCTAATCCATCACTATCCCCCCTCCACCACACTAAACCCCAAAACCCCAACCACAAACCCCCCACCACCCCCCAACATCATCATCATCACATCATCAACATCATCATCATCATCATCCTCCATCATCATCATCTCATCATCACCAATCCCATCCACCCATCCATTTAATCCAAACATCATTTTAAACATCATCATCATCATCATCATCATCATCATTCCATCATCATTCATCATTATCCCACCACCACCCACCATCATCATCATCATCATCATCAATCATCATCATCCCACCACCACCACCACAAACCACCACCACCATCATCACCATCATAATTATGTTAACTAAAACATTCGAGAATACATGTAAATTACGGAAACCACAATTTAAAACTCTTTATTTAAAAAAAACCATGACCGTTTTTGTCATTTATACACTTTGGCCACAAGGGGTTTGATAGAGAAAACTATTCCCTTTAAAAAATTTTATGTGAATTTTAAAATGTGGGATTTTCCATGTTTATATCATTGGACCTATACTGCCGCACTTTGAAAAAAAAACAAAACCCAAAAAAAAAAAAAACCCCAACCCCATTTTCAAAATTTTGGACAGAAAACTCGACCTTCAAATATATATCGGTCTCTTAAAATGACCCTGATCTTGTCGAAAGATCTCAAAAAAATTGATTGGGAACGAGTGGGTACTAACCCTACAAAGAATCAATAGAAAATTTTAAAAAAAAAAAGGAAATTAAACAAATTATTAAATATAACAGCTTCCAAAAAATTTTTTTTTAAAAAACCAAACACGAACGTTTCGAGCTCAAACCCCTTCGTCAGCCCAACATCATGTCTCAGACCTTTTGACAAGATGAGCATCTTTTTTAATCGAATCTATATATAAAAAATGAGAGTTTTTGACAAAAATATGGGGTGGTCATTTTTTTTCTTTCGATCGATATTTTTTAAGGAAGATTTTTCTGACAAAAATTTTGTGAAAATTTAAGTTGTTGTTTTGTTTTTTTTTTTTTTTTCCAGAAAATACGTCAGTAAAATTCAATTGTGGGTTAATTTATAAATAATAAATTCTTCGCCTTTCCTCACAGTCATAATGGATAATAAATTTGATTGTAAATTAATTAATGAACATTACATTATAAGGATACAAATAATGATAATAATAATAATTGATAATACTCTATAAGACTGAGTGTCGACTACAACACGATGTTTTTGTTTTTGTTTTTGTTTTTTGTTTTTGTTTTTTCTCAAATATTAAAATTATTATTAAAATTTTTTTTAACAAAACGACATTGCATTATTAAAAGATGAATGTGTTTCCCTTTCTAAAATTGTTGCTTGTTTTTATCTTTTTTTTTTTTTAAAAATATTTTATGATTTTTTTAAAATATTGTGACTACTGTGTGGTGTTGGTGTTGTTATGGTGGTTTTTGATGGTGGTTGTGGTTGGGGGTTTGTGGTGTTGGTGGTGTTGGTGGTGGTGGGGGTGGTGGTGGTGGTTGGTAATAAATGATGATGATGATGATGATGATGATGCTGGTGATGATGATAGGTGATGAAGGGAGAGATGATGATATGAATGATGATGATGATGATAGTGAAAATGATGATGATGGATAAATGATGAGATGATGTTTGAGGGAGAGATGATATGATGAATGATGATGATGAATTGGTGGTTTAGGGGGATGATTGATGATGATGATATGAGATGAATGATGTTTGATGGATGATGATGATGATGATGAGATGATGATAGGATGATATTGGTGGTAGTGATGAGAGATGATGATGATGATGATGATGATGATGATGATGATGATGATGATGTCGAAAGACTTTCTAGTCTAAAAGCCAATGACTTCCAAGAGCAAGGAATTATATCTGCGATGACTGACAAACAGAATGAATGGGAGTATAAGTATGGCCCATTAACTGAAAACAGTTTCATTTTTAAAAATTGTATCTATTGATGCTATGCATTTAGGTAAAATAATCGCAACATCCGCCAGCCAATAAAAATTTCCTTTCCCACGTATTCCCTCTCTTGTCTCTTTAACATGTCCGAACCATTTTTTATTCTATCTTCTCACATCTTTATTCATTTCGTTGAGGGTCATTCCCTTTGAATTTTGAAGGTTGACTGACGTGAAGAATGAATCAATAAAAATGAGACAAGAGAGAAACGAAATGGTCCGGACGAGAGAAAAGGGGGAAGGATATGTGGGAAGGAAAGTATTGGAACTTACGATTAGCGGAAAGAGAAAAAAAGGGAACGCCCAAGACTAGATTGTTGGAGGACGAGATTTAAAGAACTGGGCCTGGAGGAAGATGATGCCTCAACCGAGATTGCATGGAGATGTGGCAATTCATTATGGCAACCATGCAAAATGGCGGGATTACTGAAAGAAGAAGAAAGAAGAAGAAAGAAGAAGGAAAAGAAGAAGAAAAAAAAAAAAAAAAAGAAAAGAAGAAGAAG
>NC_088367.1:43438969-43443969 GCF_034508935.2 Berghia stephanieae
TCTCTCCAAAACAGTGACTTTATGAGGTCTTGCCCTTCGGTCTTCTGTCTTGGGTTTTACTTACCTCCAATCCAGGAACTTGATAAGCTCTTGCCCTGTATTCTGCTCTCTTGGATACTGACTTATCCTATCCAGTGACTAGCTCAGCTCTAGCCTTTCGACTGCTCTTTTAGTAACTTGTCTTATCCAGGAACTTGATAAACTCTTGCCCTGTGTTCTACTCTCTTGGTTACTTCTCTTCAATCAGTGACTTTATGAGGTCTTGCCCTACAGTCTGCTGTTTGGGTTTTACATACCTCCAATCCAGTGACTTGATAAGCTCTTGCCCTGTATTCTGCTCTCTTGGCTACTTACTTATCCCATCTAGCTACTCGTTCAGCTCTAGCCTTTTGGCTGCTCTTTTGGTTACTTACTTGTCTGATCCAGTGACTGTTCCAGTCAGTCGATCTGCTTACAATTTTAAAGTATCTGCAGGAATTGTAAATAAACATTTTTAAGTAACAAACATGTAACTATTATAAAATTTTATTACAACAGTATTAACACGATTGAGCAGCTATGGCCCCTCAAGGCCGATAAAAATTGATAAAACCAGAAATGGGCGCTTAAATGACCTAAATATGTTGAAAGCGCCGTTAAACACCTACAAACAAAAAGAAACAAACCAGTGACTTGATGAGCTCTTGCCCTTTAGTTTGCCCTCTCGGTTCCTTATCCCATCTTGTGAATATAAATCCAGGCTAATAAATACTTAATAATTTTTTTTTTTCCGTTTGCGGCCGCTTTTTCTATTTCCTTAATATTATAAATTCATTTGTTTTTTTGATTTTTCAATGTATTCATTCATTCACTCATTTTTTTGTTCATTCATTCATTTATTAATTAATCTTCCAACCCCCCCCCCCCCCTCTCTCTCTCTCTCTCTCTCTCTCTCTCTCTCTCTCTCTCTTTCTTTCTTTCTTTCTCTCTCTCTCTCTCTCTCTCTCTTTCTCTCTCTCTCTCTCTCCCTCCCTCTCTCTTTCTCTCTCTCCTCTCTCTCTCTCTTCTCTCTCTCTCTCTCTATTTCTCTCTCTCTCTCTCTCTCTCTCTCTCTCTCTCTCTCTCTCTCTCTCTCTCTCTCTCTCTCTCTCTCTCTCTCTCTCTCTCTCTCTCTCTCTCTCTCTCTCTCTCTCGTTACAGGCCAAACCACGAATTGCCAGCTTTGAAAGTCTGAGAGAGCCAAGATCTCCATTCGATCACGTTGACCTTTACCGTGACTACACTGGAGTGAGGTCAAGGGTCAACAGAGATCAAGAGAGCGATCTCCCTCAAGGGTCATTGGATGAGTTTGAGGAGGCTTCCCAAGGTCTTAATCAGGTACGTCATCGCATCGTGCAAGAATTGTAGTTATTCATTTATTATTGTGGCACTTTACACAAATTGCCATGATCTACTCAGGTGTGGATGGGTACTACTGGGATCAGTGCTGATGGTTTTCCTCGGATCCGAGGGAAATCTGGGATTTTGGAGTGATTCTCCTCCTTTTAAAAATATTACATTTCAGGCCCCCCCCCCCCCCCCCCCCCCCCAATCAATGTATTGGCAGTGTGAGAATTGATGTGTGGTGGGACAAACAGGTACAGTTTCCCACTCTTCAGAAGTTTGCTGGAGTATTAATGATGATTTATCATCTCAATTGCTCTAAAGGTTTGTGGTTTAATGCAGTAAAAATGGGGCTTACAGGCAATTGGTCAAACTTTCATTTTTTTGTCATCAGCACTGTGGGATATAGGAAGGGAGAGATTTTGTAAGAGGACTTGTGAAAAAATTTGACACTATTTGGATGGGGTGTACTGTATGGCTTCATATAGACTGCTAGGAAAGTAAACATGACATTCTGAAGCTCATCGACTATGGCGAATCTGTAAATATGTGCTTATTTTTAAAAAATCTATTAGATAATTGACATAGCATCTGCACCCTTGCAAAGCTACATTGTGTACTCCAGTGTAATTGGCTTTATCAATTCTATTGAACTTTGTGAAATTACAAATTTGCTTAATGGATGTGTTTATTCGTAATTACAAAATTTGTAAGAACCAAGAGAAAATAGAGGAAATATAAAATATTAAAAATAAAAACAAAACAAAATTTAAATGAAAACAAAACCATCCTCCACCCACCCCACCAAAAAAAAAAAAAGAAAAGAAAAAAAGAACCTCAACAAAACAAATTGTATCTAATCTCCATTTGACGTTGTTGCCCACAGGGCCAGAGCATCCGAGATCAAGCCATCCACATCCGGGCACCACACATGATGCAGTACACAGGGTCTATCAAACAATGGAGGCATAAGCCAGAGATTCTCATCAAAGGCTGTTGTAACTATACAGCTCATGTAAGTTTGTTGTCATCGTCGTCGTCTTCATTTGTCCACCTGTCCATAGATACATCCATCAATTCTTTATCACCCGTCCATCCATCAATCTGTCCATTCGTTCATCCATCCAGTTGTTCATCCATCCATCCATCCATCAATCCAACCATCCATCTGTCCATACATCCATCTGTCCATACATCCAACCATCCGACCATCCATCCATCCGTCCATCCATCCATCCATCCATCTATCCATCCATCCATCCATCCGTCTATCCATCCATCCATCCATCCTTCCATCCATCCCTCCATCCATCTGTCCCCCTGTCCATCCATCCATCCATTCATCCATCCATCCATTCAACCAACTGTCCTTCTATCCATCTATCTTTTATCCATCCACCATTTCATACATCCATCAATCTACCAGTCTAATTAACCTCGATGATTTATATAGTCTTACAAAATGTTGTTTTCCGTCCACAGTATTTGGGGTCCACACTAGTCAAAGAACTGAAGGGTGCTGTGTCCACACAGGAGGGGATTGCAAAGCTAAAGGTAGGCATTACAATTATGTACCCATCGTTCTAAGCAGTTTAATTCACTTATGAAATAAAGAAAAGTGAACATTCTGCAAAAGCTTTAAGAGAAAGAAAGAACAAGATTATAGATTAGAATTAAAAAAAAAAAAAAAAAGAAAAGAAAGAAAGAAAAACATGGATCGCAAAGAAACAAAACAAAAAAACGCCCAAAAAACTAAAATGAAAAAAAAAATCAACCCGAAATAGCAACAAATAAACAAATCAAATCACAAACAATAAAAATCCGAGCAGCAAAAAATAATAAAAGAAAAAAAAAAAGAAAAGAAAAAGGAAAATTTTATGAGATTGATCAGTAAATGAATCTGAGCATACTTTATGTGAGAGTATAGCGTAGAGAAAGGCCCTCGATATCATTATCATTTTATTACAAAGAAATGATATAGTCTGATACCAAGATTTAATTTGCATTATATAATCCTTGCACTAAGTGGTATGATACTTTATTTTTGGTGAAGCATTTGGTAGACACTGCTTCGAGATTTAAAAAAAAATAAAAAAAATAATGAAATTAAAATTTCAGGACACTGATCTTTCTTGTTGCACGGATAATTCAAGGGAAGTAATCAAAATTAACAGTATGCCATCTTTTTTCGTGGATTATATCCCTTACAACATCACAACACAAAATAGAACAAAAATAACTTTTCAAAGACATCGATTCACTGATTTTAAAATCAGCTATTTAAGGATGCTTCTGACTTTCGGATTCTTTTAAAAAACAAAACAAAAAACTATTACCATACATTGTTTTGAAGACTATAAAATTTTTAATTGAAAGGTATGAATAATATTCATAGGTAGATATTTTGAATTAATTATGATATGATGATTTGTCCGCATTTTGGTGTCACCTTGTAAACATTTGGTGCCCCAAGAACTATGTCAGTTAAATACATTATAAACCAACGTTCATTTTAACAGCTCCTATCTGAGGCAATCCTCTTATTTCTTATTTTCTTTTATTTCTTTCTTTCTTTTCTTTCTTTTTCTTATATCAATATAATTTTTATTATCTATATCTTAACAATTATATAACCTGTACGCTCCTTGAACTTTATACCATGTAATTGTTCTCACTTTTTACAATAATATTATTATACTATGCCTATTATCAAGTTTTACTTTACCACATTATTATTATTTATTTTTATTTATTTATTTCTTAATTTTTTAAAATATATTTATTTATTTAATTATTTTTTTTTAATGATTATTATTATTATTTTTATAACTATTTAAAAAAAAATTAAAATTGCTCTTGTTTTTTAAAAAATATTTTATTTATTATCTTGAATTAAGAAATGCATTGTTATTCCCATCCCAACTCCAGGGTAAAGCAGTACGTATGTGTTAAGGTTTTAAGCATGCGCTGTCTTGAATCTAATTTTAGATTTGCCATGCAACGGGGAAAAGAGTTAAGAGGATAAGAGAAGTGCCTGGAAGAAAATATATTACGTATTTGAAAAAAAATGATAATAATTATAATGAGAGAAATGAATCGTTAAAATAGATTAAACAAACAATTACAAAAAAACAACAAACAAAACAAAACAAAAGCGAAAATGAAATGAAAAAAACTGTCAAGACTATCCCAGTGTACTCTCCAGGTTGAGGGAGGCACACCAACTCGTACCTGGTGATAATTTAATTCACGTGCAATGCAATTTTCCCCCCCCCCCCCCCCCCCCCCCCCCCTCCGCTCCCCTCCCTCCTTCCTTACAAACACATCTTGCTGGCACTTCTCTTAACCTTCAATCATAATTAATTTGTCATCCAGTTACCAGTTGTTGTTTTTTTAGTATAAAGGGAAATAATCGTGTATTGTAGGTATTGTGAAAAATAAAATCGATTATTCCCCTTACACCGCTGACTGGGAATGAAGATTATTTTTTTTTAAGTGCACTTTCGTGGGGGGTAGGGGAACCACTGCACGATATTAATATAATATAGTCATGAACGCATCGTTATAGTATCAAATGATTGCTGCATTTCATTTTTTTCTTTTACTCAAACGTTCTTTTCTGCATTTGCCTTTTTATT
>NC_088367.1:43448969-43451203 GCF_034508935.2 Berghia stephanieae
TATTGGCATTTGGAACGAGAGGGTGTGTGTGGGTGGAGGGTGTGTGTGTGTATGTGTGTGTGTGAGTGTGTGTGAGTTAGAGAAAGATAGAGAGAGAGAGAGAGACAGGAGAGGGGAAAGAGAGAGAGAGATGGAGAGAGAGAGAGAGAGAGAGAGAGAGAGAGAGAGAGAGAGAGAGAGAGAGAGAGGGGGGGGGGGGGAAGGAATTTTGGGAGGTGATGGCAGATAAAAGCGAGAGATAGATAAGAGAGAGAGAGAGAGAGAGAGAGAGAGAGAGAGAGAGAGAGAGAGAGAGAGAGAGAGGGAGGAAGGAGGTTTGGGAGATGAGAGAGAGAGAGGGAGAGAGAGAGAGAGAGAGAGAGAGAGAGAGAGGGGGGGAGGACGGAAGTTTGGGAGGGGATGGGATATCAAAGCGAGAGAGAGAGAGGAGAGAGAGAGGAGAGAGAGAGAGAGAGAAGAAGAAGAAGAAGAAGAAGAAGAAGAAGAAGAAGAAGAAGAAGAAGAAGAAGAAGAAGAAGAAGAAGAAGAAGGAAGTTTGGAAGGAAATGATGGGAGATAAAAGCGACGCCACCAATAGGAAAAGTGAGAACTTGGTGGTTAATTGACATGGAGCCCCCTCTAAGACAAACATTGCAAATTGCATGCAGGGAAGAGAAGAAATTGATAAGAAATAAAAGAAAACGAAATGGAAGTGAAGGGCCTGGTGTGTTGATTGGGGGACACTTTGAGTGTACAAAAGGCCTTGGTGGCAAGATGGCGTCAAAAATATCAAAACATCTGGTGGACATTTTAGAATTTTTTAAAAGCAATAATGATATTTTAAAAGAAAAAATAGGAAATTCCCGACAGTCCCGTCCCGTCCCGTTTTGTCGATTGTCATGTTACGGCAACAGCAGTAGTAGCACGGTTCGGTTGTGGTGAAAGTAATCGAACTGACGGCTATTGCAATTGCAGGGATTTTTTTTTGTTGTTTTATTTTTATTTGTTTGTTTGTTTGTTTGTTTGTTGTTTGTTTGCTTGTAAAATAATGTTTGTGTGTTTGTTATAATAATAATAATAATAATAATAATAATAATAATAATAATAATAATAATAATAATAATAATAATAATAATAATAATAATAATAATAATAATAATAATAATAATAAATAATAATAATAATAAATAATAATAATAATAATAAATAATACATTCATGTTATTAGTGTATTAGGACAGTCCTCATCCAACCATCTAAATAAGATTCCCTGTCAAAAAGGATAGAAACTGGAAGGGCCGACCGTGGCCAAGACAGGGGGGCTGGTACTGGTAAGGGGTAGTGTTCCGTGAACCAAGCAGTTTGACTGGCCAGCACCTTGGGGAATAATCATATTGGATAGTATTTGGAAACAATCTTAATAATTCACAACACCCCCCCCCCCCCCCCCCCCCCCCCCCCCCCCCCTTTTCTCTCTCTCTCCTCTCTGCCCCCCCTCTCTTCTCTCTCTCTCCCCCTCCCCCTCCCCTCTCCCCCTCTCTCTCTCCCCCTCTCCCCCTACTCCCCCCTCTTTCCTCTGTCACTCTATCTTCTCTCTCATCTCTATATTTTTTCTCCCCCCCCCCCTTGTCTCCTTTCAAAGCGTTTCTTTTTTCTCTCTTTCTCTCTGTGTCAATTCTCCTCTCTCTCTCCTCCTCTTCTTTTTTACCCCTTTACTCTCTCTCCCATCTTCCTCTCTCACTCTCTCTTCTCTCTCTACTCTCTCCTCTCTCTCTCTCCCCTCTCCCCACTCCCCCTCCCTCCTCTCTCCCTTTCTTTTTTTTTTCTCAAAACAATAATTTATAATATATTCATTTTTTTCTGGTCAAACCCCCCCCCTTTTTTGTCAACCCCCCCCCCCCCTCCTTACTCTTACTCCACACCTCTCACCAAATTCTCTCTTTCTCACTTTTTTGTTGTTGTTGTTTTTTTTTTTTTTTTTTTTTTTTTTTTTTTTTTTTTTTCATTCATTATATTTTACTCACCAAAGCGCATGCTTTTCGGTTTTTCGTTCCCCCAAAATTGGCACCAATAAAAGCGTGCCGGGTCCAAAAAACTTTAAATTTTAATTTGGCACCCTATGTCCCCCTCGCCCGGGAATTTTTGTCAAGGGCCGTCCTCCTTCATTGTTTTACACGGCGACCCCGAGTTTTTCTCCATCCCAGAACGGCCCCTGAGAGCTAAATGTGACCACCACTAACAAAAAGGTGGGCCCCC
>NC_088367.1:43453803-43481303 GCF_034508935.2 Berghia stephanieae
AATTAAAATCTTGGAATGTCAGAGGATGTGCCAAATATTTCTCTGCAGTCAATCTGGGTTATCTATTTTTTAAGTCATGAATTGAAGTTTTCACTGGTCTTTATTTTAAGGCTGAAACATTCCGTGTTTGGTATTTTGTTCTTTTTATTTTTTTAAAAACTGTTATAGTCATTTTTGTTTATTAATTTTTACAGTTCACACAGCCTCTAGCAACTAAGTATCACTATATATCCATTGTATCATTATATTTCCGTATTATTATAACGTTTAAGTCTGTATATTATGTATCTCCTTAACCACTGATACACCTATATATTTATTTTACTATTTTCATGGACTTATTATTACATTCATTTATCTTTATCACATTTTACAGTTCACAGCCTCTAGCAACTAAGTATCACTATAAATTCATTATATCATTATATTTCCGTATTATTATAACGTTTAAGTCTGTATATTATGTATCTCCTTAACCACTGATACACCTATATATTTATTTTACTATTTTCATGGACTTATTATTACATTCATTTATCTTTATCACATTTTACAGTTCACAGCCTCTAGCAACTAAGTATCACTATAAATTCATTATATCATTATATTTCCGTATTATTATATATAACGTTTAGGTCTGTCTATTATGCATCTCATTTACACTGATAAATCTATATATTTATTCTACTATTTTCATGGACTTATTTTTATGTATACTTCACACTGATGTATAACGTTACCTTTTTTTTCCTTTTCTGTTTTCTTTTATCAACACAACTAAGTATTAGTTACAACTCTATGGCATTAAGTTATGAAACTCTTGAAGATGAAATTTCAGAAAAATGAGAGAAGGGACATGGGGAAAGTGTTGTCTAACATTTGGTTATCAGTTAATCATTTTTTTAAATACCTTTTTCCTTCCCTTCGGATATAAACTTTGTAAAATTATCCAAGTGTTTCGTGACAAAGACAGACTCCCTCGACAATCCAACGCCGAAGGCTTCAAAGGTAGCACTTATCTACAGGTGGTGACGACGACGACGATGATGGCAATAATGATGGCAACGATGATGATTATGATGATCATCGAAGCACAAGGCACACACACAGTACACATCAGGCAATGTAGTAGTTGGTGTGACGACGACGACGATGAACGATGACAGCAACGACGACGATGACCATCAAGGCACAAGGCGTACACACACAGCAGGCAGTATAGTAGTAGTAGAGGTGGTGTGACGAATCAAGATACACAGTAGGTGAGATATGTACACGGATAATATTGATGAACGATGACCATGTGGCATGCACATGCAAATATATAGAAAGAGAAAAGAGAGAAAAGCCAAATCCAACGTGTAAGTAATGAATAACACCCAAACAATAAAAACAACAACAAAAAAGAAATCGAAACAAAACAACAACAACAACAAAACAACAAAAAATAATTAACATAACAATAATTTTTTTTAAATTTAAAAAAACAAAACAAAAAAAAAATAAATAAATAAAAAAAAAAAAAAAAAAAAAAAAAAAAAATAATAATAATAATAATAATAATAATAATAATAACAACAACAATAATAAAAAGCTAGAATATATACCTAAAACATCAATGTTATGTCTAATATAACATTCATAACAAAACTACTACAAGATCTTGATGAAAATATTGACATCAAACAGTGGTTCTATGATCTATGAATATAAACATGAGAAATAAGATCAGATATTTGCTTCAGAAAAAACGTTTCAAACCTAGAGAAGAAATATTTAATTTCAGCCAATTCCTCTCCGCAAACATCCATCCATATCAATACATTTTATAGGCATAAATGGCACATCTTCATAGGTCTGTGATCATGCTATATTTGATGCGTAATTCAATTTTGATCATTTGGTACTCACTTCCCTACGGGTTTTTTTTTTTTAGGTTCCTGTCCGTCGTATATTGATTGGGTAGTTGATCTCTTAGATCTGGTGGAAAGTACTTTACGAAAGACTATCCTCCTATCAAAAGGGTAGCAAGCAATTATTAATGTATATTTAATGCTTAAGAGACTGTTAACGAACTCTGAAGGACGACTTATTCTGTTATTTTGCCTGATTTTAGATGAGCAACGTCTTGACTTGCTTCATTTCATTATCCACAAAATAGATTTTTTTTCTCCTCTAGTTTTAATGTGTTAGTCCTATTCATGCAATAAGGATAAAAGAACAAAAATGTTAATAAATCAAAAAAAAAAATCAATTAAAAAATTTTAAAATTAAGGTAAAAAAAAAACATTAGTGAAGTCCTTGCCTTTCTGTTAATTGATTTTTTTTTTAAATATTACAAATAAGAAAAAAAATTATCGTTTCCACTTGTTCGCTGATTACTTCTTTTTCTCTTCTTGCACTTTCTTGGTCAAGATTTAAAGAATTTATTTTATGTCCAGTTTTGTACAGGATGTTTATAACATCTTCTTGCGGCCCTCAATAGAGAAAGCTAATTTGTACAATATCTTTCCATGAAACAGTACTTAATAAACAAACATATCCCAGACATAGTCACACAATGACAAAGTCACTTGAATTGATAATTTAGCTGTATCATTTGTTTGTTTTTTTTTACAAATTTTAGCTTTAAAAAAAAAAAACAAAGAAACAAAAAACAAAAAACTATGGACTTAAATTCAAAATTGAGGAATTTTTCTTAACATTCTCGTCATTTCTGAATAAATATTATGTGAAGAGTCCAATTTACATCAGCCAACAACACATGCAATGTGAGAAGTATCAAGATTTCAACATCAAATCAGTCAGTGCCCTTCTAACTTCTAACATTATAAAATCAAACCTGTGTGAAAACAAAAAAATCGTTTTTTTTTTAAAAAAAGCTACACAGTTAAATAGATCAATATTAAAACACTCTTGAATGTCCACAACATGCTCAAGGCGGAGTACACGATGATAATGACAATGATGTGTCGAGCAGACAGCAAAAAAAACAACAAAAAAACTACCTTTGGCTGAAAGAATTCGATTGATTTTAGCTTCGAAGAAAGCGTAGTCTCCAGATGAACTGATTCTACCCCCGTAACTGGAGACTATTTTGGCAATCTGAGACAAATGAGAAATTCCATTAGTTGACTGACTTTTGGGTCTGCCCCAAAAAACTGGAGACAATTTTTGGCAATCTGAGACAAATGAAAAACCTTGTTAGTAGACTGTCTTTTGGGACTGCCATCCAAAACTGGAGACTAATTTTGGCAATCTGAGACAAATGAAAAATTATGTTAGTAAACTGTCTTTTGAGACTTCCCCAAAAACTGGAGACTATTTTTGGCAATCTGAGACAAATGAAAAGTTATGTTAGTAAACTGTCTTTTGAGACTTCCCCAAAAACTGGAGACTATTTTTGGCAATCTGAGACAAATGAAAAATTGTGTTATGTGAACTTTTAAAACTTTTTAGGATTGAGCTAGAGGTTCGCTTCAATACATTAGACTGTCACCATAGCTGGAGACAATTTTGGATTGGTTTTCTGAGTCGAATGTAAAATTGAGTAAATTGATCAAATTATGTGGATTTTAGATGTAAAACTAAAGATTCCCTCCTTACATAAGAGAGCTTCTATGGCTGCAGACTATTTTCACAATCTTAGAAAAAGATAAACATAATTGTTAAGAATTTAAATATCGAATTTGAAAGTCCTCAGCAATGTGTACCACAGAACCAGTGACAGCTTTGGTCTGTAAAAATCATTCAAAAGTAATGAATGCAACTGTTGCAAATTCAGTTTATAAAAGAAAGGCTTAGGGTGAACTAATTCTCTTTTGATGACAAAATGGAAGTCTTCAGAACGTTAGTTCATCCCAAAAGCAATAATTTAATATAAATTCAGTTTCTAAACAAACAGAAACTATTTTTTTAGGAGAGTATTGATGGCAAGCAATTTATAAACAAACATTGAAAAAAGGATAACTTTGCGCTTGAGAATAATAACAAACCAACTTTCTTCTTTCTCTCCTAATATTTTATTATCAAAATTGCAATTGATGGCCAGTGTTGTTAGATAGATAGAAATTAAACTTTCCAGCAAAATTTAGTCTGAAGAAGAAAATATTCCAAGACTATTCCAAGACTTGCTTGGAAGTAAAGCCATTCAAAATTTTCGTGGCTCTGAACCATATATCCTTCTGAACCATACATCTCAAGATATTTAAGGGAACAGTTGCATTTGACTTTAAAATCATTCTGCAATATCGAAAAGTTCCTCTAATTAAGTTCCTCTCTCGAGCTCATATGACTGTAAAATCAAATAAATCGTTCAATTTTCGTAACTATCGTGAACTCCATAGATTTAAAAACACATCAAGAACCTGACTATGATTTGAAAGTAGGAAAAAGACCTGAAGGAATTTTACAACAGACCACACAGAAGTTCAGAGATATCAATTATGTTGATTTGTGAATGTGTCTTCGAATAATTTTTTATCGATTTACATTTTCTTGCTCTCTGCAGTTTTTTTGGGATGAGTACATCTGTCAAGTCTTAGATCATCTAAAGAGAGAAATTTCTGGTGTGCAGTCACATGAATTTTAAATACTTTTATAGAGTGCATTATCCACTAAAGTGTTTTACAAAGAGTGCCCAGGCCAATAGCAACACTTAACATGATGCCTGTTGGGTGATATTACATTATTTTTTTTTCCAAGAGAGACAAACAACACTGTTAACAGCCAGGTACTCAATTTACAAAGTGAGAGAATGTGAGTAAAGAGCCTTTTCCAAGGATCAACTAAGCACGGCTCAGTGCAGGAATTGAACCCAAGACCTTTCCGATCCGAAGGGAAGCGTCATACCACAAGACCACGTAGCGGCACAATTTTAATTTAGAAACAAGAAGAAATAATAACACCTTCATCACATTACCCAAAACACCTTTTCTTCCCTCGAGCACAAAACGCGTATGTTAACTATAGAAGGAATGAAATTGACATCACTCAGCTCTTCGTTATTGTTTTTAGACAGCTACTCTAATGATTAGTTCTCACCAAATTCTACCGATCAGACTATAAAGGCTCAAAGTTAATCAATTTTGTGTGTTGGAACATTACATCTGACTGGTAGATTTCGTGCATATTTTACCTAAATGCATAGCATCCCTATCAAATAATATTCCTTTTTAAAAAAAAGTTAAAATCAACACAGAAATTATAAAGAGAAAACACCCACCTGAGCCCATTCCTCGCTGTCATCGTCAAACACGTCTTCATCAGCCTTGTCATCCTGTGTCTCTTTCTGTGTCAAATCTATGTTGTCTATGTCTGCCATCGGCTGATCAATGTCAAAAATAAAACATTATAAACAATATAAACACACCATTTATTTATTTATTCATTCATTCATTCATTCATTCATTCATTCATTCATTCATTCATTCATTCATTCATTCATTAGTTTATTTATTTATTTATTCATTCGTTTATTTATAATTATTTATTCATTCATTTATTTATAGTTATTTATTCATTCATTGATTTATCGTTATTTATTCATTCATTTATTTATAGTTATTTATTCATTAATTTATTTATAGTTATTCATTCATTCATTTATTTATAGTTATTTATTTATTTATTTGTAAAGTCAATTGATAATATTTTTATTGTTACAAATGTATACTTTAATGTAATAATGCCAATGTAAAGCACATAGCGCTCAGCATCATCATGGTTGTACCCTATAGATATGCTATTTAGTATTTATTAATATCCTGTTTCAGAATGAGAACTCACAAAGAAATTACTAAATGAGTATAGAACAGCAGGGAATTGATTCCATAACCAAACAACACAAACGGCAGCTTGTGTGTTGTAAATTCTTATTCAATCTTCACACACATTTGCTGTAATCGTGTGCATCTGTTGCCCTATTCACTTGTTTGTCACATCACAGGTCGTAAACAAACAATCTGTGGCATACATTCTACTTTAATCTAATCCAATAATAATCCAAAAGTAAACACAAGACTGTATAAAAATTAAACTAGTCAAAATTGTTCTCGACCTTTGGAGGTGAGAGTGTCTAATAAATAAAGGTTTTGCTCAATTGGGGGGGGGGGGAGTGCCCCACCCCTGATATCTCAAATGGTAGAGCACTTGCCTCACGTGTAAAGGGAACCAGATTAATCCCGGGTACAGTCAAGATTTTTTTCTGAACCCCCCCCCTCCCCCCCCCCTCGCCCCTTCTCTGTCCACCCAGCAGTGATTGGGTAGCTGTGTCAGTTAGATCTGGTGGAAAGTAAACTTGGATAGACTAGTGTCCAATCCAAAGGGTGACAAGCTATTGCTTTTGTCCATTTCTCTCTATAGAAACGGGATGGATTTCGGTTCCATAGACCTAATGTCTCTAAAGTGGTCCTTCAGAACCATTAGGCCCATGGAGCTGGAGTTTATCCCTGTTTCTTTAGTGTGAAATGGACAATAGCAATTGCTTGCTACCCTTTGGATAGGGCATTAATCTATATCTCAATGGACAATAGACATTGCTTGCTACCCTTTGGATAGGACATTAGTCTATTGCAAAGATCTAACAGACCCAGCTACCCATTCACAGGAGGATCAGAAAAAAAAAAACCTCAACTGCACCCGGGATCGATCTCAGTCCCTTTCCGTGTGAAGCGAGTGCTCTACCAACCGAGCTATCCCAATGCCTCAAAAGGACTATTCTTTTGTTTTGTTTTGTTTTTTTTTTTTTTTGGGGGGGGGGGGGGGGGGGGGGGGTGTTTGTTTGGGTTTTTTGTTTGTTTTTGTTTTTTTACAATTTTTGCTCCTTTCTAAATGCATTGAATATAATTATTCAGATGCAGATATTATAGCCATTCCCACCCCATCCCATATGCAGTCTTGATAACAAGTTTGTGGTTGGCCTTGCACACTCTTGATGATTACAACCAGTGACGACGGACGGATATTATTATAGTAAGTGTTTATGCAAAAGTGGAGTGGAGGCTCTCAAATGGTGACTCCTGCTCTGGAAAAACCCATATTTAAAAATTTGGCCAGATAACTCATCCTTCAACTATCGATCGATTTAAATGACCCTCATCTTGGCAAAAACTCTCAAACCTGGGACTTCGCGAAGAAATAAATCAGCCAGAAACTGTCAAAAAGCCAGTTTTCCAACTTTAGTCAGAAAGGGGCATCCTTGATTTATGTATACTTATATGTTTGTTTATTTATTTTATTTGCTTATATGCTTATCTATTTATTGTAAAATTAATTAATTAATTATTTATAGATTTATTTATTTATTCATTCATTCATTCATTCATTCATTCATTCATTCATTCATTCATTCATTCATTGATTCACTTACCTATTTATTTATTTTTATTTTTTAAATTTATTTATATATTTATTTATTTATTTGTTTATTTACTTAATGATTCATTTATTTGTTTGTTTATTTATTTATTTATTTATTTATTTATTTATTTATTTATTTATTTATTTATTTATTTATTTATTTATTTATTTATTTATTTATTTACTTACTTATTTATTTATTTATTTATTTATTTATTCATTTCCTGATTCGTTTATATGTTTATTCATTCATTCGTTTATTTCCTCCTATATCATCTATGGTCACCTGATCAGGATCTATATCCTTGTCCTCCTCCATGACGGTCCCAAACGTGCCAAGAGCCGTGGACTTTCTCTTCTTCTTCAGGCTGGCCACAGACACATCTTTGTTCCCGCACAGTTGGTGGACTACATCCCTGGCACCGCCAACCACAGAACCTCGGAGTAAGTCTGGGGGAGGAGATAGATAGATCGAATGAATATAAATATAATATATATACAGGTAGACAACACTGCCTTGTGTGACTCCAACATCTTTTAACTATTTATAGAGCGTGGTAGTGGTGAAGATGGTGGTGGCACTCGTTGTGGTGGTGGTGGTGGTGGTGGTTGTAGTGGTGGTGGTGGTGATGATGATGATGATGATGATGATGATGATGATGATGATGATGATGATGATGATGATGATAAAGTAGTGGTGGAGGAGGAGGATAAGATGATGATGATGATGAAAATGATGATGATGATGATGTTGATGATGATGATGATGATGATGATGATGATGATGGTGATGGTGGTGGTGGTGGTGGTGGAGGAAGATAAGATGATGATAATGATGAAAATTATGATGATGATGATGATGATGATGAGGATCATGATATTATGACAAACACAAATATAGCGTCATAGGCTATAGTATTTCTCAATTAGTTAAGAATGCAAGTACGAGTAAAATATCTTAAAACTGCTATGACTCGTTAACTCTTAACATTTTTCTACCTTTTGCCAAACAGAAAAAACTGAAAGTTCATCTTAAAATTTGAAACGCTAAAAAATCAGTACAATCTGTTTCGCCAATTATCCCGCATTAAAATATGGGATTTCAGCCAATTTTAAAATATTTTTCTTAACGAATTGTTTTGGCTGCTTTTCAACAAACTAATCGGTAAACAAGAGTACCCGCTGTACGTCGGTATCTACCTATCTCTACACGAGTTTGATACCGCCAACTGAGGAAACTTTGCCTTAACCCTCTCCTTACCAGCCATTTTCAGGATTTTCCCTAAAACTCCACAGCCAACTACAAACACAAAAATATATTTCTTATCACTAAGACATAATAGCAATAAGTTCTTGCGATACATAAGTTCTTTAGCATAACAAGCTCTAAAACAAAGTGTTCATTTTTTTAAAACTTTTATGATGTACAAATGGAGTCTGAATGACAAAAATGATTGATGTATCGTGACGAATGTGACCATTTTCCTATGCTGGTAAGGAAAGGGTTAAGAGAAGACTTTGCCTCTTCAATATTGGACCATCTAGAGTATATCTAGTTTTGTGGAAATTATTTCCTTTGACAAAAAGTTACGTCATTCGTCATTAAACCAGAAAAAATAACTATAACAAAGCAGAAATGACTCAAAATGCTCCAAATTTAAAGAGGCAAAGCTACCCCAGTTGATGGTAGGTAATCTGTTATGGTTTCATTGATGTTAACTCACTCAACCCTAACACCGACTATATCCGTAGTTTACCGGGGTTACTTTTATCCCATACCTATATTATTACATTTTTCTGAGACAAATTATAGGCGTAGTATCAAAGCTGATGTTTTTAGTTTTTTACATGTTAATGGTAGTTCGATATAATAAAACTATCTATGTACATGCTCATTTTTAATATATGTTTTCCAATTTTGAAAAGTAGCAAAAGTCTCTAGGATTGAGTGAGTTAACTGAACAGTCGTACTCTGGAAAGACACGTATTTTTTAAAAATTTGGCCAGAAAACTCGGCCTTCAAAAAATCGATCTTTTTTAAATGACCCTCGTCTTGGAAAAAATAACTTTCAAAAGAGAAATGAAATAATATATTCACACTTATCAAAAAGCACACTCGAATAAATAACAACACATTATAAAATGTTACAATACTACACACTACACACGTGCTCCTACTTTGAACCAATGAGTTGATTCGATTTAAACAGACAATGTGATCATTATACTTGTGAAAGCTGAGTTGATTTGAACACTAACCACAACTATTATTATCCAGACTAATAAACGTTTAAGGTTACACAGAGTTTTGTGTGTTGGTCCGTTATACTTCCGGGTGGCAATGTTGTGAGCTTCTTAGCCAAGCGCATACATATATAAACCATGCAACAACAAAAAAACAACAACAAAAAAACATACAAAAAAACACATAGCACAAGCCAGCCCACTTAACATGTGTTACAACAACTGTGACATCGACGACCACGCAATCCTACTACTATTAAAAACAGCAACAGAGGAGTGCGTGTGTTTGAATGAGATGGATCAGTCTTTTATCAGAAACCACACCGTGTAAACAAGATAGAGAGACATGTGCAGTGATTGCATTCATCGAATAGCCTTGCCAACGACATTATGTAGATATTATGTAAATACACAAATCAAATTTTGTCGAATGCAGACACGTTTAAAAAAAGATTTTAACATAAAAATAAAATTCTCACTTGACAAGAAACGACGTGTACTGATTTGAAGGTCTGATCACCCAGATTGTCATGGGCTCATTGTTGTAATGGGGAAAAAAATGAATGGGACCATCTAAACATACTAAGTCGCATATTCATCCTTAGAGAAAAATGTATTTTTAAAAAATAATTGTAATTTATTTAGCGACTTAAAGAGGAAAAACATGTCTTAATAGTCTCTTGACCAGTTTTCAATTACTAGTATTCTATGATAGTATTTTTCGATTGATACATTTTTCTTGATATTCAAAGTTGTGTAAAACTGTCTGTGAATGATACAATACAAGCTATATTAAATTCTGTAATTATAAACTATTGTATAAGGCATTTAAAGGATAATTCCTATTAAAATAAGATAAGAATAGGACAGAGAAGTCGTGACGTCACACCTGGAGATGAAGTGAGTAGGAAAGTGCAAGAAGACAATATTAGAATAAAAATTTCGCGGCGGTGATAGGGGTTTTTACCCGCGACCTTACTGGTACGACAACTCCGCCTGGCCGGGGAGAGCAGCGTGACTCTACCGTATGAGCTATCCACGATCCCAAAAAAGATCGTCTCTAACTCCTAGTCATTAGTAGAGCCCTCACTTCCCGACTACTTGAGATCGCGGGTCCAACACGTCACACCTGCAACTTTTCTAGTTCCAAGCTCATTGGAAGTGTGTATGTAACCAATCCTTCGGTGTACACATTATAATGAATAGGTTACATCTTGAATCATAATTATAATGAATAGGTTACATCTTGAATCATAAGGTCGCCATAACTAGTTTAGTATTAGGATGCTTAGGCAGATTCTTAGAATTATAGGACGTAAAAAAGCGATCGAGGATAGATAATCTTCATTGCCGACCAGTATATAATATTCCTAGAAAATATGATGCCATCACTCTGAAACCGGAAGAGTGGTTTAACATTTCCAATGACGATGGAATTATTATTATTATTATTATTATTATTATTATTATTATTATTATTATTATTATTATTATTATTATTATTATTATTATTATTATTATTATATTATTATTATTATTATTTGTTAATTGACAAAGTGATTGACACGGATATGTGTGTGTATGTATGTGTGTGTGAGTGTGTGTGTTTGATAAAAGTGACATGAACAATGTCAAGAAACACAGGATAGGCAGTGGAAAAAGGAGCGGATTAGCATGTAAAGTAAATTATAGGACAGGATATAATATATATCCCATAATTGCAATGGAAGAAAACATGTGACAATAGGCTCAACGATTGAAACCTTTTGATTGATTGATTCTTTCGTTCATTCATTCATGCATTCATTCATTCGTTAATTCATTCATTCGGTACTTTATTTCTTCGTGCATTCATTCTTTCGTTAGTTCGTTTTTCCATATGTCAATTCAGTGATTCATTCGTTACTTTATTTCTTCATTTATTCGTTAGTTCATTTCTTTAATCGTTACTTCATTCGTTCGTTCATTCATTCAATAGTTTATTTGCTCAGTCATCCATTCGTTCATGCATTCATTCGTTACTTCATTTCTTCATTCATGTCTTACTGTATTTCTTCATTCGTTAATTCATTCACTCATCCACTAGCTAATTTATTCATTCATTCGTTACTTCATTTCTTCATTCGTTACTTCATTTCTATATTCGTTACTTCATTAATTAATTCATTTATTCATTCATTCATTCGTTACTTCAGTTCTTCGTTTATTAATCAATTCATTCAGTCATTCATTCATTCATTCGTTACTTCATTTCTTCGTTCATTAATTAATTAAATTCATTCATTCATTCGTTACTTTATTCGATACGTCATTCCACCATTCATTCATGTCTATAATCCTACACAACTCAATCCCAGGCCCAATGAAACAGACACAACCAACAAGTTCAAGTCAGGACAATCACGAGGTTACAACTGAATTGATCGATAGTCGACAGTTCATTCCACAGCCCCCCAGCCTCCCACCCCCCCCCCCCCCCCCCCCCCCCCACCACCACCACCACCACCACCACCACCACCATACACACACCCCTGTTCTGCCCCGTAATTTGGAGTACATGATTATAACAAAACATGACACCAAAGGACTTTCTATGTTCGCTGATTACAGCAAAGATAGTAAAAGATCCTTTCCAATTTCAATGGCCATAGTGATATTTTATGTAGCCTTAAGTTTAAAAAGAGTTATTAAAATAATGAAAATAAAAGGTAAAGAAAACAAAAGAAGATAGAAAAAGAAAAAAAAGACATGATAGAAAGTAAGAAAGCAGAGCAGATGAAAGTAAACATTCACAAACAAAATCGTTATAAGATACTCTATAATTGTACGTGTAAATTTTGGAATCTTAAACTCGCTTTATATATATAATTTAAAAAATTATTTTTTAATTCTTAATTTTTTAAAGGTTCTTTTTTTTTCGGGGTTGTATTTGTTTTATTTCGTTGGTTTGTTTGTTTCAGCTTGGCTATTTTTTTTTTTTTTTTTTTTTTTTTTTTTTTTTGGTTCTGTTTGTTTTGTTTTATTTTTGTTGTTTTTATATATTCGGGGGGGGGGGGGGGGGGGGGGGGGGGGGGGGGGGGGGGGGGGGGGGGGGGGGGGGACGTAAGTAAGTTAATTAGAATGTAAAATAACGAAAGCCACAAAACACACACACACACACACACACACACGCACGAGTTATTTACAGTAAAACAAGAAATGAATAAGACAGCTTTCAAATGAATAGTCTATAGGTATAATTACATATCTACTGTATGAATAGACGGTGCAAAACATTATTATACTTCTTTTTCTTTTCTACGCTACGTTTTTATTTTGCATTTGTTTGTTAGGGGAAAGGGGGTAGGGATGGAGAGAGAGAGAGAGAAAGAGAGAGAGAGAGATAGAGAGAGAGAGATAGAGAGAGAGAAAGAGAGAGAGAGGGAGAAAGAGAGAGAGAGAGAAAGAGAGAGAGAGAGGGAGAAAGAGAGAGAGAGAGATAGAGAGAGGGAGAGAGAGAGAGAGAGAGAGAGAGAGATAGAGAGAGAGAGAGCAAATTGTACTTTAATATAATTTAGTTTTTATCGATTTATTTATCTATTTATTTACTTATTTATTCATTCATTTATTAATTGATTGATATATTTATTTATTCATTTGTTTATTTACTTCTTCACTTGTTAGGTTGATCATTATTTATCTATTCATTCACAATTAAATTCAATCATCCGTTCAACCATTCATTTATTCATATATTCATTTCATTCAATCATTTATTAATTTTTTCAATCATTCACTTATTTATTCATTCATTCATTAATTTAATCATCCATATATTCATTCATTCACTCACTGACTTTGAAAATCGATTTGCTTACAAACAACCCTACTGGGAACACCAAACTGTTATCCTGGCGTGTCATGTTCGTGTGTAGTGCAGTGCAATACTGGATAAATTGGGCATTTTTTTAAAAACGTGTAATAAATGAAATATTTCCGACAAACAAGATTAGAGCAAAAACAGAACACATGATTTTGTTTGATCATCAAATACGACAGGGGATAGCCGTCATAGCGAATCAACGGTTAAAATGCGACCCATCACCTCTAAACGGATGTATGTGAGAACGGCATTAACAATATGATTCAATAGTCGGATGTCACGTCCGCCCAGTAACCCAGCAGCTTGGTTCTAAACAAAGAAAATCGGTACTTTTTATTCTTCATGCTGGCTAGAACTTTTTTTTAATGCACGAACAAAAAAAAAGGTCATATTTCTGAGCATTCGAGCATTCTAAGTTTAAATTCCATATTTGGCAATGGGCTTGGCTCCGACATAGTAACAGATAATTGACGTTGTGTGTGGGTCGCCACATGTGTACAAGCGGGTGGTAACGATGGAACTGGCCGGTTTCGATAATAATTAGATTTCTGAATACTTTTAACTAATGAGCGGATATCTGAACAGGAGGTGGTCCTGTTGCTGTCTGTCAACTGGAAAGGCAAAGTTAATGGGTTTGTACTAAATTAAGCTATGAGCTGTGTTCACACAGAACCGCGCGCGCGCGCGAGAGAGAGAGAGAGAGAGAGAGAGAGAGAGAGGGGGGGGGGAGGGGGAGAGAGAGAGGGGGAGAGAGAGAGAGGGGGAGAGAGAGGTGGGGGAGAGAGAGGTGGGGGAGAGAGAGGTGGGGGAGAGGTGGGGGGGGGGGGTTGTGGTTGAAGCTCACCATTTGGTTACATGGTTATGATGATAGCGACAACGACCACAATTATGATGATGATGATGCTGATGATGATGCTGCTGACGATGATGGTGATGATGATGATAATGATGGTGATGATGATGATGATGGGGATAGAGATGACAATACACAAGCAAACGTTTTTATCTTTAATCGCTTCGCTACTCACGATGAAAATAATCCCACTTTTTTTCCAGCTAAATCCAAAAAGAAACCCGGGAATGTGTCACCGCCCGCTGTCAGACCACCAGAAAACTTGATTCTCCCACTAACAAATTCTTAACGAAGTCATCACACACAGCAATATAATTTGTCCAAACCTTCCAATAGACGTTGTCACCAGACCACCAGAAAACTTGATTCTCCCACTAACAAATTCTTAACAAAGTCATCACACACACAGCAATATAATTTGTCCAAACCTTTCAATAAGCCTTTGTCACCAAACTTTGAGATCCTAAAAAAAAGATTTGAACATCATAACAGACCACAATGTCATCGGTTTACTAAAAAGATCTTTCCAACTGACTCTCTCACAACTAAAAAACTGAGGACCTGCCACCAAAATTAAAGCAGAAATGGCTTTTTTCTTGGGAGAAATTCCAGATACAGGCGCCATTCCAATGACGTTTGGAAAATATACTGAGTTGCTCACCGGGGTTTAACCATCTCCTTGTGAACTATACGAAAATCGTCAAATTTATTACGATACAATCAACATTTTTCTTATTCAAATTTCTTTTGTACATCATAAAATTAAAAGAAAATGAACATTGTGATGTAGAACATGTTTTGCTAAAGAACGTACTGCTATTGTGTTTGAGTGATAAAAAATCTTGGGTGTGAAGTTTTGGGGAAAATCCTGAAAATGGCTGGTAAGGAGAGAGTTAAGTTATAGAGAGTTAAGTTAAAGTTTTATTTATCTAAAGAAACTGGATTGTTAGGATTAACATTATTAAAATGATAAATTTTGCGTCTACAATTAATTAGTGTCTTTATTAATTTATTAGGGTTGGAACGCCCGGGATTCTCAAGCATAACTGCCGATAACTAACCAAGGTGGCGCCTGTAAATGGAATTTCTCCCTTTTTTTAAAACGTCGACACAGTGAGGACAAAAAAAAAAAAGTATCAACTTTGTCATAAAAATCTTTTCGACCCTTTGAAAAGCTTATTTCTTGTTTTTGTTTTGTTTGATTTTGTTTCATTAATTCCTTTTTTTTTTTTTTTTTTTTGGTAGCAAAATTTGAAGACTAACAAAACCGAGGGACCGGAGTAAATGGATGGAATCTGTTCAGGCCTTAATATTCGCCTCCTGGCGCTGAGAGAATTAAGGAAGGAAAGGAAAACATGTTTCACCAATCAACCACGAAACGCTAATCACAACTAATATTTTTTTTCCCACAACTTTTCTGATAAATAATAAGATAATCATAACTGATGTCTTTTGTGTCAAATGATAACGAAAATATTTATCTAGTTCACTTCCAAACGATGAATGAAAAGCATTGAATTTTATACACTAGTTAATAATAATAATACCATAATGGCTAAGTTAAATCCCAACATTTCAAATTACAGACGTTGCCTCAGGTCCGAGACGAATTAATATAACATAATATAATATATTATATCTTCTACACGGTTTCCATTTGAACAATGTAAATAAAACGTCAGCGGAAAAAAAAAACACAAAAAAAAAACCACCACACAGACCTCATTGATAATAATAACATTAAATAAACATTTCCTGTCGGAATTAATCTGTGTTCTTTTCAAATAATAACACGAATTCAACCAGACACAATGACATCATTCTATTATTATTCATGTATATGGATACACATTATAATGATGTATTGTTGTTGTTGTTGTTATCATTATGCCGTATTCTGGAAAAGATACGTGTATTTATAACTTTGGCCAGAAAAATCGTCCTTCCAATTAATATCGATCGATTTAAATGACCCCTCATTCTTTGAAGAAAAAAAAAACAACAACTCTCAAATCCTGAACTTTAATGAAGACCAATCGCGAGGTCCCAGGTTTGAGATTATTATTTTTGCCAAGATGAGGGTAATTAAAATCGATCGATATTTATTGAAGGACGAGTTTTCTGGCCAAATTCTTAAATTAAAACGCGTCTTTCTAGATAGGCCTCCAATGCCTGGTTCATAAGGACGTGTCTGTCTCCTTGTCTTCGTCGCGGTCTGCACGTCATGGTCATGCCCTCACTTCCCTTCTTTTTGAAACCTATACGGATATGAACACAGGCAATCAACAAGTGCCTGTAATATAATATAGCATAAAGAAAAGGGAAAATAAAAGTATAAGATAAAAGGAAAGGAAATTGTATGTAAAAAGAATGAAAAAAAATATATACACGCACACTTAACCAGTTAACTGGCGTACTTGGGAAAGACTCGGTATTTAAACAAATTGGCCAGAAAAATCGTCCTTCAAATTAATATCGATCGATTTAAATAACCCTCAATCTTGACCAAAAAAAAAAAAACAATTTCAAACCTGGGATTTCAAGGAAGACCTCCCGAGGTCCCAGGTTTGAGAGGGTTTTGTTTTGTTTGTTTGTTTTGTTTTTTTGGTTTTTTTTTTGCCAAGATGAGAGTTATTTAAATCCATCGATATAATATTATGAAGGACGAGTTTTCTGACCAAATTTTAAAATATGCGTCTTTCTGGAGCATGGCAGTGAACTGGTTAAAGGAGCGAGCCAAAAAGTGTCACATCAGATTTCACGCTACGGAACACACGGCGGCCTCTAATCAAGTATCCATGATTTTTTTTTTTTAATATTTCTTCTTTCAGGATATTATGCACTCCAACAACAGGGAAGGCTATATAGCGTAGCAGCATAATCATAGCGGACAGCGACCTTGTAGTGGACATGTCTGTGGTTCTGTATTAACCCTTTAACTGCCAGACTAAAGAATTATTTCTTTCAAACATTTTTTTTTAAATTTCAGTTACAAGTAAGTATACACTATTTAGTAGTTAACTACGCGGCCATTCACACATAATATTTCAGTCGTCCTTAGTGTTTCATTCATCGTGTTATTTTGTTGATAAAGGGGAAACCCGAAACGTCCACAGTATCTGTCTTCGTCTATTAAATTGTATCTTTATTTTCTCCACCAGAAATGATGAAATCATAACACAGGTCCTCATCTACGACCAACATTAGGTATCAACAGAAATGACACCATAACATAGGTCCTCGTCTACGACCAACATTAGGTATCAACAGAAATGACACATAACACAGGTCCTCATCTACGACCAACATTAGGTAGCAACAGAAATTACACATAACATAGGTCCTCATCTACGATCTACGTAGGTAACAACAGAAATGACACCATAACATAGGTCCTCATCTACGACCAACATTAGGTAGCAACAGAAATGACACATAACATAGGTCCTCATCTACGATCCACATTAGGTATCAACAGAAATGACACATAACATAGGTCCTCGTCTACGACCAACATTAGGTATCAACAGAAATGACACCATAACATAGGTCCTCGTCTACGACCAACATTGGGTAGCAACAGAAATGACACATAACATAGGTCCTCGTCTACGATCAACATTAGGTAGCAACAGAAATGACACCATAACATAGGTCCTCGTCTACGATCAACATTAGGTAGCAACAGAAATGACACATAACATAGGTCCTCATCTACGACCAACATTAGGTAGCAACAGAAATGACACCATAACATAGGTCCTCGTCTACGATCAACATTAGGTAGCAACAGAAATTACACATAACATAGGTCCTCGTCTACGATCAACATTAGGTAGCAACAGAAATGACACTATAACATAGGTCCTCGTCTACGATCAACATTAGGTAGCAACAGAAATGACACATAACATAGGTCCTCATCTACGACCAACATTAGGTAGCAACAGAAATGACACATAACATAGGTCCTCATCTACGATCAACATTAGGTAGCAACAGAAATGACACCATAACATAGGTCCTCGTCTACGACCAACATTAGGTAGCAACAGAAATGAAATTATACCACTGGTCCACATCCAAGATCAACATTCATTAGGTAGCAACTATCTTACTTCACCAACCATCAATCTCACGACATCGCAAGGTAAAAGAGTTCATTCAGCAATAGGCGTCGACATTACTCACATTCTATAACAGCATTTTATGGTCCATCATCACCTGGATGCTGCCGGATATTTGTTAACAAAACACTTTTTTTTCTTCATATTTTGGACAGGAAACTTTAACTTCAAAATAGATTGATTACCCCCCCCCCCCTCTTTCCCCCCAGCCCATTTTACCAAAAAAAGTCTCAAACCCGGGGCCTGGTTCAGGCTCCAAGTTTGGAAATTTTGAGAAGTTGGGAAGGGGGGGGGGGGGGGTGTCATCATCGTTATCGGTCAAAACTTATGGAGTATCACAACACACACGACGGGCGGGGTAGACGTTATCTTATTTATTGTTGTCCATTTTGGCCAGAAAGAAAACAATCACTTTATATAGTAACATTTGTTGTATGACCCCCCCCCCCCCCCCTATACGGATATGAACACAGGCAATCAACAAGTGCCTGTAATATAATATAGCATAAAGAAAAGGGAAAATAAAAGTATAAGATAAAAGGAAAGGAAATGTGTATGTAAAAAGAATGAAAAAAAATATATACACGCACACTTAACCAGTTAACTGGCGTACTTGGGAAAGACTCGGTATTTAAACAAATTGGCCAGAAAAATCGTCCTTCAAATTAATATCGATCGATTTAAATAACCCTCAATCTTGACCAAAAAAAAAAAAACAATTTCAAACCTGGGATTTCAAGGAAGACCTCCCGAGGTCCCAGGTTTGAGAGGGTTTTGTTTTGTTTGTTTGTTTTGTTTTTTTGGGTTTTTTTTGCCAAGATGAGAGTTATTTAAATCCATCGATATAATATTATGAAGGACGAGTTTTCTGACCAAATTTTAAAATATGCGTCTTTCTGGAGCATGGCAGTGAACTGGTTAAAGGAGCGAGCCAAAAAGTGTCACATCAGATTTCACGCTACGGAACACACGGCGGCCTCTAATCAAGTATCCATGATTTTTTTTTTTTAATATTTCTTCTTTCAGGATATTATGCACTCCAACAACAGGGAAGGCTATATAGCGTAGCAGCATAATCATAGCGGACAGCGACCTTGTAGTGGACATGTCTGTGGTTCTGTATTAACCCTTTAACTGCCAGACTAAAGAATTATTTCTTTCAAACATTTTTTTTTAAATTTCAGTTACAAGTAAGTATACACTATTTAGTAGTTAACTACGCGGCCATTCACACATAATATTTCAGTCGTCCTTAGTGTTTCATTCATCGTGTTATTTTGTTGATAAAGGGGAAACCCGAAACGTCCACAGTATCTGTCTTCGTCTATTAAATTGTATCTTTATTTTCTCCACCAGAAATGATGAAATCATAACACAGGTCCTCATCTACGACCAACATTAGGTATCAACAGAAATGACACCATAACATAGGTCCTCGTCTACGACCAACATTAGGTATCAACAGAAATGACACATAACACAGGTCCTCATCTACGACCAACATTAGGTAGCAACAGAAATTACACATAACATAGGTCCTCATCTACGATCTACGTAGGTAACAACAGAAATGACACCATAACATAGGTCCTCATCTACGACCAACATTAGGTAGCAACAGAAATGACACATAACATAGGTCCTCATCTACGATCCACATTAGGTATCAACAGAAATGACACATAACATAGGTCCTCGTCTACGACCAACATTAGGTATCAACAGAAATGACACCATAACATAGGTCCTCGTCTACGACCAACATTGGGTAGCAACAGAAATGACACATAACATAGGTCCTCGTCTACGATCAACATTAGGTAGCAACAGAAATGACACCATAACATAGGTCCTCGTCTACGATCAACATTAGGTAGCAACAGAAATGACACATAACATAGGTCCTCATCTACGACCAACATTAGGTAGCAACAGAAATGACACCATAACATAGGTCCTCGTCTACGATCAACATTAGGTAGCAACAGAAATTACACATAACATAGGTCCTCGTCTACGATCAACATTAGGTAGCAACAGAAATGACACTATAACATAGGTCCTCGTCTACGATCAACATTAGGTAGCAACAGAAATGACACATAACATAGGTCCTCATCTACGACCAACATTAGGTAGCAACAGAAATGACACATAACATAGGTCCTCATCTACGATCAACATTAGGTAGCAACAGAAATGACACCATAACATAGGTCCTCGTCTACGACCAACATTAGGTAGCAACAGAAATGAAATTATACCACTGGTCCACATCCAAGATCAACATTCATTAGGTAGCAACTATCTTACTTCACCAACCATCAATCTCACGACATCGCAAGGTAAAAGAGTTCATTCAGCAATAGGCGTCGACATTACTCACATTCTATAACAGCATTTTATGGTCCATCATCACCTGGATGCTGCCGGATATTTGTTAACAAAACACTTTTTTTTCTTCATATTTTGGACAGGAAACTTTAACTTCAAAATAGATTGATTACCCCCCCCCCCCCCCCTCTTTCCCCCAGCCCATTTTACCAAAAAAAGTCTCAAACCCGGGGCCTGGTTCAGGCTCCAAGTTTGGAAATTTTGAGAAGTTGGGAAGGGGGGGGGGGGGGGGGTGTCATCATCGTTATCGGTCAAAACTTATGGAGTATCACAACACACACGACGGGCGGGGTAGACGTTATCTTATTTATTGTTGTCCATTTTGGCCAGAAAGAAAACAATCACTTTATATAGTAACATTTGTTGTATGACCCCCCCCCCCCCCCTATACGGATATGAACACAGGCAATCAACAAGTGCCTGTAATATAATATAGCATAAAGAAAAGGGAAAATAAAAGTATAAGATAAAAGGAAAGGAAATGTGTATGTAAAAAGAATGAAAAAAAATATATACACGCACACTTAACCAGTTAACTGGCGTACTTGGGAAAGACTCGGTATTTAAACAAATTGGCCAGAAAAATCGTCCTTCAAATTAATATCGATCGATTTAAATAACCCTCAATCTTGACCAAAAAAAAAAAAAAACAATTTCAAACCTGGGATTTCAAGGAAGACCTCCCGAGGTCCCAGGTTTGAGAGGGTTTTGTTTTGTTTGTTTGTTTTGTTTTTTTGTTTTTTTTTGCCAAGATGAGAGTTATTTAAATCCATCGATATAATATTATGAAGGACGAGTTTTCTGACCAAATTTTAAAATATGCGTCTTTCTGGAGCATGGCAGTGAACTGGTTAAAGGAGCGAGCCAAAAAGTGTCACATCAGATTTCACGCTACGGAACACACGGCGGCCTCTAATCAAGTATCCATGATTTTTTTTTTTTTTTTAATATTTCTTCTTTCAGGATATTATGCACTCCAACAACAGGGAAGGCTATATAGCGTAGCAGCATAATCATAGCGGACAGCGACCTTGTAGTGGACATGTCTGTGGTTCTGTATTAACCCTTTAACTGCCAGACTAAAGAATTATTTCTTTCAAACATTTTTTTTTAAATTTCAGTTACAAGTAAGTATACACTATTTAGTAGTTAACTACGCGGCCATTCACACATAATATTTCAGTCGTCCTTAGTGTTTCATTCATCGTGTTATTTTGTTGATAAAGGGGAAACCCGAAACGTCCACAGTATCTGTCTTCGTCTATTAAATTGTATCTTTATTTTCTCCACCAGAAATGATGAAATCATAACACAGGTCCTCATCTACGACCAACATTAGGTATCAACAGAAATGACACCATAACATAGGTCCTCGTCTACGACCAACATTAGGTATCAACAGAAATGACACATAACACAGGTCCTCATCTACGACCAACATTAGGTAGCAACAGAAATTACACATAACATAGGTCCTCATCTACGATCTACGTAGGTAACAACAGAAATGACACCATAACATAGGTCCTCATCTACGACCAACATTAGGTAGCAACAGAAATGACACATAACATAGGTCCTCATCTACGATCCACATTAGGTATCAACAGAAATGACACATAACATAGGTCCTCGTCTACGACCAACATTAGGTATCAACAGAAATGACACCATAACATAGGTCCTCGTCTACGACCAACATTGGGTAGCAACAGAAATGACACATAACATAGGTCCTCGTCTACGATCAACATTAGGTAGCAACAGAAATGACACCATAACATAGGTCCTCGTCTACGATCAACATTAGGTAGCAACAGAAATGACACATAACATAGGTCCTCATCTACGACCAACATTAGGTAGCAACAGAAATGACACCATAACATAGGTCCTCGTCTACGATCAACATTAGGTAGCAACAGAAATTACACATAACATAGGTCCTCGTCTACGATCAACATTAGGTAGCAACAGAAATGACACTATAACATAGGTCCTCGTCTACGATCAACATTAGGTAGCAACAGAAATGACACATAACATAGGTCCTCATCTACGACCAACATTAGGTAGCAACAGAAATGACACATAACATAGGTCCTCATCTACGATCAACATTAGGTAGCAACAGAAATGACACCATAACATAGGTCCTCGTCTACGACCAACATTAGGTAGCAACAGAAATGAAATTATACCACTGGTCCACATCCAAGATCAACATTCATTAGGTAGCAACTATCTTACTTCACCAACCATCAATCTCACGACATCGCAAGGTAAAAGAGTTCATTCAGCAATAGGCGTCGACATTACTCACATTCTATAACAGCATTTTATGGTCCATCATCACCTGGATGCTGCCGGATATTTGTTAACAAAACACTTTTTTTTCTTCATATTTTGGACAGGAAACTTTAACTTCAAAATAGATTGATTACCCCCCCCCCCCCTCTTTCCCCCCAGCCCATTTTACCAAAAAAAGTCTCAAACCCGGGGCCTGGTTCAGGCTCCAAGTTTGGAAATTTTGAGAAGTTGGGAAGGGGGGGGGGGGGGGGTGTCATCATCGTTATCGGTCAAAACTTATGGAGTATCACAACACACACGACGGGCGGGGTAGACGTTATCTTATTTATTGTTGTCCATTTTGGCCAGAAAGAAAACAATCACTTTATATAGTAACATTTGTTGTATGACCCCCCCCCCCCCCCCCCCTATACGGATATGAACACAGGCAATCAACAAGTGCCTGTAATATAATATAGCATAAAGAAAAGGGAAAATAAAAGTATAAGATAAAAGGAAAGGAAATGTGTATGTAAAAAGAATGAAAAAAAATATATACACGCACACTTAACCAGTTAACTGGCGTACTTGGGAAAGACTCGGTATTTAAACAAATTGGCCAGAAAAATCGTCCTTCAAATTAATATCGATCGATTTAAATAACCCTCAATCTTGACCAAAAAAAAAAAAACAATTTCAAACCTGGGATTTCAAGGAAGACCTCCCGAGGTCCCAGGTTTGAGAGGGTTTTGTTTTGTTTGTTTGTTTTGTTTTTTTGTTTTTTTTGCCAAGATGAGAGTTATTTAAATCCATCGATATAATATTATGAAGGACGAGTTTTCTGACCAAATTTTAAAATATGCGTCTTTCTGGAGCATGGCAGTGAACTGGTTAAAGGAGCGAGCCAAAAAGTGTCACATCAGATTTCACGCTACGGAACACACGGCGGCCTCTAATCAAGTATCCATGATTTTTTTTTTTTTAATATTTCTTCTTTCAGGATATTATGCACTCCAACAACAGGGAAGGCTATATAGCGTAGCAGCATAATCATAGCGGACAGCGACCTTGTAGTGGACATGTCTGTGGTTCTGTATTAACCCTTTAACTGCCAGACTAAAGAATTATTTCTTTCAAACATTTTTTTTTAAATTTCAGTTACAAGTAAGTATACACTATTTAGTAGTTAACTACGCGGCCATTCACACATAATATTTCAGTCGTCCTTAGTGTTTCATTCATCGTGTTATTTTGTTGATAAAGGGGAAACCCGAAACGTCCACAGTATCTGTCTTCGTCTATTAAATTGTATCTTTATTTTCTCCACCAGAAATGATGAAATCATAACACAGGTCCTCATCTACGACCAACATTAGGTATCAACAGAAATGACACCATAACATAGGTCCTCGTCTACGACCAACATTAGGTATCAACAGAAATGACACATAACACAGGTCCTCATCTACGACCAACATTAGGTAGCAACAGAAATTACACATAACATAGGTCCTCATCTACGATCTACGTAGGTAACAACAGAAATGACACCATAACATAGGTCCTCATCTACGACCAACATTAGGTAGCAACAGAAATGACACATAACATAGGTCCTCATCTACGATCCACATTAGGTATCAACAGAAATGACACATAACATAGGTCCTCGTCTACGACCAATATTAGGTATCAACAGAAATGACACCATAACATAGGTCCTCGTCTACGACCAACATTGGGTAGCAACAGAAATGACACATAACATAGGTCCTCGTCTACGATCAACATTAGGTAGCAACAGAAATGACACCATAACATAGGTCCTCGTCTACGATCAACATTAGGTAGCAACAGAAATGACACATAACATAGGTCCTCATCTACGACCAACATTAGGTAGCAACAGAAATGACACCATAACATAGGTCCTCGTCTACGATCAACATTAGGTAGCAACAGAAATTACACATAACATAGGTCCTCGTCTACGATCAACATTAGGTAGCAACAGAAATGACACTATAACATAGGTCCTCGTCTACGATCAACATTAGGTAGCAACAGAAATGACACATAACATAGGTCCTCATCTACGACCAACATTAGGTAGCAACAGAAATGACACATAACATAGGTCCTCATCTACGATCAACATTAGGTAGCAACAGAAATGACACCATAACATAGGTCCTCGTCTACGACCAACATTAGGTAGCAACAGAAATGAAATTATACCACTGGTCCACATCCAAGATCAACATTCATTAGGTAGCAACTATCTTACTTCACCAACCATCAATCTCACGACATCGCAAGGTAAAAGAGTTCATTCAGCAATAGGCGTCGACATTACTCACATTCTATAACAGCATTTTATGGTCCATCATCACCTGGATGCTGCCGGATATTTGTTAACAAAACACTTTTTTTTCTTCATATTTTGGACAGGAAACTTTAACTTCAATATAGATTGATTACCCCCCCCCCCCCCCTCTTTCCCCCCAGCCCATTTTACCAAAAAAGTCTCAAACCCGGGGCCTGGTTCAGGCTCCAAGTTTGGAAATTTTGAGAAGTTGGGAAGGGGGGGGGGGGTGTCATCATCGTTATCGGTCAAAACTTATGGAGTATCACAACACACACGACGGGCGGGGTAGACGTTATTTTATTTATTGTTGTCCATTTTGGCCAGAAAGAAAACAATCACTTTATATAGTAACATTTGTTGTATGACCCCCCCCCCCCCCCCCCCCCCCCCGTCCCAGGACTTTCCAACCAAAACGTATTAAAGACGAAGCTTCAAAGAAGTTTCAACTTTACTTCAAATAAGTCTCAAACTTAAGACGTCATGGGGGTGGGTCCCGATAGCTCAGTTGGTAGAGCACTCGCTTCACACGCAAAGGGACCACAGTCGAGTCCACCCAGCCAGTAGTGAATGGGTAGCTGAGTCTGTTTGATTTGGCGGAAAGCACTTTGTGATAGATAAGCGTCCTCTTCATAGGACGTCATAGTAAATCAAGGACCATTTTGATTTTAATCAATCGATTTTCAAATTTTCTAACCAAAATTAGTTTTAAAAAGAAAACAAAAAACAACCTAAAACGTTTAGTCGGAAAACGGGAAAAATATTTCCACGGGTATATTAAAACAACAGAACATGTCTATTCAAGCACAAAAGCATAAAAACAGATGGCGTTGTTACAGGAATAAATCGACCAGTAGCTATGAAGGATGGTATATTATTATTATCCCAGATCCATCAACTCAACGTGAGAATAAATAATAATAAAGCCGCATTTGATTCCTCGAATTCACTCTCCTCGTGAACTTTTATGATGTGAGATAAAAACGATTATTTGCCCTAAAAACAGAAACCGATTCTCCCAACTGTGGTGTTCCAAACACCAGATTGACTCGCTGTGTGTTTTGTTCACAAAATAATACAGCACTGAAAGTGAGCAGAAAACCATGATGGTGCACTGTCGACAACATTTTAGATTATTTATTGTCTTCAAAGGTTAGCGAGTTGGAAGTGACTACTACTACTACTACTACTACTACTACTACTACTACTACTACTACTACGACTACGACTACTACGACTACTACTACTACTACGACTACTACTACTACTACTACTACTACTACTACTACTACTACTACTACTACTACTACTACAACTCCTCCTCCTCCTCCTTCTTCTTCTTCTTCTTCTTCTTCTTCTTCTTCGTCTTCTTCTTCTTCTTCTTCTTCTTCTTCTTCTTCTTCTTCTTCTTCTTGTTGTCTCTATGTCTCTCTCTCTCTCTATCTACCTACCTATCGATTTATCATTATCTACATATATATCCCATCTCTCTCTCTCTCTCTCTCTCTCTCTCTCTCTCTCTCTCTCTCCCTCCCTCTCTCTCTCTCTCTCTCTCTCTCTCTCTCTCTCTATTGATCTATCTATCTGTAAATGCGTATTCGTATTCGTATGGCAGTGTGTGTGTATGTATGTGTGCGCGCGCGCGTGTGTGTGAATGCAACATTCCATTTATCTAAAACTCGACATAATTCATGTAAAGCTCGTATTACAAAGCCAAAACCAGCCAAGTTCTTACCAAAAAAAAAAGCAACAAAACGTATCCTAATTGTATTATCATAACCCACAAAACAAGAATAATTCCCTTCAAATCTTCCGTTCATGCATTGACAATTTTAACAACCCCCCCCCCCCCCCCCAACTCCACCTTTCAATTAAAAGTTTCCACCCTCTCCGAATTACATCTTTCATTGCCAGACCAAATTTCTTCCACTTCAAATCATTTGCATTTCTCTTCATTAGTCATTGACTTCTATAGAACAAACAAACCCAAGAGATCAGAAAGAAGTT
>NC_088367.1:43486303-43488803 GCF_034508935.2 Berghia stephanieae
CAATTACTCATAAAGGCGGATGGCAAAAAGCAATAACAAAGACCTGAGTGACATCAACTTCATACCATCTATAAAAGTTCATGGTTACACAGAATTTTGTGTGTTGGCCCCTATACTTCCGGATGGCAATGTTATGATCTTCTTCGCCATACATAGTATGCGCTTGGCTAGGAAACTCACAACATTGCCAACCGGAGTTATAACGGACCAACACGCAAAACTATGTTTAACCTTGAACGTTTATAGTCTGGTAAATACAGTTTAGTGAGAGCTACTCACAAACGCGGATGTCAAAAAGCAATAACAAAGACCTGAGTGACGTCAACTTCATGATATCTATATATTATTATAATCACATTTGCCCGGATGCAATAAGCTTGCTGCGTTAAACAATGCTTCGTTCTTTCCCATCGTTTTTGTTGTTTTTTTTTTTCTTCTATTGAGAGAGAGAGAGAGAGAGAGAGAGAGAGAGAGAGAGAGAGAAAGAGAGAGAGAGAGAGAGAGAGAGATAGAGAAAGAAAGAGAGAGAGAGATAGAGAGATAGAGAAAGAGAGAGATAGAGAAAGAGAGAGAGCGTGTGTGTGTGTGTGTTTTAGAGTGTGTGTGTGTGTGCAGCATGTCTGTTAGAGAGTGTTAGAGGGAGAGAGAGAGAGAGAGAGAGAGAGAGAGAGAGAAAGAGAGAGAGAGAGAGAGAGGGGGGGGGGGGAAGGAAGTGAAAGAGATAGAACAAATCAACAAAAAATTAGCACTTATGACTCAGTCCCTACTGATTGCTCTGCACTCCATAAAGTCGTGAAAACCACTCGACTCCACGAGTTTTAATGACAACCAAACGAGCACTTTCATCAAATTCGTGTCTCCGATCCAGTTTTAATAGGCCAAAGCTGTGTTGTGTTTCATAGTTATTTCTATTTATTGATGCTATGCGTTTAGGTCATAGCAAACGAGTTATGCATGTCGAAATGAAATAGTTTTTTTTTATATATAATATAAAGGGAGTAAAGATGACTCTTATAAAAGATGCAACACAAAGTAAACGACGTTTCGGGGTTTGGCCTTCTTCGGGTAAACCATACATTTTAAAACTACACTGTAACTGGAAACATAAGTGGCACAAAAAGTCCATAGCCTAGTTAAGTAGGTACTTAAATCAACTCAATCACGCACCTTATTTTAACACAATTTTAACTTTTCTTACTTTACATATTTTGACATTAACCTCATTAAGAGTTGAGAAACTACACTTGTTTGTTCCATCACACATCAACTCTCTCACTGCCAGTACATTTGATTGGGGAGAAATTGTCATTTTCAGAAGGAGTTGAAGGAGAAACTTCCTAACCTCCGCCGGCTACAAAATCGCCCATTTCCGCGGATCCGCGGAAAAAAACTATCAGCACTGATAATACAAAACGGTGCGATTAACGCAACAGAAACTGGAGGAGATTGTAGTTCCATAATGCTTTACGTGACACTAATGAATCGATGCTAAGCTGCTAGAAGCTGTGGACTGTAAAAAGTAATGCACCAAAAAATTAATATAACAGTAACAGCTTCAAAAATGAACAAAACAAAAACAAACAAACAAAAAAAAAACAATATACACATAACGTTTCGGGCTCAAAATCCCTCTACAGCCAACATTAGAAAAGAATAGAGACACTATAATAGGTTTTGAGCCCGATACGTTCCGGGGTTTTTTTGTTTGGTGTTGTTGGCATTTTGTACTTTTTTTAAAATCTGTTATAAGTTATATTTATTTTACACTGACGAATATCAGTAGCAGATATCTTTCCTGGTGCGATATAATGAATATATTGTAATAAATAAATCGGTGAATTGGTAAATCGGATTATTGAGGAAAATAAAGAAAGATAAAAATGATAGATAGATAGATAGATAGATAGATAGATAGATAGATAGATAGATAGATAGATAGATAGATAGATAGATAGATAGATAGACAGATAGATAGACAGATAGATAGATAGATAGACAGATAGATAGACAGATAGATAGACAGATAGATAGACAGATAGATAGATAGATAGATAGATATATAGATAGATAGATAGATAGATAGATAGATAGACAGATAGATAGATAGATAGATAGATAGATAGATAGATAGATAGATAGTTAGATAAATAGATAGCACACAGAAAAGAGAGATAGATAGATAGATAGAGACAGAGATAGAGAGAGAGAGAGAGAGAGAGAGAGAGAGAGAGAGAGAGAGAGAGAGAGAGAGAGAGACACAACATTATGTTTAGGTGTGGTTTATTCAATTTGTGATGAATAGAGTCACACACAGTTGCACATGCACATAGAAATTAAATATGGTAACATTCATAGCAGGCCCATAAAATAACGATAACATGCCCATATCAATAACACATGAAAGGAGATTAGAACGTGTCTAAATGACTATCCCACCACAAAACACGGCGTTATTGGTGATAAACACACAACATAACCATAACTGTTTGAGGAATTGAGG
>NC_088367.1:43499513-43513901 GCF_034508935.2 Berghia stephanieae
CACACACCCTCTCGTTCCAAATGCCAATATAATCTCAAGATGCCCACAGTTCTAGCGTACCACTTTGTGTAATGAGACACGTCATGACGATGACGCCTTCTCTAAGTGCTCTGCTGCTGTTGTCGGGTTCAAACCCAAGTAATGATTGTCACAGCGATTTCTGGACTCAACTCAACCGTGCAGTCTATGGTGTGAGGGTGAGAAAAGCCAAGATTGGCAGGCCATGCCCTGGTGCTCTCTCTGTCTCTTGTCTCTCTTCCGAGATTTTTTTTCTCTCCTCATTGGGGATAGAATTTTGGATTTTTTCTGCTCACTTCTCTCCTCCTGTTTCCTCCTTTATTCTCACGATGATGGAACACGAATAACCAAACATTTCAACACGGTATTATAATATATGTCAGCTTAAATTTGAGGTTTAAAAACTGAACTTTAAGCTAAATTTGTAAAATTTGAGATAAAAGAAATGCCCGCTATAGATAGAACGAAGCTGACGTCACTCAGGTCTTTGTTATCGGGTGTTTTTTTTTTTTTTTTTTTTTTTTTTTTTTTTTTTGGCCATGAATCTGTATGAGTAATTCTCACTAAACTCTATTTACCAGATTATACATGTTCAAGGTTATACATAGTTTTTTTTTTGTGTTGGCCCGTTATACTTCCGGATGGCAATGTTCTGAGTTTCTTAGCAAAGCGTACACTATATTATATAGAGGAGACGGAAACTAAGCTACAGGAAGCCGTGGGCTGTAGGTAGTAATGAATAAAAAATTAATACAGAGCTCCTACTTGACAATTTTAAAATTCATAGTTTTTAGGATAGAAAAAATAGTAGTCGCTATAGCTAACTTTACATATCAACAATTTACCCTAACAATAATTAGAAAACATTTCAAAGGCCTTAAAATTATGTGCTCTGGCATCAACTTTCATTTTCAATAAGTTTTAATGACTTAGAAATGTTCATAAAGTTCTGAAATTGGAGCCAATAATTCCGTTAATTCAACGAATTTTTCGTAGTTTTAGGCAGGTCTGAAATGAACACAACACTAGGCAGGTCTCTTGGACACAGAACAATATTATACCAAACACGGAACGTTTCAAGACACTTCTTTTACTTGCAGACAACCTTGCCTAATATTTCGCTGCCGTCTGTCTGTCTGTCTGGATTTTAATTGGTGTATTCATGTTTTTATTAATATTTTTTTTGTTATTGACTGAAGAAGGGATTTTGAGCCCGATACGTTCCGTGTTTGGTATTTTGTGTTCCATTTCCAAAGAAGTTGTATTACATTTTTAAATTTATTCACTACTTTTGATTGCGGGCGGGGGGATGAATATTTTCTTTCTTCTTAAACTTGAAAGAACTGATTAAACTACCAGGTTCTGATGATTTTTACTTTAAAAACTCAGTTCTCATCATTCTGACATAATTCTAGTAGATTGAAGAGAGGGTCACTAAAAAATAAACAAACAAAAAATACAAAACAAAACACAAAAAAAAAAAAAAACGGGGGAAAAAAATCTAACATACAAACAAAACAAACACACGGAGACACAAATGAAAAAAAAAAAGAAGACTGGTCTAGATACATCAAACACCATAAATACGAAAGAAAATAATGTTGGTGGTGCACCTTTAGTAAAAAAAAAAAAATGTTCCTTTGTTGTCTGGTATTTGGGTTTTAAAAAATTTAGGATTGAGTTTTCTTGTTTAGTTTAGTTTTGTTTTGGGGTTTCTCTTTTTTTTTAGGGAGGGAGGGGATGTGTGTTCTTTCTTATTTTTATGGGGTTTTTCTTGGTTGTTTTCCGTCTTTTGTTTTGTTTTCAGAGTTTGGTAGTTAATATTATTCTCTCTCTCTCTCTCTCTCTCTCTCTCTCTCTCTCTCTCTCTCTCTCTCTCTCTCTCTTTTCTCTCTCTCTCTCTCTCTCTTATCTTTTTTCCCTCAAATAAACTCAATGAAACGGATGTTTCAGTTTCGAATTGATAAATCAAATATCGCAATGTACTAGAAAGGGATAGGGACTTGGGAGTCCATTAACCCCTCCCTGTGCTTGTAAAGTGAGTGAGTCTATCTATAACGTTCCGTTTCAGTCTAAACTGTTTACTAAAACCCCAAAGTTCTTTTCAATTCAATTGAACACCCACCGGGCGTCCATAAAAGCATCTAATTGCATGTATTATCGATATTCGTGTTGTGTTTTGGAATAGAAAAGTTAAGATCTCACTAGGTTAATAGTTAAAAAATAAAATATAGAGACGTCGATAATGTAATGAGGTAGGAAATCACGATAACAAAAAAAACAAGAGCCAGTAAATTGTAAATGATATAAATTATAATGATAATAATAGTGACAACAACTGCAATAACAATAATAGCAATAATAATAATAATAATAATAATAATAATAATAATAATAATAATAATAATAATAATAATAATAATAATAATAATAATAATAATAATAATAATAATAACAGTACTAGTAGGAGTAGTAGTAGTAGTAGTAGTAGTCGTAGTAGTAGTAGTAGTAGTAGTAGTAGTAGTAGTAGTAGTAGTGGTAGAAATAGTAATAGTAGTAGTAGCAGTAGTAGTAGTAGTAGTAGTAGTAGTAGTAGTAGTAGTAGTAGTAGTAGTAGTAGTAGTAGTAGTAGTAGTAGTAGTAGTAGTAGTATAGTAGTAGTAGTAGTAGTAGTAGTAGTAGTAGTAGTAGTAGTAGTAGTAGTAGGTAGTAGTAGTAGTAGTATAGTAGTAATAGTTAGTATAGTAGTAGTAGTAGTAGTAGTAGTGTAGTAGTAGTTAGTAGTAGTAGTAGTAGTAGTAGTAGTTAGTAGTAGTAGTAGTAGTAGTAGTAGTAGTAGTAGTAGATAGTAGTAGTAGTAGTAGTAGTAGTAGAGTAGTAGTAGTAGTAGTAGTAGTAGTAGTAGTAGTAGTAGTAGTAGATAGTAGTAGTAGTAGTAGTAGGTAGTAGTAGTATGTAGTAGTAGAGTCGTCATAAATTATCATACTTTCTACAGCAGACTATGACTTGGGACTATGCTACATGACAGTACCATTGGAAAGCCTTTGGCTTTTGGATAAGATTAGATAGGAAGACAAAACAGCTCATTCCTACGACATTGAAAATTAGGGACACAGTAAAAAGTGAATAAATAAACAGAATGGAAATAGACGTGATATGAAATAAACATAAAAATAGCACGAGAGCCAATAGGATTCAATAGTCTGATGTCACGTCCGCCCAGCAACGACCGCCCAGCTGCAGCAGCTTGGTTCTAAACACAGAAAATCGGTATCTTTTATTCTTCACGTTGGCTAGAACTTATTCACGTGCCATGTGATCAGAATGTATAAAAGTCAAAACATGATCAGATTTATACTGTTTTTCTCCTCTGGATACACTTTTATGTTCGTTGGAGAAATATGCCATATACGGGAGTACGCTATTGTTCCGATAGTTTAGAACAGTTACTAAGTTACTATGCGTCATTACGAGGGAAGTGACGTCACGACTGTTGACGCCTATTGGAAGAAAAACAATCAAACAACATCCAGTAAAAAATGATGCACCTGTAATTTCCTTCTTAGACGATGCTTGAAAAATAAAAAGGCAAATGCAGAAAAGAACGTTTGAGTAAAAAAAAAAATAAAAATAAATAAATGCAGCAATCATTTGATACTATAACGATGCGTTAATGACTATATTATATTAATATCGTGCAGTGGTTCCCCTACCCCCACGAAAGTGCACTTTATAAAAAAATAAAATCTTCATTCCCAATCAGCGGTGTAAGGGGAATAATCGATATTTTATTTTTCAAAATACCTACAATACACAATTATTTCCCTTTATACTAAAAAACAAAAAAAACAAACTGGTAATTGGGTGACAAATTATGATTGAAGGTTAAAAGAAGTGCCAGCAAGATGTGTTTGTATGGAAGGAGGGAGAGGAGAGCGGGGTAGGCATTGCGCGTGAATTGTCACCAGGGCCAAGTTGGTGTGCCTCTCTCAACCTGGGTAATGTAAATGTTGCTGCTCGAAGCTCGAAGAAATAAATAATAATGTGAAATTGAATGTAAGCTTCAATTTAATTACAAAAACAGATCAAATGAACGTTTCGGGCTTCCCCTTTATTGACAAAACAGGATGAATGAAACACCACAGATGAATGAGATGATGTGGTAGTGGCGTTTTCGCATTTGTTTTGTTTTGTTTGTTGTTGTTTTTTTTTTTTTTTGTGTTTGTTTGTTTAATCTATTTTAAGGTTTCATTTCTCTTATTATAATTATGATCATTATTTTCATATGTAATATATTTTCTTCCAGGCACTTCCCTTATCCTCTTAACTCTTTTCCCCGTTGCATGGCAAATCTAAAATTAGATTCAAGACAGCGCATGCTTAAAACCTTAACACATACGTACTGCTTTACTCTGGAGTTGGGATGGGAATAACAATGCATTTCTTCATTCAAGATAATAAATAAAATATTTTTTTTAAAAACAAAATCAATAATAATAATAATAATAATAATAATAATAATAATAATAATAATAATAATAATAATAATAATAATAATAATAATAATAGTAATAATAATAATAATAATAATAATAATAATAATAATAATAATAATAATAATAATAATAATAATAATAATGAACTTTATTCATCACAAAAGTACATTTTTGTACAGACTTATAAAACGCCGGCAATGATACAGACGTAAACATAATATATAAGTAAATAAATGTGGTAAAGTAAAACTTGGTAATAGGTATAGTGTAATAATACTGTATTGTAAGCTGTAAGAATAATTACATGGTATAAAGTTCAAGGGACGTACAGGTTATTAATTGTAAAGACATAGATAGTAAAAATTATATTGATATAAGAAAAAGAAAGAAAAGAAAGAAAGAAATAAAAGAAAATAAGAAATAAGAGGATTGCCTCAGATAGGAGCTGTTAAAATGAACGTTGGTTTATAGTGTATTTAACTGATATAGTTCTTGGGGCACCAAATGTTTACAAGGTGATACCAAAATGCGGACAAATCATCATATCAAAAATACTAATGAATATTATTCATACCTTTCAATTAAAAATTTTAGTCTACAAAACAATGTATGGTAATAGATTTTTGTTTTGTTTTTTAAAAGAATCAGAAAGTCGGAAGCATCCTTAAATAGCTGATTTTAAAATCAGTGAATTGATGTTTTTGGAAAGTTATTTTTGTTCTATTTTGTGTTGTGATGTTGTAAGGGATATAATCCACGAAAAATGATGGCATACTGTTAATTTTGATTACTTCCCTTGAATTATCCGTGCAACAAGAAAGATCAGTGTCCTGAAATTTTCATTTCATTATTTTTATAATTTTTTTTTAATCTCGAAGCAGCGTCTACCAAATGCTTCACCAAAAATAAAATATCATACCACTTAGTGCAAGGATTATATAATGCAAATTAAATCTTGGTCTCAGACTATATTACTTCTTTGTAATATAATGATAATGATATCGAGGGCCTTTCCCTAGGCTATATTCTAACATAAAGTATGCTCAGATTCATTTACTGACCAATCTCATCAAATTTTCCTTTTTCTTTTATTTTTTGTTGCTGGGATTTTTATTGTTTGTGGTTTGATTTGGTTGAGTTTTTTTTGTTCCTATTTCGGGTGTGATTTTTTTTTCGTTTTTTTTGTTTGTTTGTTTTTTTGTTGTATTTTTTTTGTTTTTTGTTTCTTTGCGATACTTGTTTTTTTTTTCTTTCTTTTCTTTTCTTTTTTTAAATTTTAATCAATAATCTTGTTTTTCTTTCTCTTAAAGTTTTCGCAGAATGTTCAATTTTCTTTATTTCATAAGTGAATTAAACTGCTTAGAACGATGGATACATAATTGTAATGCCAACCTTTAGCTTTGCAATCCCTCCTGTGTGGACACAGCACCCTTCAATTCTTTGACTAGTGTGGATCCCAAATACTGTGGACGGAAAACAACATTTTGTAAGACTATATACATCATCGAGGTTAATTAGACTGGTAGATTGATGGATGTATGAAATGGTGGATGGATAAAAGATAGATGGATGGATGGACAGTTGGTTGAATGGATGGATGGATCTTCTTCTTCTTCTTCTTCGTTCCCGTCACGTCACATGGTCAGTCCGGTCTGGTGAATGAAGCCCACAGTGGTCCTGAGGTCGTCCTCACTGCCGTACAGCTTCTTTGAGTATGGGGTTGGGTCAGGCCAGAAGTTCCTTCTCAACTGGTTGTACCTTGGACATTCCATTAGGACATGATGTCCATTTTCATTTTCAAGTCCGCAGTCACATTGTCCAGAGGCACCTGCTCTGGACATCCTCCACATATGTTCCTTTAACTGGTTGTGTCCAGTTCTCAGTCTGAAGATGATGACCTGTTCCTTTCTGTCGAGCACCTTGATTGGGTCATTCATGTTGTATTCTGGGTGCTTCTCTCTCCATCTCTGAGACTGGATAAATTTGGCCATTTTGTTAATTTCTCCTGTTGAGTACGTTGGGGAGGGTTGCTGCATGCGACTGCCTGCCTTTGCAGTTGGTCAGCGATCTGATTTCCAAGTATCCCACAGTGTCCTGGAATCCACTGCAGTACAATGTTGGTAAACTTGCTTAGCTTCATGAGGTCTTCCACCAAGGCGTCTATATCATCTGCAAAGGACATCATTATATCCTCCAGAATTTTCTTAGCATCTGTTAAAATCACTATGTGTCTTGGTTTTTCATTTTCTGAGAGGATTTGCTTAACAGGGATGGATGGATGAATGGATGGATAGATGGATGGATGGATGGACGGACAGGGGGACAGATGGATGGAAGGATGGATGGATAGACGGATGGATGGATGGATGGATGGATGGATGGATGGATGTATGGACAGATGGATGGTTGGAGGGATGGATGGTTGGATAGATGGATTTTAGGATGGATGGATGGATGTATGGACAGATGGATGTATGGACAGATGGATGGTTGGAGGGATGGATGGTTGGATAGATGGATTTTAGGATGGATGGATGGATGAACAACTGGATGGATGAACGAATGGACAGATTGATGGATGGACGGGTGATAAAGAATTGATGGATGTATCTATGGACAGGTGGACAAATGAAGACGACGACACGATGACAACAACTTACATGAGCCGTATAGTTACAACAGCCTTTGATGAGAATCTCTGGCTTATGCCTCCATTGTTTAATAGACCCCGTGTACTGCATCATGTGTGGTGCCCGGATGTGGATGGCTTGATCTCGGATGCTCTGGCCCTGTGGGCAACAACGTCAAACGGAGATTAGATACAATTTGTTTTTGTTGAGGTTCTTTTTTTCTTTTCTTTTTTTTTTTTGGTGGGGTGGGGGATGGTTTTGTTTTCATTTAAATTTTGTTTTGTTTTTGTTTTTAATATATATATATTTCCTCTATTTTCTTTCAAATTTTGTAATTACGAATAAACACATCCAAAGTAAATTTTTAATTTCACAAAGTTCAATTGAATTGATAAAGCCAATTACACTGGAGTACAATGTAGCTTTGCAAGGGTGCAGATGCCATGTCAATTATCTAAAATATATTTTTTTAATAAGAACATATTTACAGATTCGCCATAGTCGATGAGCTTCAGAATGTCAAGTTTACTTTCCTAGCAGTCTATATGAAGCCATACAGTACACGCCATCTATATAGTGTCAAATATTTGCACAAGTCCTCTTACAAAATCTCTCCCTTCCTATATCCCACAGTGCTGATGATGACAAAAAAAAAATGAAATTTTGAACAATTGCCTGTAAGCCTCATTTTTACTGCATTAAACCACAAAGCTTTAGAGCAATTGAGATGATAAATCATCATTAATACTCCAGCAAACATCTGAAGAGTGGGAAACTGTACCTGTTTGTCCCACCACACATCATCAACTCTCTCACTGCCAATACATTGATTTGGGGGGGGGGGGGGGAGGGGGGGGGGGGGGGGCTGAACTGTAATATTTTAAAAGGAGGAGAATCACTCCAAAATCGCAGATTTCCCTCGGATCCAAAGAAAACCATCAGCACTGATCCCAGTAGTACCCATTCACACCTGAGTAGATCATGGCAATTTGTGTAAAGTGCCACAATAATAAATGAACAACTACAATTCTTGCACGATGACGATGACGTACCTGATTAAGACCTTGGGAAGCCTCCTCAAACTCATCCAATGACCCTTGAGGGAGATCGCTCTCTTGATCTCTGTTGACCCTTGACCTCACTCCAGTGTAGTCACGGTAAAGGTCAACGTGATCGAATGGAGATCTCGGCTCTCTCAGACTTTCAAAGCTGGCAATTCGTGGTTTGGCCTGTAACAACAGGAGGGGGGTAGGGGGAGAGAGGAGGGAGGGAGGGGGAGAGAGAGGAGAGAGAGAGAGAGAGAGAGAGAGAGAGAGAGAGAGAGAGAGAGAGAGAGAGAAGGGGGGGGGGTTGGAGGATTAATTAATAAATGAATGAATGAACAAAGAAATGAGTGAATGAATGATTACATTGAAAAATCAAAATCAACAAATGAATAGATAATATTAAGTAAATAGAAATAGTGGCCGCAAATGGAAAAAAAAAATTAACTATTTATAAGCCTGGATTTATACTCACAAGATGGGATGAGTAAACGAGAGATCAAACTAAAGGGCAAGAGCTCAACAAGTCACTGGATCAGACAAGTAAGTAACCAAGAGAGCAGTTGAAAGGCTAGAACTGAGCGAGTAGCTAGATGGGATAAGTCAGTAGCCAAGAGAACAGAATACAGGGCAAGAGCTTATCAAGTCGCTGGATTGAAGGTAAGTAAAACCCAAGACAGAAGACCGAAGGGCAAGACCTCATAAAGTCACTGTATTTGGAGAGAAGTAACCAAGAGAGCAGAATATAAAGGGAAAGAGCTTATCAAGTTCCTGGATAAAACATGTTACCAAAGCAGTCGAAAGGCTAGAGCTGAGCTAGTCACTGGATCGGATAAGTAAGAAACCAAGAGAGTAGACGAAGGGTTAGAGCTGAGTAAGTGACTGCATCCGATAAGTAAGTAGCCAAGATAATAGACTGAAGGGCAAAAGCTCAGTAAGTCACTGAATCAGATGTGTAAGTAACTGAAAGTACAGACCAAAGAGCTTTTGCTCATCTAGTCAATGAATAGGATAAGTAATGAACCAAGAGAGTAGACTGAAGGGTTAGATCTGAGCTGGTCACTGGACAGGATAAGTAATAAACCAAGAGAGTAGACTGCAGGGTTAGAGCTCATTTAGTCACTAGATCAGACTGAAAGCTATCCAAAGGATAACAAGCAATTGCTATTGTCCGTTTCACGCTATACAAATCGAGATAAACTCTAGCTCCATGGGCCGAAATGGCTCTGAAGGACTACATTGAAGGGGTAGTACAAATCCAAAAGTCAACTATAACTTACAGGACTAGTAGGAACTTCTGGTCTTCTCTCTCCAGTGATGCCAAAATCCTCTTTCGATGTCCCACTGATGTTATGTCAAGCACCTGGATGGGGAAGACGAAAGTAAAGATAGATAGATTGGAGAATTATTTGAAAGAATTAAATTTGCACTCATGAGCAATTTGCAGTGAAATATTCGTGAATTCACCATTTCCTCCTTTTGCCAACACTAAAACAGAGACATACACATATAAATATAACACAAAAAAAAGTCACATCCATTATTTTTTATTTATAATGAGTATAATAACATTTATAACACTTGTAAATAAATGGCAAACTTTGTGTGTCTCTTTATCTGTATTTATGTAATAAAGAAAAAAAGAAATAAATCTTATATGTAAGAGGAAGAAGGAGAGTAATCTAACAAAAAAACAAACAAACAAAATTTTTGAAGAAACACACACAAACCCCCCCCCCCCCCCCCCCCCCCCCCCCCCCCCCCCCCCCACCCCCCACAAACCCTCCTTTTCACACCGCACAACAACCAGACAATAAACACAAAAAATAAAAAGTATTTTACACTGATATGCATCACCACGTGTCACTTATCTACTGTAAATGAGGCACGACATTAAAGTTGGGGTAATTTTTCCCCCTAGTGCATAAAAGTCCTTACCGTTACTAGTTCCAACTCCCACAATTGCACCACTCTCTCCATGTTGTTGTAACCGTGGGACATGAACGTGTCCAAGTACTGGTCTAGTCGTAGGGATCCAAGCCACTCCGCCACTGACTCGGGAAGCTTTTTCATGTCTGTACAGATTGGAGTATGTATGAGGTTTATCATTGAATTGATTCATTCAAGTCTGTACAGATTGGAATATGTATGAGGTTTATCATTGAATTGATTCATTCAAGTCTGTACAGATTGGAATATGTATGAGGTTTATCATTGAATTGATTCATTCAAGTCTGTACAGATTGGAATATGTATGAGGTTTATCATTGAATTGATTCATTCAAGTCTGTACAGATTGGAATATGTATGAGGTTTATCATTGAATTGATTCATTCAAGTCTGTACAGATTGGAATATGTATGAGGTTTATCATTGAATTGATTCATTCAAGTCTGTACAGATTGGAATATGTATGAGGTTTATCATTGAATTGATTCATTCAAGTCTGTACAGATTGGAATATGTATGAGGTTTATCATTGAATTGATTCATTCAAGTCTGTACAGATTGGAATATGTATGAGGTTTATCATTGAATTGATTCATTCAAGTCTGTACAGATTGGAATATGTATGAGGTTTATCATTGAAATGATTCCTTTAAAATTACAACCATATGATGACATTGTGAAATTAAAAATGTATATAAGGAATGATAATGATGTCACTTAGCTCTGAAGGACTATTGTAAGCAATCCTTATCATATCATGTTGGCCAGGGACCCCTTGTAAAGCGCTTTGAGCACGTTTAGTGGATATTGCGCTATATAAAAGCTCAATATCACTGTGTTCGCTATGCAAGACTATGATGGAGAACTAGGTGTCCCAACACATGGATCTTAAAAACAAACTAACAAATACCATCCTATGGAGATCCATACGACTCATTTATTCAAATTCAAGTAGAGCATGGATTTCTCTGATTCTCCTGTCTACCGGGTAGCTAGGTCTAGATTAGAACTGGCAGAAAGTAATTTGTAACAGAGTAGTAGTTTCTCCAAATTAAAGAAAAGCAATGTCTGTTTAATTCTAGACTCTAGAGAAACTGGGATAAATTCCACTGGCAGGAATCTGTTGGCGTAAAAAACTAAATGAGTCAATTAAAAAAAATAATAATAAATGAGTCAATAAAATGGAGAGAAAGATAAAGGGAGTTAATGTGACTCATATATAAGGGAACAACACAAAACAAACGACGTTTCAGCCTTTGGCATTTTTCAAGTAAACACGAAAAATATATATATACATATATATATATATATATATATATATATATATATATATATATATATATATATATATATATATATATATATATATATATAAATACTTTAAAAAGGCCAAAGGCCAAAACGTTGTCTGTTTTGTGTTGTTCCCTTATATATGAGTCACATTAACTCCCTTTATCTTTCTCTCCATTGGCTTCAAAAAGTACTTTCTATTTATTTTTATAAATTATATTTTATTATTATATTTTTTTTATTTCTTTTTTTGCTACACCAACCAACCTAAAGGCTGGAACTCCAAGAGCTTGGCAGCTCCTTCCAGAATCATCTGTCTGTGGGATGAATCATCCATCCCTATGGCACAAAGGTCCTGCTCCTCCATCACCTGACCACCCTGTTAGGATATACATTATAAAAATACAACCACTGACAAAAAAATGATTGTTACAATGAGATACAATATGCAACAGGAACAAAAGGTTGTTGAGGTGGCAGAAATGAGGATGTTGAAATGGTCACTTGGCTGGACAAGAAAAGATAACGTGAGAAATGAACGAATTCGAAGTTTGACTGAAGTGAAGAATGTATCAATAAAGATGAGAGAAGATAGATTGAAATGGTTCGGACATGTAAAGAGACAAGAGAGCGAGTACAAGGGAAAGAAAATATTGGACTTACAAATAGGTGGAAAGAGGAAAAAGGGACGCCCAAAGAATAGATGGTGGGATTAGGTAAAGGATGATATGAAAGACCTGGGCACAGAGGAATATGATGCTCTGAACCGAGATGCATGGAGATATGACATTCATTATGGCAACCCTGCAAACTGAGGGATAAGCTGAAAGAAGAAGAAAAACAAAAGGTTGTTTCACTTAGTGTATGGTTCAATATGATATTGGTATATTTATTTTTGAAAAAAAAAAAAAAAAAAATTAAAATATAAGCAAATCAGCAAAGTCTCTTATGCACAAATTGCTGAGTAGCAAAATCCCTTTACACCATTTACTTCATGCGGATATGCGGATTCCAGTGTATTTGAAACAGAAGAAAATATTTCCTACCAGGAAATCAGTGTCGTCAAATCCATTGGCCACCAGTGTGTTCTCGTACTGTGGAAGTCCCAGGCCAGTCAGCCACTCCCCCACACTCTGTAGTTTGGACTCACCTACATCAAAATTAGACCATGGATTAATTGATAGGTGACCCTTTGTATCAATTCACCTACATCAAAATTAGACCATGGATTAATTAATAGGTGACCCTTTGTATCAATTCACCTACATCAAAATTAGACCATGGATTAATTAATAGGTGACCCTTTGTATCAATTCACCTACACCAAAATTAGACCATGGATTAATTAATAGGTGACCCTTTGTATCAATTCACCTATATCAAAATTAGACCATGGATTAATTAATAGGTGACCTTTTGTATCAATATTTAGTATAATATCTATGTGATCCAAACTAATAACATCAAATACAATATCAAAAATAATCAAAATTTAATCATTCTTTTTTCTTATTTTTTCTTATTTACTTTCTGTTCGTTTTTATTTTGTTATATTTTTATTTACAGTTTGCTTTGCTTTGCTGATTTTATTATTTTTCAAAATTATTATTATTTTTTGCTTCTTCTTTTTTTCTTTTTATTTTTTCATTCCTTTCCTTTTACTTTATATTTTTCTTTTTTCTTTAAAACAATTTTCTCATAGAACAAATGACAAATTTTTACACTGATAAATTCCCTCTCTATTTTCTTTAGATTATAATTTAATCATTAGAGCAAAAAAAAAAAATCACACAATGCTAAACTCTACTGGATGGAATTGAGATGGTCAATAGAGCATTGTCATTCAACGAATCTAATGGCTTCAGAAACAGGACCAGTTGTTCATACTTAAATCATATAGGTAGGTCCCTGTTGTATATTAACAATATTTTAAAGGCAGGATATACTCCCAACAAGAACCTTGAGATCAAGTGATGATATCAGGCTATAAACGTTCAAGGTTACACATAGTTTGATGTGTTGGTACATTATATCTGGCTGACAGATGTTGTAGGTACGTTACCTAAACGCATAGCACCATTATATCTTTTTTTTTTTTTTAAGGTGGTGTTATGAATTATATTTTTTTTAAACATTTGGCCAAAATAATGGTAGCAATGGTGTTTTAAAAAATATGCATCTTGTTTATGATTTACAAAATTCTCAAAATTTGGATTAAAAATCTGATCAGCTTTTTGAACCGTGGTTCAAAGCTTAATCTCCATGCAAATTTCTTTTTAAAAATGAAATCAAAATCAGCGCTCTTTGATGAATTTAGTGAGACAAATTCTGTTTTCTTTCTTTTTTTAAAAAAAAAAAGCAAAGGGGTAAACGCCCAACGATTCCTCGATTACACGTTTGGGACACCCCTGTATTAACATAATCAATATCATTGATATTTATTTAATTTCTCTATTTTCACAGATTCTAGTTTGATATTCAATTCAAGCCAATTACACTTATTTTATTATATTTTTATTTATTTATTTATCTATTTATTCATTCATTCATTCATTCATTCATTCATTCATTCATTCATTCATTCATTCATTCACTTATTTATTTATTTATTTATTTATTTATTTATTTATTTATTTATTTAATCATTTATTTATTTTATCTATTTATTTATTTATTTATTTATTTATTTAATCATTTATTTATTTTATCTATTTATTTATTTATTTATTTATTTATTTATTTATTTATTTATTTATTCATTTATTTATTTATTTATATAATTAGTCTTTATTTTTATTTCATTAAAACTTATCTTTATTTTATTGCAGAGTTAGCATATATTCTTAAAAAGTAATATCTGATAAGTTTATATCATAAAGAACTTATAATTTTTTCTTTCTTATATTTCTCATAATTATAAAAATTAACCATGTCAGTTTCCCATCATAATGATGGCCTTCC
>NC_088367.1:43513999-43526499 GCF_034508935.2 Berghia stephanieae
TGACATGTTTGGCAAATTCTGTAAAGCACACTCACACAAACATTATCTGCCAAAGTACATCAGTCATAAAATTTACAGTGGTAACGATTGACATGTTTGGCAAATTCTGTAAAGCACACTCACACAAACATTATCTGCCAAAAAAAATTTATGACGGTAACAATAGGGAAGAAAAAGTCGTGACATCATCAATGGGGAAGAAAAGGTCGTGACATCAAACCTACTTTTCCGGTTCTAAACCCCTTGGAAGTGTGTATGCAACCAGTCCTTCAGAGAAGGACTAATAATGAACAGGTTACAAATTGAATCATAAGGTGGCATAACTATTTCAGTAGCAGGCAGCATAGGCAGGTTCTAAGGATCACAGGACGTAAAAGAGCGAGAATGGGTGATTGTTATTGCAAACCAGCATATATTTAGACTAAAAAAAAACAAAACTAAAATTGAGCTTTATATAGCGCAATATCCACAAAATGTGCTCAAAGCGCTTTACAAGGGGTCCCTGGTCAACAGCAACATTTAACATGTAGGATGGGACATGACGCCTGTTAGGCGATATTACAATTTTTCGGACAAAGACAACGCTGTTAACAGCCAGGTACTCATTTTACACCTGAGTACGGTGAGAGAATGTGAGTAAAGAGCCTTTTCCAAGGACTCAACTATGCGCTGAGCGCGAGGCTCGAACCCAGGGTCTTCCGATCTGAAAGCGAGTGTCATACCACTAGACCACATAGCCGCACAAAATAGAAAATAAGATGCCACCACTCTGAAAACAGAAGATCATTTGCACAAGGTATGTATTTAGTCCTCCTGGAGAGTGGTTTTACACTTCCAATGAGATTGGAACCAGTTTGTTGATATCACACTTTTGTTCCCTATTAACCGGTATGGCAGACTGTTTAAACCAGCTTGGGACAAGGCAAGAGATGGGTGAGTTGGGATCATAGCACGCTGCATATATTATGATATGGATGCAGTTGAACTAGACATGGGGGTCATAGCACGCTGTATGATATGGATGCAGTTGAACTAGACGTTGTGGTCATAGCACGCTGCACATATTAAATGGATGCAGTTGAACTAGACGTTGGGGTCATAGCACGCTGCATATATGAAATGGATGCAGTTGAACTCAATGTTGTGGCATTTTCAAGAAGCGGAGAGCAAGGGTTGAAGAGGATGAGGACAAAATTTGAAGGGGGAAAAAAAAGGAGAGGAAGAAGATGATGATGATGACGACGACGACGACGACGACGACGACGACGACGACGACGCCGCGCGACGACGACGACGACGACGAAGAAGAAGAAGAAGAAGAAGAAGAAGAAGAAGAAGAAGAAGAAGAAGAAGAAGAAGAAGAAGAAAAGAAGAAGAAGAAGAAGAAGAAGAAGGAGGAGGAAGGGAGGGGAGGGGAGGAGGAGGAGAAGTAAGAGGAGAAAGGAGGGGAGAGAGGAAAAGGAGGAGAAAAGATGAAGAGGAGAAAGCAGGTGAGAAAGAGAAAGGAGAGAAAATGAGGTAGTGGAGCAGGGAGGAAGAGAGGGGCAGGTAGAAGCAGAGAGAGAAAGGAGGTGGTGAGGAGGAGGAGGAGGAGGAGAGGAGGAGAGGGGAGGAGGAAGGAGAAGGAGAAAGGAAGGGAGAATGAACCGATAGCGACGAAAGCTATAATAAATATTCAAACCATTGGACTTTATCTTCAACTTAATGGGCTTAGGCAGAGTGGGAACTAGTTGTTCACAGGAAAATAAAATATAGCAGAAATCATGAGTTTATTCAAACACAAGTAAAATATGTAAAAACTGCAAGTTCTTAACCCCTCCCCCTCAATCCAAATGCATTGTATAATCTCATTGCATATAATCTCATATTCATAATGTGACAAAGAAACGATTTGGTTCAAGCTTAGAAAGTCCCTGCCAAAAGGAAAAGAGTTCAAATGACTTTTCAGTGGACCAGTGAGTATTTCAGGCTTGCAAACCCATTGCACACAGTTATGGAAAATCAGTGGAGAAAGATAAGCCACGTGTAATTAGAGCATAAGTACATTGACTAGGCACAAAGAATCAGAGTTTTACTTCAAGCACAGTCCAGCTATCGGGTGTCTCAGTAATAATTACAAGAGTTCATTCACATGGGACATGTTTGTTTTTTGTTTTTTTAAGGGTTTTACGGTGCTTGTGACGCATTTAGGTCATTTCAGCGCCAGTAAAATGGAAGAAAATGGGATAGTAAAAAAATATTATAGATTTACAATCAAAAGCACACGAGATAAAGTAGGACAAAGGAGAATGGGGGACAGATGTAGATTCAAAGGGCATACTATCAGTGTACTTAGTATGATATCACCTTAAAGTCTCACCCTGACACAAGCACAGGTCCTCATTAAGAAGAATACACTCAAATGTTTACAAATCATTACATATTTTTAAAAAACAGCAAATAATATAGTGTATAACAGAGAGAGGATTTACAAGACAAAAAAAAATATCATCTCCCAAAACTAACACTATACATTAGACTATTTCGCTCTCAGTCAAGGACTCCAGCAAAAGAAAGGGCAATTCTAAGTAATCTCATTCCAAGACAAAGACAAAAAGCAATTGGACAACAGATATATAGGGGTATAGAACACACAGTGAGCGACCTCTCTGATCATTATGGGAGGTCAAGAAACACACCCAGTGGGACAGGTTTCTCAGTGTTGTGGCTTATTGTTTTCAATGAGCTATCTGAATAGTGAGTTTTGTTCACGCAAGAGGAAGAGGAAAAAGAAGACGAATGAACCATATTGTCTTGACTGCAAAGAAATAGATGTTTGACGGTTTCACTTAAATATAAATACATAACATTATGGAACTCCATCAGCATGGAAACAACAACAACAACAACAACAACAACAACCAAAAAAAAGATAGTGACAATTCACTTACTTTTGGAAAGTGGTTAAAACCTGAACTTTTTTGTAGGCCATGTACTCTAGAATCCTAGTATGTGTTGTATCATATATACTATTATCCAATCAATGTGCTGTTTCTTTTTTTCTTTTTTTTTTGTACTAGATACTATGATATGTTGATGTAAAACACCAGTGAGCAATTTGACATGGAACTAGACACTATATAAATTCATTAATAAAACAAAAATTAATATAACAGCTTTAAAAAAAAAAAAAACCCAAAAAAGAACAAAATACTAAACACCAAATATTTTGTCCTTTCTGTAATCATTATAATCATCATATCGTTTCACACCAGTACTGGATCCATTTCATCGCCTCTGGGTTCCAGGTTCCTAAGTCAGTGTCATTGCACATCGGTCCCAAGTTATGTTCCTAGAAATAATGTGTTCCATGGACTGCATTGGGTGTCTGCATGTACACTGACTGTCCTTCATAAGTCGCCACTTTTAACATGTTCTGCCCAGTCCTCCCCACTAAAGGAAGACTAAAGTCCTTGCCCGTTTGAGTGTCACCCACTACTCTTTTCTGGAATTAAAATCTTGGAATGTCAGAGGATGTGCCAAATATTTCTGCAGTCAATCTGGGTTATCTATTTTTTAAGTCATGAATTGAAGTTTTCACTGGTCTTTATTTTAAGGCTGAAACATTCCGTGTTTGGTATTTTGTTCTTTTTATTTTTTTTAAAAACTGTTATAGTCATTTTTGTTTATTAATTTTTACAGTTCACACAGCCTCTAGCAACTAAGTATCACTATATATCCATTGTATCATTATATTTCCGTATTATTATAACGTTTAAGTCTGTATATTATGTATCTCCTTAACCACTGATACACCTATATATTTATTTTACTATTTTCATGGACTTATTATTACATTCATTTATCTTTATCACATTTTACAGTTCACAGCCTCTAGCAACTAAGTATCACTATAAATTCATTATATCATTATATTTCCGTATTATTATAACGTTTAAGTCTGTATATTATGTATCTCCTTAACCACTGATACACCTATATATTTATTTTACTATTTTCATGGACTTATTATTACATTCATTTATCTTTATCACATTTTACAGTTCACAGCCTCTAGCAACTAAGTATCACTATAAATTCATTATATCATTATATTTCCGTATTATTATATATAACGTTTAGGTCTGTCTATTATGCATCTCATTTACACTGATAAATCTATATATTTATTCTACTATTTTCATGGACTTATTTTTATGTATACTTCACACTGATGTATAACGTTACCTTTTTTTTCCTTTTCTGTTTTCTTTTATCAACACAACTAAGTATTAGTTACAACTCTATGGCATTAAGTTATGAAACTCTTGAAGATGAAATTTCAGAAAAATGAGAGAAGGGACATGGGGAAAGTGTTGTCTAACATTTGGTTATCAGTTAATCATTTTTTTTAAATACCTTTTTCCTTCCCTTCGGATATAAACTTTGTAAAATTATCCAAGTGTTTCGTGACAAAGACAGACTCCCTCGACAATCCAACGCCGAAGGCTTCAAAGGTAGCACTTATCTACAGGTGGTGACGACGACGACGATGATGGCAATAATGATGACAACGATGATGATTATGATGATCATCGAAGCACAAGGCACACACACAGTACACATCAGGCAATGTAGTAGTTGGTGTGACGACGACGACGATGAACGATGACAGCAACGACGACGATGACCATCAAGGCACAAGGCGTACACACACAGCAGGCAGTATAGTAGTAGTAGAGGTGGTGTGACGAATCAAGATACACAGTAGGTGAGATATGTACACGGATAATATTGATGAACGATGACCATGTGGCATGCACATGCAAATATATAGAAAGAGAAAAGAGAGAAAAGCCAAATCCAACGTGTAAGTAATGAATAACACCCAAACAATAAAAACAACAACAAAAAAGAAATCGAAACAAAACAACAACAACAAAACAACAAAAAATAATTAACATAACAATAATTTTTTTTTTATTTAAAAAAAAAAAAACAAAAAAAAAAACAAAAAAAAAAAAAAAATAAAAAAAAAAAAAAAAAAAAAAAAAAAAAAAAAAAATAATAATAATAATAATAAATAATAATAATAATAATAATAATAATAATAATAATAATAATAATAATAATAATAATAATAATAATAATAATAATAATAATAACAACAATAATAAAAAGCTAGAATATATACCTAAAACATCAATGTTATGTCTAATATAACATTCATAACAAAACTACTACAAGATCTTGATGAAAATATTGACATCAAACAGTGGTTCTATGATCTATGAATATAAACATGAGAAATAAGATCAGATATTTGCTTCAGAAAAAACGTTTCAAACCTAGAGAAGAAATATTTAATTTCAGCCAATTCCTCTCCACAAACATCCATCCATATCAATACATTTTATAGGCATAAATGGCACATCTTCATAGGTCTGTGATCATGCTATATTTGATGCGTAATTCAATTTTGATCATTTGGTACTCACTTCCCTACGGGTTTTTTTTTTTTAGGTTCCTGTCCGTCGTATATTGATTGGGTAGTTGATCTCTTAGATCTGGTGGAAAGTACTTTACGAAAGACTATCCTCCTATCAAAAGGGTAGCAAGCAATTATTAATGTATATTTAATGCTTAAGAGACTGTTAACGAACTCTGAAGGACGACTTATTCTGTTATTTTGCCTGATTTTAGATGAGCAACGTCTTGACTTGCTTCATTTCATTATCCACAAAATAGATTTTTTTTCTCCTCTAGTTTTAATGTGTTAGTCCTATTCATGCAATAAGGATAAAAGAACAAAAATGTTAATAAATCAAAAAAAAAAATCAATTAAAAAATTTTAAAATTAAGGTAAAAAAAAAACATTAGTGAAGTCCTTGCCTTTCTGTTAATTGATTTTTTTTTTAAATATTACAAATAAGAAAAAAAAATTATCGTTTCCACTTGTTCGCTGATTACTTCTTTTTCTCTTCTTGCACTTTCTTGGTCAAGATTTAAAGAATTTATTTTATGTCCAGTTTTGTACAGGATGTTTATAACATCTTCTTGCGGCCCTCAATAGAGAAAGCTAATTTGTACAATATCTTTCCATGAAACAGTACTTAATAAACAAACATATCCCAGACATAGTCACACAATGACAAAGTCACTTGAATTGATAATTTAGCTGTATCATTTGTTTGGTTTTTTTTTACAAATTTTAGCTTAAAAAAAAAAAACAAAGAAACAAAAAACAAAAAACTATGGACTTAAATTCAAAATTGAGGAATTTTTCTTAACATTCTCGTCATTTCTGAATAAATATTATGTGAAGAGTCCAATTTACATCAGCCAACAACACATGCAATGTGAGAAGTATCAAGATTTCAACATCAAATCAGTCAGTGCCCTTCTAACTTCTAACATTATAAAATCAAACCTGTGTGAAAACAAAAAAATCGTTTTTTTTTTTAAAAAAGCTACACAGTTAAATAGATCAATATTAAAACACTCTTGAATGTCCACAACATGCTCAAGGCGGAGTACACGATGATGATGACAATGATGTGTCGAGCAGACAGCAAAAAAACAACAAAAAAACTACCTTTGGCTGAAAGAATTCGATTGATTTTAGCTTCGAAGAAAGCGTAGTCTCCAGATGAACTGATTCTACCCCCGTAACTGGAGACTATTTTGGCAATCTGAGACAAATGAGAAATTCCATTAGTTGACTGACTTTTGGGTCTGCCCCAAAAAACTGGAGACAATTTTTGGCAATCTGAGACAAATGAAAAACCTTGTTAGTAGACTGTCTTTTGGGACTGCCATCCAAAACTGGAGACTAATTTTGGCAATCTGAGACAAATGAAAAATTATGTTAGTAAACTGTCTTTTGAGACTTCCCCAAAAACTGGAGACTATTTTTGGCAATCTGAGACAAATGAAAAGTTATGTTAGTACACTGTCTTTTGAGACTTCCCCAAAAACTGGAGACTATTTTTGGCAATCTGAGACAAATGAAAAATTGTGTTATGTGAACTTTTAAAACTTTTTAGGATTGAGCTAGAGGTTCGCTTCAATACATTAGACTGTCACCATAGCTGGAGACAATTTTGGATTGGTTTTCTGAGTCGAATGTAAAATTGAGTAAATTGATCAAATTATGTGGATTTTAGATGTAAAACTAAAGATTCCCTCCTTACATAAGAGAGCTTCTATGGCTGCAGACTATTTTCACAATCTTAGAAAAAGATAAACATAATTGTTAAGAATTTAAATATCGAATTTGAAAGTCCTCAGCAATGTGTACCACAGAACCAGTGACAGCTTTGGTCTGTAAAAATCATTCAAAAGTAATGAATGCACTGTTGCAAATTCAGTTTATAAAAGAAAGGCTTAGGGTGAACTAATTCTCTTTTGATGACAAAATAGAAGTCTTCAGAACGTTAGTTCATCCCAAAAGCAATAATTTAATATAAATTCAGTTTCTAAACAAACAGAAACTATTTTTTTAGGAGAGTATTGATGGCAAGCAATTTATAAACAAACATTGAAAAAAGGATAACTTTGCGCTTGAGAATAATAACAAACCAACTTTCTTCTTTCTCTCCTAATATTTTATTATCAAAATTGCAATTGATGGCCAGTGTTGTTAGATAGATAGAAATTAAACTTTCCAGCAAAATTTAGTCTGAAGAAGAAAATATTCCAAGACTATTCCAAGACTTGCTTGGAAGTAAAGCCATTCAAAATTTTCGTGGCTCTGAACCATATATCGCCCCGTGTGGTGTCCGGGGTCCCTCAACTGAGAGGGTCAAGAATAGCCCAACGCCAAGCCTGCGTGTCGTAAAAGGCGACTAATGGTGTGTGATTCTCCCATCTTCGAGTCACCTGGTCCTCCAGGTTGGGGGTTGGCAAAGGGTTAACACCCCTTTCCGTTAAACTCAAATCGTTACAGAAACGCAGACAGACAAACCAAATCCTTTTTTAAGCTTGGGCGACCGAAGAGTTTCTGGAATTACAGAATTTATGAAGGACAACAGACAAAGCCGAAAGGACTCTGCTGACCCGATGACGTCTTCGCCAAACAAGCAGCTTCGAATTGCGTCGTGGAACGTTCGCACCATGTATGAAGCAGGAAAAAGCTCTCAAGTTGTGACTGAGATGAGAAGATACAGGCTGCATATACTTGGAGTAAGCGAAACCCACTGGATACAATCCGGACAGAAACACCTCAAGTCTGGGGAGAAGATTTTATATTCAGGGAGAGGGGACAGGATTCATACACAGGGAGTAGGAATAATTCTAAGCAAGTTTGCCCAGAAGTCACTGAGAGGATGGGAACAACACGGAGAAAGGATCATCATGGCGTCCTTTACAACACGGAGTAAGAAGATCAGCATGAACATTGTACAGATCTATGCCCCAACAAACGATGCAACAGATGAGGACAAAGATACATTTTATAGTCTGCTACAACAAGTCATTGACAAGTTACCAAGGAAAGACGTCAACATATTGATGGGAGATGCTAATGCAAAAGTGGGACAGGATAACGTAGGTTATGAAGGTATCATAGGACGTCATGGCATGGGAGAAATGAACGATAATGGTGAGAGATTTGCAAATTTCTGTGCATTCAACAGTTTGGTGATTGGAGGATCAGTGTTCCCCCATAAGAGGATCCAAAAAGCAACTTGGGTCTCACCAGATGGTGTGACAGAGAATCAGATTGATCATTTTTGTATCTCTCGTAGATTCAGATGTTCATTGGAAGATGTGACGGTACGGAGAGGGGCAGATGTTGGATCAGACCACCACCTGCTATTGGCAAAGCTTAAGCTCCGACTCAGAAAACACGGGCCAGATCACATACAAGAAAAAAATTCGAGGTGAATGGACTTGATGGGGAAAAGAATGAGGAATTCAAACTACAATTGAGTAATAGATTCCAACCTCTTACTGAGCTCGAGGAGGACATAGATGTAGAGTCACATTGGGCAAAGATCAAGGAAGTCTACATAACAACTTGCCACGAGGTATTGGGGGTAAAGAAATCGGAACATAAAGAATGGATAAGTCCAACCACCTTGGACCTTATTGAAAAGAGGAGAACAAGGAAGGAACAAGTGAATGTAAGCCGAACAAGGGCTTCAAGACTGGATGCACAAGAGCAGTATCGAGCCATAGCTAAGGAAGTCAAAAGATCTGTGAAGAAAGACAAGGAAGCATTCATGAACAGACTTGCAGAGAAAGCAGAAGCAGCAGCGACTGGAGGACACATGAGGATCCTTTATCAAACTACCAAGACACTTGCTGGAAAATATGGGAAACCAGAGATACCAGTCAAAGACAAAGATGGGAAAACTATTTTTGGAAAAGAGGCTCAATCTGAACGATGGAGGGAACATTTCAACTGCCTTCTGAACAGACCACCACCAGACAACCAGCCAGAAATTTTGCCTGCAAGGATTGAGCTACCAATTAGCTGTGATCCACCATCGCTAGCAGAGATTGTGGGTGCCATTAATAAGATGAAAAGGGGGAAAGCTGCTGGACCAGACCAGATTCCACCGGAGGCTCTAAAAGTTGATGCGGAAAGAAATGCTGAGGCCCTGCACCCACTATTTGAGAGAATCTGGAATGACGGGATATTCCCAAAGGATTGGAAGGAAGGACATCTTATCAAGCTTCCAAAGAAAGGGGACCTCAGTAATTGTAATAATTATCGAGGCATCACTCTTCTTTCTATCCCAGGAAAGGTTTTCAACCGAATTATTTTAGAGAGAATTAAGAATGCAACAGATGCTAAACTGCGGGACGAACAGGCAGGTTTTCGGAAAAACCGTTCAACCACCGACCAGATTGCCTCTCTGCGAGTCATAGTGGAACAGTCTATAGAATGGAACTCTCCTCTTATTGTCAACTTCCTGGATTACGAGAAGGCTTTCGACAGTATTGACAGAGAAACATTGTGGAAAATTCTGGCACATTATGGACTCCCTGAAAAGATAGTAAACCTCATTAAGGAAATGTATGAAGGATCAAGTTGCAGGGTTGTACATGAAGATCAGCTTACTGACAGCTTTGAAATTAAGACTGGTGTCAAGCAGGGATGCTTGCTCTCTCCATTCCTGTTCATTCTTGCCATTGATTGGCTAATGAAGGAAACCTCCAAAGGGAGAAGAAATGGGATACAGTGGACCCCCTGGACACAGTTGGATGATCTGGATTTTGCAGATGATCTGGCTCTTTTGTCCCACACCCAGGACCAGATGCAAGCAAAAACCACAATTATAAACAGCCTCTCGGAATCAATTGGTCTAAGAATTCACCCTGCAAAGTCAAAGGTCTTGAGGATAGGTACGCGTCAAAGGGAGCAGATCAAAGTAAAAGATCAGGAACTCGAAGATATAGACACTTTCTGCTATCTCGGAAGTATAATTGACAAGGATGGAGGCACGGAAGCAGAGGTGAAAGCACGAATAGGAAAGGCACAGGCTGCATTCACATCTTTGAACAGAGTTTGGAGAACTAAAGATATTTCCTTCGACTAAAGCTAAGACTTTTCAACTCAAACGTGAAGTCTGTCCTACTGTATGGATGTGAAACTTGGAACGCATCACAGGCATGTATAAGGAGGGTACAGATTTTCGTAAACAGGTGCATGCGTAAGCTACTCAGAATAAAATGGATGGATAGAATAAAAAATGAAGAAGTATGGAAAAGAACACAGCAGAAACCAGTGGGAGAGGAAATAGGAAGAAGACGATGGAGGTGGATTGGACACACGCTTAGAAAGAATGACTCAACTATAACAAAGAAAGTATTGGACTGGAACCCTCAGGGTAGAAGATCAAGGGGAAGGCCACGAGGAACATGGAGAAGAATTAAAGAAGCTGATATACAGAGAAGTGGTAAGACCTGGAATGAGATAAAAAAGTTGGCTCAGGATAGAGAAGGATGGAAACTGTTTGTCTGTGGCCTATACCCTGACCCAGGGTGAAAAAGGCAATGATGATGATGATGAACCATATATCCTTCTGAACCATACATCTCAAGATATTTAAGGGAACAGTTGCATTTGACTTTAAAATCATTCTGCAATATCGAAAAGTTCCTCTAATTAAGTTCCTCTCTCGAGCTCATATGACTGTAAAATCAAATAAATCGTTCAATTTTCGTAACTATCGTGAACTCCATAGATTTAAAAACACATCAAGAACCTGACTATGATTTGAAAGTAGGAAAAAGACCTGAAGGAATTTTACAACAGACCACACAGAAGTTCAGAGATATCAATTATGTTGATTTGTGAATGTGTCTTCGAATAATTTTTTATCGATTTACATTTTCTTGCTCTCTGCAGTTTTTTGGGATGAGTACATCTGTCAAGTCTTAGATCATCTAAAGAGAGAAATTTCTGGTGTGCAGTCACATGAATTTTAAATACTTTTATAGAGTGCATTATCCACTAAAGTGTTTTACAAAGAGTGCCCAGGCCAATAGCAACACTTAACATGATGCCTGTTGGGTGATATTACATTATTTTTTTTCCAAGAGAGACAAACAACACTGTTAACAGCCAGGTACTCAATTTACAAAGTGAGAGAATGTGAGTAAAGAGCCTTTTCCAAGGATCAACTAAGCACGGCTCAGTGCAGGAATTGAACCCAAGACCTTTCCGATCCGAAGGCAAGCGTCATACCACAAGACCACGTAGCGGCACAATTTTAATTTAGAAACAAGAAGAAATAATAACACCTTCATCACATTACCCAAAACACCTTTTCTTCCCTCGAGCACAAAACGCGTATGTTAACTATAGAAGGAACGAAATTGACATCACTCAGCTCTTCGTTATTGTTTTTAGACAGCTACTCTAATGATTAGTTCTCACCAAATTCTACCGATCAGACTATAAAGGCTCAAAGTTAATCAATTTTGTGTGTTGGAACATTACATCTGACTGGTAGATTTCGTGCATATTTTACCTAAATGCATAGCATCCCTATCAAATAATATTCCTTTTTTTAAAAAAGTTAAAATCAACACAGAAATTATAAAGAGAAAACACCCACCTGAGCCCATTCCTCGCTGTCATCGTCAAACACGTCTTCATCAGCCTTGTCATCCTGTGTCTCTTTCTGTGTCAAATCTATGTTGTCTATGTCTGCCATCAGCTGATCAATGTCAAAAATAAAACATTATAAACAATATAAACACACCATTTATTTATTTATTCATTCATTCATTCATTCATTCATTCATTCATTCATTCATTCATTCATTCATTCATTCATTCATTAGTTTATTTATTTATTTATTCATTCGTTTATTTATAATTATTTATTCATTCATTTATTTATAGTTATTTATTCATTCATTGATTTATCGTTATTTATTCATTCATTTATTTATAGTTATTTATTCATTAATTTATTTATAGTTATTCATTCATTCATTTATTTATAGTTATTTATTTATTTATTTGTAAAGTCAATTGATAATATATTTATTGTTACAAATGT
>NC_088367.1:43528999-43533999 GCF_034508935.2 Berghia stephanieae
TGATGATGATGATGATGATGATGGTGATGGTGGTGGTGGTGGTGGTGGAGGAAGATAAGATGATGATAATGATGAAAATTATGATGATGATGATGATGATGATGAGGATCATGATATTATGACAAACACAAATATAGCGTCATAGGCTATAGTATTTCTCAATTAGTTAAGAATGCAAGTACGAGTAAAATATCTTAAAACTGCTATGACTCGTTAACTCTTAACATTTTTCTACCTTTTGCCAAACAGAAAAAACTGAAAGTTCATCTTAAAATTTGAAACGCTAAAAAATCAGTACAATCTGTTTCACCAATTATCCCGCATTAAAATATGGGATTTCAGCCAATTTTAAAATATTTTTCTTAACGAATTGTTTTTGGCTGCTTTTCAACAAACTAATCGGTAAACAAGAGTACCCGCTGTACGTCGGTATCTACCTATCTCTACACGAGTTTGATACCGCCAACTGAGGAAACTTTGCCTTAACCCTCTCCTTACCAGCCATTTTCAGGATTTTCCCCAAAACTTCACAGCCAACTAAATTAAATCAAATTGAACTTTTATATAGCGCAATATCCACTAAAAATGTGTTCAAAGCGCTTTACAAGGGGTCCCTGGTCAACAGCAACATTTAACATGTAGGACGGGACATGACGCCTGTCAGGCGATATTACAATTTTTCGGACAAAGACAACGCTGTCAACGGCCAGGTACTCATTTTACAACCTGAGTACGGTGAGAGAATGTGAGTAAAGAGCCTTTTCCAAGGACTCAACTATGCGCCGAGCGAGGCTCGAACCGCCCAGGACCTTCCGATCCGAAAGCGAGTGTCATACCACCTAGACCACATAGCCGCACCAATACCAACCGATACCAACACAAAAATATATTTCTTATCACGAAGACATAATAGCAATAAGTTCTTGCGATACATAAGTTTCTTTAGCAAAACAAGCTTTAAAACAAAGTGTTCATTTTCTTTTTAAACTTTTATGATGTACAAAAGGAGTCTGAATGACAAAAATGATTGATGTGTCGTGACGAATGTGACGATTTTCCTATGCTGGTAAGGAAAGGGTTAAGAGAAGACTTTGCCTCTTCAATATTGGACCAACTAGAGAATATTTAGTTTTGTGGAAATTATTTCCTTTGACAAAAAGTTACGTCATTCGTCATTAAACCAGAAAAATAACTACAATAAAGCCGAGAGGATTCAAAATGCTCCAAATTTAAAGAGGCAAAGCTTCCCCAGTTGATGGTAATCTGTTGTGGTTTCATTGATGTTAACTCTCTCAACCCTAACACCGACTATATTCGTAGTTTACCGGGGTTACTTTTATCCCATGCCTATATTATTACATTTTTCTGAGACAAATTATAGGCGTAGTATCAAAGCTTATGTTTTTAGTTTTTACATGTTAATGGTAGTTCGATATAATAAAACTGTTTATGTACATGCTCATCTTTAATATATGTTTTCCAATTTTGAAAAGTAGCAAAAGTCTCTAGGATTGAGTGAGTTAACTGAACTGTCGTACTCTGGAAAGACACGTATTTTAAAAAATTTGGCCAGAAAACTCGGCCTTCAAAAAATCGATCTTTTTTAAATGACATTCGTCTTGGAAAAAAATAATTCTCAAAAGAGAAAGGAAATAATATATTCACACTTATCAAAAAGCACACTCGAATAAATAACTACACATTATAAAATGTTACAATACTACACACTACACACGTGCTCCTACTTTGAACCAATGAGTTGATTCGATTTAAACAGACAATGTGATCATTTTACTTGTGAAAGCTGAGTTGATTTGAACACTAACCACAACTATTATTATCCAGACTAATAAACGTTTAAGGTTACACAGAGTTTTGTGTGTTGGTCCGTTGTCCGTTATACTTCCGGATGGCAATGTTGTGAGCTTCTTAGCCAAGCGCAGACATAGATAAACCATGCAAAAAAAAAAACAACAACAAAAAACAAATAAAACATACAAAAAAACACACAAGCCTACCCACTTAACATGTGTTACAACAACTGTGACATCGACGACCACGCAATCCTACTACTATTAAAAACAGCAACAGAGGAGTGCGTGTGTTTGAATGAGATGGATCAGTCTTTTATCTGAAACCACACCGTGTAAACAAGATAGAGAGACATGTGCACTGATTGCATTCATCGAATAGCCTTGCCAACGACATTATGTAGATATTATGTAAATACACAAATCAAATTTTGTCGAACGCAGACACGTTTAAAAAAAATTTTTAACAAAAAAATAAAATTCTCACTTGACAAGAAACGACGTGTACTGATTTGAAGGTCTGATCACCCAGATTGTCATGGGCTCATTGTTGTAATGGGGAAAAAAATGAATGGGACCATCTAAACCATATTCATATTCATCCTTATAGAAAAATGTATTTTAAAAAAAATAATTGTAATTTATTTAGCGACTTAAAGAGGAAAAACATGTCTTAATAGTCTCTTGACCAGTTTTCAATTACCAGTATTCTATGATAGTATTTTTCGATTGATACATTTTTCTTGATATTCAAAGTTGTGTAAAACTGTCTGTGAATGATACAATACAAGCTATATTAAATTCTGTAATTATAAACTATTGTATAAGGCATTTAAAGGATAATTCCTATTAAGCCTTTAGTAAGATAAGATAAAATAAGAATAGGACAGAGAAGTCGTGACGTCACACCTGGAGATGAAGTGAGTAGGAAAGTGCAAGAAGACAATATTAGAATAAAAATTTCGCGGCGGTGATAGGGGTTTTTACCCGCGACCTTACTGGTACGACAACTCCGCCTGGCCGGGGAGAGCAGCGTGACTCTACCGTATGAGCTATCCACGATCCCAAAAAAGATCGTCTCTAACTCCTAGTCATTAGTAGAGCCCTCACTTCCCGACTACTTGAGATCGCGGGTCCAACACGTCACACCTGCAACTTTTCTAGTTTCAAGCTCATTGGAAGTGTGTATGTAACCAATCCTTCGGTGTACACATTATAATGAATAGGTTACATCTTGAATCATAAGGTCGCCATAACTAGTTTAGTATTAGGATGCATAGGCAGATTCTTAGAATTATAGGACGTAAATAAGCGAGCGAGGATAGATAATCTTCATTGCCGACCAGTATATAATATTACTAGAAAATATGATGCCATCACTCTGAAACCGGAAGAGTGGTTTAACATTTCCAATGACGATGGAAATTATTATTATTATTATTATTATTATTATTATTATTATTATTATTATTATTATTATTATTATTATTATTATTATTATTATTATTATTATTATTATTATTATTATTATTATTTGTTAATTGACAAAGTGATTGACACGGATATGTGTGTGTGTATGTATGTGTGTGTGTGTGAGTGTCTGTGTTTGATAAAAGTGACATGAACAATGTCAAGAAACACAGGATAGGCAGTGGGAAAAGGAGCGGATTAGCATGTAAAGTAAATTATAGGACAGGATATAATATGTATCCCATAATTGCAATGTAAGAAAACATGTGACAATAGGCTCAACGATTGAAACCTTTTGATTGATTGATTCTTTCGTTCATTCATTCATGCATTCATTCATTCGTTAATTCATTCATTCGGTACTTTATTTCTTCGTGCATTCATTCTTTCGTTAGTTCGTTTTTCCATTTGTCAATTCAGTGATTCATTCGTTACTTTATTTCTTCATTTATTCGTTAGTTCATTTCTTTAATCGTTACTTCATTCGTTCGTTCATTCATTCAATAGTTTATTTGCTCAGTCATCCATTCGTTCATACATTCATTCGTTACTTCATCTCTTCATTAGTTACTTCATTTCTTCATTCATGTCTTACTGTATTTCTTCATTCGTTAATTCATTCACTCATCCACTAGCTAATTTGTTCATTCATTCGTTACTTCATTTCTTCATTCGTTACTTCATTAATTAATTCATTTATTCATTCATTCATTCGTTACTTCAGTTCTTCGTTCATTAATTAATTCATTCAGTCATTCATTCATTATTCGTTACTTCATTTCTTCGTTCATTAATTGATTAAATTCATTCATTCATTCGTTACTTTATTCGATACTTCATTTCACCATTCATTCATGTCTATAATCCTACACAACTCAATCCCAGGCCCAATGAAACAGACACAACCAACAAGTTCAAGTCAGGACAATCACGAGGTTACAACTGAATTGATCGATAGTCGACAGTTCATTCCACAGCCCCCCCAGCCTCCCACCCCCCCCCCCCCACCACCACCACCACCACCACCATACACACACCCCTGTTCCGCCCCGTAATTTGGAGTACATGATTATAACAAAACATGACACCAAAGGACTTTCTATGTTCGCTGATTACAGCAAAGATAGTAAAAGATCCTTTCCAATTTCAATGGCCATAGTGATATTTTATGTAGCCTTAAGTTTAAAAAGGGTTTTTAAAATAATGAAAATAAAAGGTAAAGAAAACAAAAGAAGAAAGAAAAAGAAAAAAAAAAGACATGAAAGAAAGTAAGAAAGCAGAGCAGATGAAAGTAAACATTCACAAACAAAATCGTTATAAGATACTCTTTAATTGTACGTGTAAATTTTGGAATCTTAAACTCGCTTTATATATTTAATTTTAAAAATTATTTTTTAATTCTTAATTTTTAAAAGGTTCTTTTTTGGGGTTGTATTTGTTTTATTTCGTTGGTTTGTTTGTTTCAGCTTGGCTATTTCATTTATTTTTTTATTTTTTTTTTTTTTTGGTTCTGTTTTGTTTTGTTTTATTTTTGTTGTTTTTATATATTCGGGGTGGGGGGTGGGGGCGTGAGTAAGTTAATTAGAATGTAAAATAACGAAAGCCACAAAACACACACACACACACACACACACACACACACACACACACACACGCACACGCGCGCGAGTTATTTACAGTAAAAAAAGAAATGAATAAGACAGCTTTCAAATGAATAGT
>NC_088367.1:43536499-43541499 GCF_034508935.2 Berghia stephanieae
TCTTTTGTGTCAAATGATAACGAAAATATTTATCTAGTTCACTTCCAAACGATGAATGAAAAGTATTGAATTTTATACACAAGTTAATAATAATAATATCCTAATGGTTTAGTTAAATCCCAACATTTCATAATACAGACGTTGCCTCAGGTCCTAGACGAATTAATATAATATAATATATTATATCTTATACACGGTTTCCATTTGAACAACATTTGAACAATGTAAATAAAACGTCAGCGGAAAAGAAAAACACAAAAAAACACCACACAGACCTCATTGATAATAATAACATTAAATAAACATTTCCTGTCGGAATTAATCTGTGTTCTTTTCAAATAATAACATGAATTCAACCAGACACAATGACATCATTCTATTATTATTCATGTATATGGATACACATTATAATGATGTATTGTTGTTATTATTATTATTATTATTATTATTATTATTATTATTATTAGCCGTATTCTGGAAAAGATACGTGTATTTATAACTTTGGCCAGAAAAATCGTCCTTCAATTAATATCGATCGATTTAAATGACCCCTCATTCTTTGAAGAAAAAAAAACAACTCCCAAATCCTGAACTTTAATGAAGACCAATCGCGAGGTCCCAGGTTTGAGATTATTTTTTTTGCCAAGATGAGGGTCATTAAAATCGATCGATATTTATTGAAGGACGAGTTTTCTGGCCAAATTCTTAAATTAAAACGCGTCTTTCTAGATATAGTACGGACGGACGGCCTCCAATGACTGGTTCATAAGGACGTGTCTGTCTCCTTGTCTTCGTCGCGGTCTGCACGTCATGGTCATGCCCTCACTTCCCTTCTTTTTGAAACCTATACGGATATGAACACAGGCAATCAACAAGTGCCTATAATATAATATAGCATAAAGAAAAGGGAAAATAAAAGTATAAGATAAAAGGAAAGGAAAATGTGTATGTAAAAAGAATGAAAAAAAATATATACACGCACACTTAACCAGTTAACTGGCGTACTTGGGAAAGACTCGGTATTTAAACAAATTGGCCAGAAAAATCGTCCTTCAAATTAATATCGATCGATTTAAATAACTCTCAATCTTGACCAAAAAAAACCTTTCAAACCTGGGATTTCAAGGAAAACTTCGCGAAGTCCCAGGTTTGAGAGTTTTTTTGGGGGGTTTTTTCAAGATGAGTGTCATTTAAATCGATTGATATTTATTTAAGGACGTGTTTTCTGACCAAATTTTAAAATATGCGTCTTTCTGGAGCATGGCAGTGAACTGGTTAAAGGAGCGAGCCAAAAAGTGTCACAGCAGATTTCACGCTACGGAACACACGGTGGCCTCTAATCAAGTATCCATGATTTTTTTTTTTTTTTATATTTCTTCTTTCAGGATATTATGCACTCCAACAACAGGGAAGGCTATATTATAGCGTAGCAGCATAATCATAGCGGACAGCGACCTTGTATTGGACATGTCTGTGGTTGTGTATTAACCCTTTAACTGCCAGACTAACGAATTATTTCTTTCAAACATTTTTTTAAAATTTTCAGTTACAAGTAAGTATAAACTATTTAGTAGTTAACTACGCGGCCATTCACACATAATATTTCATTCGTCCTTAGTGTTTCATTCATCGTGTTATTTTGTTGATAAAGGGGAAACCCGAAACGTCTACAGTATCTGTTTTCGTCTAATAAATTGTATCTTTATTTTCGCCAACAGAAATGATGAAATCATAACACAGGTCCTCATCTACGACCAACATTAGGTATCAACAGAAATGACACATAACACAGGTCCTCATCTACGACCAACATTAGGTAACAACAGAAATGACACATAACACAGGTCCTCCTCTACGACCAACATTAGGTAACAACAGAAATGACACATAACATAGGTCCTCATCTACGACCAACATTAGGTAACAACAGAAATGACACATAACATAGGTCCTCCTCTTCGATCTACGTAGGTAACAACAGAAATGACACATAACATAGGTCCTCATCTACGATCAACATTAGGTATCAACAGAAATGACACATAACATAGGTCCTCATCTACGACCAACATTAGGTATCAACAGAAATGACACATAACATAGGTCCTCCTCTACGATCAACATTAGGTAACAACAGAAATAACACATAACACAGGTCCTCATCTACGACCAACATTAGGTATCAACAGAAATGACACATAACATAGGTCCTCCTCTACGACCAACATTAGGTAACAACAGAAATAACACATAACATAGGTCCTCATCTACGATCAACATTAGGTAACAACAGAAATAACACCATAACATAGGTCCTCCTCTTCGATCTACGTAGGTAACAACAGAAATGACACATAACATAGGTCCTCATCTACGACCAACATTAGGTATCAACAGAAATGACACATAACACAGGTCCTCCTCTTCGATCTACGTAGGTAACAACAGAAATGACACATAACATAGGTCCTCCTCTTCGATCTACGTAGGTAACAACAGAAATGACACATAACACAGGTCCTCCTCTACGACCAATATTAGGTATCAACAGAAATGACACATAACATAGGTCCTCCTCTACGACCAACATTAGGTATCAACAGAAATGACACATAACACAGGTCCTCCTCTACGACCAACATTAGGTATCAACAGAAATGACACATAACATAGGTCCTCATCTACGACCAACATTAGGTATCAACAGAAATGACACATAACACAGGTCCTCCTCTACGACCAACATTAGGTATCAACAGAAATGACACATAACACAGGTCCTCCTCTACGACCAACATTAGGTATCAACAGAAATGACACATAACATAGGTCCTCCTCTACGACCAACATTAGGTATCAACAGAAATGACACATAACATAGGTCCTCATCTACGACCAACATTAGGTATCAACAGAAATGACACATAACACAGGTCCTCCTCTACGACCAACATTAGGTATCAACAGAAATGACACATAACACAGGTCCTCCTCTACGACCAACATTAGGTATCAACAGAAATGACACATAACACAGGTCCTCCTCTACGACCAACATTAGGTATCAACAGAAATGACACATAACATAGGTCCTCCTCTACAACCAACATTAGGTAACAACAGAAATAACACATAACATAGGTCCTCATCTACGATCAACATTAGGTAACAACAGAAATAACACATAACACAGGTCCTCATCTACGATCAACATTAGGTATCAACAGAAATGACACCATAACATAGGCCCTCCTCTTCGATCTACGTAGGTAGCAACAGAAATGACACATAACATAGGTCCTCATCTTCGATCTATCTACGTAGGTAGCAACAGAAATGACACATAACATAGGTCCTCATCTACGATCATCATTAGGTAGCAACAGAAATGAAATTATACCACTGGTCCACATCCAAGATCAACATTCATTAGGTAGCAACTAATCTTACTTCACCAACCATCCATCTCACGACATCGCAAGGTAAAAGAGTTCATTCAGCAGTAGGCATCGACATTACTCCCATTCTACAACAGCATTTTATGGTCCATCATCACCTGGATGCTGCCGGATGTTTGTTAACAAAACACTTTTTTTTAAAATCTATTTTTCTTTTTACTTTGGACAGAAAACTTTAACTTCAAAATAGATTGATTAGCCCAACCCCCCCCCCCCCCCCTCGCCTTCCCCAGCCCATTTTACAAAAAAAAAAGTCTCAAACCCGGTACCTGGTTCAGGCTCCAAGTTGAGAGTTTGAGAAGTTGGCGGGGGGGGGGGGTGTCATCATCGTCAAAGGTCAAAACTTATTGAGCATCACATCACACACGACGGGCGGGGTAAACGTAATTTTGGCCAGAAAGAAAGAAAAATCACTTTATTTAATATCATTTGTTGTATACGATGCACCCCCCCCCCCCCCCCCCCCAAAGGACTTTCCAACCAAAAAGTCTTAAAGACGAAGCTTCAAAGTAGTTTCAACTTTACTTCAAATAAGTCTCAAGCTTAAGACGTCATGGGGGGGGGGGGGTCCCGATAGCTCAGTTGGTAGAGCACTCGCTTCACACGCAAAGGGACCACAGTCGAGTCCACCCAGCCAGCAGTGAATGGGTAGCTGAGTCTGTTTGATTTGGCGGAAAGCACTTTGTGATAGATAAGCGTCCTCTTCATAGGACGTCATAGTAAATCAAGGACCATTTTGATTTTAATCAATCGATTTTCAAATTTTCTAACCAAAATTAGTTTTAAAAACAAAACAAAAAACAACCTAAAACGTTTAGTCGGAAAACGGGAAAAATAATTCCACGGGTATATTAAAACAACAGAACATGTCTATTCAAGCACAAAAGCATAAAAACAGATGGCGTTGTTACAGGAATAAATCGACCAGTAGCTATGAAAGATGGTATATTATTATTATCCCAGATCCATCAACTCAACGTGAGAATAAATAATAATAAAGCCACATTTGATTCCTCGAATTCACTCTCCTCGTGAACTTTTATGATGTGAGATAAAAACGATTATTTGCCCTAAAAACAGAAACCGATTCTCCCAACTGTGGTGTTCCAAACATCAGATTGACTCGCTGTGTGTTTTGTTCACAAAATAATACAGCACTGAAAGTGAGCAGAACCATGATGGTGCACTGTCGACAACATTTTAGATTATTTATTGTGTTCAAATGTTAGCTAGTTGGAAGTGACTACTACTACTACTCCTCCTCCTCCTCCTTCTTCGTCTTCTTCTTCGTCTTCGTCTTCGTCTTCGTCTTCGTCTTCGTCTTCGTCGTCTTCGTCTTCGTCTTCTCTTTTTCTTCTTCTTCTTCTTCTTCTTCTTCTTCTTCTTCTTCTTCTTCTTCTTCTTCTTCTTCTTCTTCTTCTTCTTCTTCTTCTTCTTCTTCTTCTTCTTCTTCTTGTCTCTATGTCTCTCTCTATCTACCTACCTATCGATTTATCATTATCTACATCTCTCTCTCTCTCTCTCTCTCTCTCTCTCTCTCTC
>NC_088367.1:43546499-43553999 GCF_034508935.2 Berghia stephanieae
GGAGTTATAACGGACCAACACGCAAAACTATGTTTAACCTTGAACGTTTATAGTCTGGTAAATACAGTTTAGTGAGAGCTACTCACAAACGCGGATGTCAAAAAGCAATAACAAAGACCTGAGTGACGTCAACTTCATGATTTCTATATATTATTATAATCACATTTGCCCGGAAACAATAAGCTTTAGCTCGCTGCGTTAAACAATGCTTCATTCTTTCCCATCGTTTTTTTTTTTATTGTTTTCTTCTATTGAGAGAGAGAGAGAGAGAGAGAGAGAGAGAGAGAGAGGGAGAGGGAGAGAAAAAGAGAGAGAGAGGGAGAGAGAGAGAGAAAGAGAGAGATAAAGAGAGAAAGAGAGAGAGAGAGAGAGAAAGAGAGAGATAGAGAAAGAGAGAGAGAGAGAGAGAGAGCGTGAGAGAGAGTGTGTGTGTGTGTTTTAGAGAGTGTGTGTGTGTGCATGTCTGTTAGAGGGTGGAAGAAAGAGAGAGAGAGAGAGAGATAGAGAGAGAGGCGGGGGGGGGGGGGGGGGGGAAGGAAGTGAAAGAGATAGAACAAATCAACAAAAAATTAGCACTTATGACTCAGTCCCTACTGATTGCTCTGCACTCCATAAAGTCGTGAAAACCACTCGACTCCACGAGTTTTTAATGACAACCAAACGAGCACTTTCATCAAATTCGTGTCTCCGATCCAGTTTTAATAGGCCAAAGCTGTGTTGTGTTTCATAGTTATTTCTATTTATTGATGCTATGCGTTTAGGTCATAGCAAACGAGTTATGCATGTCGAAATGAAATAGTTTTTTTTTTATATATAATATAAAGGGAGTAAAGATGACTCTTATAAAAGATGCAACACAAAGTAAACGACGTTTCGGGGTTTGGCCTTCTTCGGGTAAACCATACATTTTAAAACTACACTGTAACTGGAAACATAAGTGGCACAAAAAGTCCATAGCCTAGTTAAGTAGGTACTTAAATCAACTCAATCACGCACCTTATTTTAACACAATTTTAACTTTTCTTACTTTACATATTTTGACATTAACCTCATTAAGAGTTGAGAAACTACACTTGTTCGTTCCATCACACATCAACTCTCTCACTGCCAGTACATTTGATTGGGGAGAAATTGTCATTTTCAGAAGGAGTTGAAGGAGAAACTTCCTAACCTCCGCCGGCTACAAAATCGCCCATTTCCGCGGATCCGCGGAAAAAAACTATCAGCACTGATAATACAAAACGATGCGATTAACGCAACAGAAACTGGAGGAGATTGTAGTTCCATAATGCTTTACGTGACACTAATGAATCGATGCTAAGCTGCTAGAAGCTGTGGACTGTAAAAAGTAATGCACCAAAAAATTAATATAACAGTAACAGCTTCAAAAATGAACAAAACAAAAACAAACAAACAAAAAAAAACAATATACACATAACGTTTCGGGCTCAAAATCCCTCTACAGCCAACATTAGAAAAGAATAGAGACACTATAATAGGTTTTGAGCCCGATACGTTCCGGGTTTTTTTTTTGTTTGGTGTTGTTGGCATTTTGTACTTTTTTTAAAAGCTGTTATAAGTTATATTTATTTTACACTGACGAATATCAGTAGCAGATATCTTTCCTGGTGCGATATAATGAATATATTGTAATAAATAAATCGGTGAATTGGTAAATCGGATTATTGAGGAAAATAAAGAAAGATAAAAATGATAGATAGATAGATAGATAGATAGATAGATAGATAGATAGATAGATAGATAGATAGACAGATAGATAGACAGATAGATAGATAGATAGATAGATAGACAGATAGATAGACAGATAGATAGACAGATAGATAGACAGATAGATAGATAGATAGATAGATAGATAGATAGATAGATAGATAGATAGATAGATAGATAGATAGATAGATAGATAGATAGATAGACAGATAGATAGATAGATAGATAGATAGATAGATAGATAGATAGATAGATAGTTAGATAAATAGATAGCACACAGAAAAGAGAGATAGATAGATAGATAGAGACAGAGATAGAGAGAGAGAGAGAGAGAGAGAGAGAGAGAGAGAGAGAGAGAGAGAGAGTCACAACATTATGTTTAGGTGTGGTTTATTCAATTTGTGATGAATAGAGTCACACACAGTTGCACATGCACATAGAAATTAAATATGGTAACATTCATAGCAGGCCCATAAAATAACGATAACATGCCCATATCAATAACACATGAAAGGAGATTAGAACGTGTCTAAATGACTATCCCACCACAAAACACGGCGTTATTGGTGATAAACACACAACATAACCATAACTGTTTGAGGAATTGAGGAATTAAGGAGCAGGCACTGGTGTAAGATAAAGATCTGAAAAAGCCTGTATCAAACAGTACCCAGACGAAGCAAGAAAGAAAAATACAAGAAAATAAACCATCCCCAAGAAAATCATTCTTTCTCGACTGAAGAAGGCCTTGATTTTTTCCTTTCTCTGTTTATTTTTTTCTCTTCGTATTGAGTCTTGTGATGTTTAAATAACAATCGATAATCAGATCGTAAATAAACGTAAATTTGAAAGGGTTGGTTGATACTTTACAAATCAAAAACATGGACAGTGGTAGATAAAGTCTTGTAGTAATGAAATGGGTTTGGTTGATTTTACAGTATATAAACTATGAGTGTAGTAGTAGTAGTAGTAGTAGTAGTAGTAATAGAGCAGTAGTAGTAGTAGTAGTAGTAGTAGTAGTAGTAGTAGTAGTAGTAGTAGTAGTAGTAGTAGTAGTAGTAGTAGTATGTCAGTCGTAGTGTCGTCGTAGTAGTAGTAGTCGTGTAGTAGTAGTAGTAGTAGTAGTAGTCGTCGTCGTCGTCGTCGTCGTCGTCGTCGTCGTCGTCGTCGTCGTCGTCGTCGTCGTGTTCGTCGTCGTGTCGTCGTCGTGTCGTCAGTCGTGTCGTCGTCGTGTGTAGTGTCGTGTAGTGTAGTAGTAGTAGTAGTAGTAGTAGTAGTAGTAGTAGTAGTAGTAGTAGTAGTAGTAGTAGTAGTAGTAGTAGTAGTAGTAGTAGTAGTAGTAGTAGTAAGTAGTAGTAGTAGTAGTAGTAGTAGTAGTAGTAGTAGTAGTAGTAGTAGTAGTAGTAGTAGTAGTAGTAGTAGTAGTAGTAGTAGTAAGTAGTATAGTAGTAGTAGTAGTAGTAGTAGTAGTAGTAGTAGTAGTAGTATAGTAGTAGTAGTAGTAGTATAGTAGTAGTAGTAGTAGTATAGTAGTAAGTAGTAGTAGTAGTATAGTAGTAGTAGTTTAGTAGTAGTAGTAGTAGTAGTAGTAGTAGTAGTAGTAGTAGTGTAGTAGTAGTAGTAAATACAATACCATTGGGCCATTAACTTGCTCTGAACCGGAATAAAAGGTAAGATATTGTGTGTGTGTGTGTGTGAGAGAGAGAGAGAGAGAGAGAGAGAGAGAGAGAGAGAGAGAGAGAATCGACATAAACAATAACAAATTAAATGATGCCAAACTCGAAAGACAAACTCTGCCGTACTCTGGAAAAAAAAACATATTTGAAAATTTGGCCGAAAATAAAACTCGTCCTTTAAATATCGATCGATTTAAATGACCCTTGTTGGCAAAAACTCTTAAACCTAGGACTTTATTTAAGACTTCGCGAAGTCCCAGGTTTGAGAGTTTTCGCCAAGATGAGGGTCATTTAAATCGATTGATATTTGAAGGGCGATTTTTCAGGCCAAATTTTCAAATAATATGGCTTTTTTTTTCTAGGGTACGGCAGAACTTTAGGTATCAGAATGAAGCGAACGTTCCATTTGAACTAAAATAATAATTATAACACCACACATTACACAAACCTTTTTTTTTTTTTGGCAAAATACTGATTGTCAGTTTAAGTTAAAAAATTCACTACGTATTCCTCCCCATATCCACCAAAATATTATATCATTATTATGTCAACGGGAGGAGAGAGAGGGGGGGGGAAGAGAGAGAGAGAGAGAGAGAGAGAGAGAGAGAGAGAGAGAGAGAGAGAGAGAGAGAGAGAGAGAGAGAGAGAGAGAGAAGATCCAAACTCACTCAAAACGCAATCTGGTAGGTATCAAAAAGCTAACGTTGCCTATTGGAACTATAACAATAACAATAACAACAATAATAACACCACCACCATTACACAAACCTTTATTATTTACTTTTCTCACCAAGTACAATAAATAAATGACAATGCCAGGTAAGAAAGTATTCCCCTCACACACGTCCTATCCTGTCCTATCCTATCCTATCCTATCTACTACTTCACAAGAAGACTTCGATCCAATGAGCAGAGAAACAGTCTTGCTCGCCTTTTTATGTTTAAATTTAACCGATGTAACGGTATGCATGATATTGTGCACTGACATAACGATTTTTTTTCCCACTTTAAGCCTTTTTTATTTTTTCCTTCAAATATTGATTATCTCCGGCTTGTCAAAGGTCTTTATACTTATATATGAGATTAAGAGGAAGAGGTCTCGAGAATGGAAATTATTGACAAGTTTGGGGGGGGGGGGTCATCTTAATTCTATTTTATCGGTATCTGAAGTACCCAAAAAAAATTTTTTTTTAATTTAAAAAAAAAATAAAAAAAAAGAAAGAAAGAAAAAACAAGTATAAAAGGAAATTATTTTTTAAATATTTTGGCAAAATTGTTTTTAAAGCGTTTTATCTTGTGTACCGTTGTATGTATTCAGTCATTCAGTAAGTAGTTGCGTACTTAGCCCAAGGCAGAGGGACGTATCTAGCAAAATTCTGATTGTCAGTTTAAGTTAAAAATTCCACTACGTATTCCTACTCATATCCATTATCCATCATTTTATATCATTATTGTGTCAAAGAGAGAGAGAGAGAGAGAGAGAGAGAGAGAGAGAGAAGAGAGAGAGAGAGAGAGAGAGAGAGAGAGAGAGAGAAGAGAGAGAGAGAGAGAGAGAGAGAGATGTAGCAACAGGACAAACAGAGAGAGAGAGAGAGATGTAGCAACAGGACAAACTTATTATTACCAGCGCAAACTGATTACCTGATAAAAAAAATAAAAAATAAAAAAAAACACGTATCAAAAACTTTGGCCAGAAAACTCGTCCTTCGAGTATCGATCTATTTAAATAACCCATCATTTTGATAAACAATCTCAAACATGGGACTCAAACGCGAAGTCCCAGGTTTGAGAGTTTTTTGTCAAGCAGATGAGGGGTTAGTTATATAAATCGATCGATGTTGAAAGGACGAGTTTTCTGGCCAAATTTTTAAATACGTTGTTTTTTTTCCAGAGAACGCCAGTTAAGTCATACAGTAGAGGTATTGTATTATGGCGGCGATAGTGATGTAACTTAATATTACACGTCAGTCATTGGGGAAGAAATGAGTTGGCTTTTTATCTAACTCAACATCACCCCCCCCCCCCTCCCCCCAAACCACCACACAAAAAAAGAGGGCATTAGGTGTAAACTTTATTCCCTGTCTCATGAATACTTGAGCTTTTATATAGATAGAACGAAGATGACGTCACTCAAGCCTTTGTTATTGTATTTTGCCATCCGCGTTTGTGAGTGATTTTCACTAAACTGTTTCAACCAGACTATAAAAGTTCATGGTTACACATAGTTTTGTGTGTTGGTCCGTTGTACTTCCGGATGGCAATGTTGTGAACTTCTTAGCCAAGTGCATACTATCTATAGCGCAATATCCACTAAACATGCTCACAGCGCTTTACAAATGGCCCCTGACCAACAGCAACGCGTAACATGCAGAACGAGACATGATGCCTGTTTAGGCGATATTGCAATTTTTTTTTTCAGACAAAGACAACGCTGTTAACGGCCAGGTAACTCATTTTACACCTGAGTACGGTGAGATAATGTGGGTAAAGAGCCTTTTTCCACAGTTATGCGCTGAGCGAGGTTCGACATCGAACCCAGAACCTTCCGATCCGAAGGCGAACGTCATACCGCTAGACCACATTATAGCCGCACGAAAGGAGACAAAGAGGTGAATTTATGATTCGTTCACGGTAGCTACTAGTCTTATAGTCATATTCAGTTCGTGATGAATGTGCGAGAAAGTTGATGACGGGTTGGTTACGGTAGGATTAGAGTTAGAGCAGACATGCCAACTGCTATGAAAAATCCGTAGAACTACGAAAAGTTGGCTCCAATTTCTGAACTTCACGACCATCTCTAGGCCATTAAAACTGATTGAAAACGCGAAAGTTGACGTCAGACTACAATAATGTAAAGGATTTTGGGGTTTTATTCAATCCTTGTGATGCAAAAATTTTCGTTTTTAAAGTTAACTTTAATTTTAATCTAAATAAAAACCTAAAAAAAAAAAAACAAACAAAAAAAAAAAACGATTTTAACCAAAATTGTTCAAGCAGACAGGTCTGGGTTAGTAGCGATAAGAAGCAAACGTGAAAATTAATAGTGTAGTATAAGGAAATTAATAGTAGAGTATACGGAGGAAGGGGGGGGGGGGGGAGTTTGGTGGGGTGGGGATTATACCATGAAATCAGCATTTCCACGCAGTCACACACACAGTAAGATGTTACTATTACCCCCCTGGACGAATATGCATATCACGCACGAAGAAGAAGACGAGGAAAAAAAACAACTAAATTATGTTCTTCGCTCCGATGATTAAAGCAAGAAATATACATATAAATAAGAATTAGGTAGCGTCTACTACCGTGGACGAACAAAACACTTTTCTCCGATTGTGACCGGTTAACGTTTATTTCATTTATGATTGATGATAAATCGACGCATATTTATTCGCAGAACTGATAAAAAATATACCAAAGCATTATAGCACACCTTTCTCTGATTGTGACTGGAAAAAGTTAATTTGTTTCATTTATGGCTGACATATCGCCGTGTAAATAGAATGAAGTTGACGTCTTTATTATTGTGTTTTGCCATCCGCGTTCATGAGTAAATTCTCACTTAACTGTATTATCCAGACTATAAAAGTTCATGGTTACACACTTAGCCAAGCGCATACTATCTATACTTATTCGCAGATCTGATATTGATAAAAAAAAATAAACCAAAGTATTATAGCAGGCTTGCCAATCTACCTCGACCATTTGAAAAGATGTCTGTGTCAAAGTTCAAGTTTGTTTTTGTTTGTTTTTCGTGGGGGGGGGGGGGGGGGGGGGTATTTGTTTTTGTTTATTGCTTGTTTGTTTGAATTTTACTTTGGTTTTTTGTTGGGTTTTTTTTTCTTATGTTTTGTTTTGCTTGATTTTTGTATTTTGTTTTTGTTGTTTTTGTTGGTTTGTTTTTGTTTTGTTTTTTTATTTGTTTTTTTTTTGTTTTGTTTTTTCCAATTTAAAACAATCTGACGACTCTCAGTTTGGTAGTTTTAAAAATACTTTAAAAATGAAAACAAACAAACAACAACAAAAAACAACAACAAAAAAAACTCAAACGAACCAAAAGCGACTGGTATGGTCCTTAGTATTCCCATTGTATTCA
>NC_088367.1:43558999-43568999 GCF_034508935.2 Berghia stephanieae
TCTCTCTCTCTCTCTCTCTCTCTCTCTCTCTCTCTCTCTCTCTCTCTCTCTCTCTCTCTCTCTCTCTCTTCCTCTCTTTCTTTCACACGTGCGATATACACAACATAAACATATTCATTTCGTTTTCAATTTGTTACGATTGTGGCAATTCGACACCAAAAATTATCATCATTATCAATTGGTCAGTTAATCTTACATTAAATAAATTAATCAGTTAATCAGTCAACGAATCAATCCTTGGTTTTTCTGTACCATATGAAATATTCAAAATTTTTATTGCTGATGGAACGAAAGTTGATTTATACTTGTTAGTTCTACATTTAATCTGACAAAACCTTCTCCCAGATGGTAAAAGACTAAATTCATGGTATAAAATATGTTTTATATGTTTTATATTATTGGATTATTATATACATAGGGGTTGTTTGTGTAAGACTGACACAGAGATGCAGGAAGGACAAATTTTGCAATAGCAAGAGTGGGAAAATGTAAATAATTAAAATTGTTCGCTGTATAGTATTAAAAAAAAAAAAAGAAAGAAAGATAGATAGAAAAAACTAAAACAGAGAACTGGGCAGTGACAGATGAGGTAACACATGCATGTTACTTGAGCCGATTACACGAGAATTATTATCATCATCATTTTTTTTAAAAACAAAAAAAAATTATTTGTGTTTTTACAGGACAAATAAATAAATAAATAAATAAAATAAATACTGTACTATTTTCAACATTGTCTTCTACGATAATTTTAGCCAAAATGATCTTTTAAAAAAAATTCTCAGGCACCACGTTTGAAATTTTTTAATTTATTTATTTTTAAAAATATTTTTTCTTTGATTAATTTATATGATGACAATCAAAAATGTTATCAGAGAAATGTATTGCAATAACATTTTTAAATTGAAAAAAAAATATAAGTGACAATAAAAAAATAAAAATAGGCAAAAAAAAAAAAAAAAGAAGCAATACTAAGAATAGAAACAAAAAAGAGTGAACAACAATATATACAAAGTTAAGAATGAAAAAAAACACCGAATAAATTTGACAACAATTATATAGAATAGCGAGTAGCAACGACTTACAGGCATCTCGTTCTAATTAGGCCGCGAGAAACGAGATGAGATGAGAAATGTGAGCAGAAGGAGAGAATGGTTGAAAATAGTATATACAGTGGAGTCAGTATGCAAACATTATTGGATAAAAAGTCACCAAAAAGATAAAACGCGATTTGAAAATACCAAGACAAAATTTACAAGAAACTTGATTATAAGTTTTCATTTTTCCTTAAATTGTAACAAGAAAAGTTGAAAAAGCTAGATAAATTGTAATAAGAAAAGTTGAAAAAGCTAGTGACAAATTGAAATAACATAATTCAATACATATACACATATATATCAAGTTGAGAGTTTTGCCTTAAGAAATTGGCTATAACAAAAGATGCCTATTACTTCCAACTCATCATAACATTTTTAATCAAATTTATTCTTACAGAACACACATTTGAACAAGTTGTAACCCACTATACTGGGCATCCAATCTATTTTTTAAATTTTAAAAGGAGCTTACATTTAACTCCTTCTTCCACACCCACCCCACTCCTTTTTTTTGTTTTGTTTTGTTTTATATTGTTTTTAACCTATTTCAGTTTTAAGCAACATTATACAGTCGCGTCTCTCCAATCTGAACACCTCCATTCCCAGCATTTTGTGTGGATTACAGAGACATCCGGATAGTAGAATCAGTCCCTAAAGTGTACAAATAAAGAAGAAAAAAATCCCTTCCCAGACAACCAGTCCTGATATCTCCATTATCCGGATTGTGGAGTTCTGGATTCGAGAGACGTGACTGTATATATTTTATCGTATTTTCAAAAAAAAAAATGATTGTAAAATGTAGTTGATAGCAGCAGGGAACAGGAAGAGGACAAGCTTCAAACACAAGACCATAGGAAGCAGGGAAAAAACTCTTGAAATCATATTTCTTTATATTGCTTTTATCAATCTTATCGAGTTCCAAAAATCTTTAAATTGTCTTACACTTTTATGACTTTGTTCCCTCCCCTGATCCTTAATCTTTTAAAACTTTCATAAGTTGCAAAATGATTAAATCTAAAATGTAACCTGTCGCATCAATACTGAATTTATATCAGGATGAAGAAAATTCCAAAAATAGAATTAACCCCCCCCCAAAAAACAGCTGCAATTACAAAATATAAAATCTTCAATGATTTGAGGAGTAACACTCATTCTTCTAATTGTGGTGGATCAAATTCAAATAACGCGTTATAATTGAAAGAATTTACAGAGTCTGGTTCACCCTGCTGTATTTCCACAAAGATGTGCCTTTGATTAAATTGCAATTATTCTCATATTTATTAATAAAACTAGAGTCATCTACAGTAATCAGGGTTGCCGAGTCAGGAGTCAAATTTACTGAACTTTTATGCTCAACACTGAACTCCATTAAAAATCAATACATTTCTTTCTTCCAGGTGAGGAGATTTTCAAAATACCGAATTCTGTAATTATATGGAAAATCGGCAACCTTGATTAATCTCATAAATATCTCACCTGCAAACACATGGCTCGGCCATTCAGGTTCTTGATTAGACGAAGACGTACTGACAGGTCGCCGCATCTCGACTTGTTCCCCCATAACATCTATGACAGTCGAACCTCGCAGCATTTCGTTGTTGTTGTCCATTGACGACGTCGACTCTCCCCGAGAAATTCGGTTCTGATCCGACTTTGGCACTAATCCATGCTGAGGTCCGGACGGCAAAGATGAAGAAGACGCTGCAGCAGGTTTTGCTCCTCCATAGCCTTCAAGATTGTTGTTATTATTTGCATTATCGGCGATATAGTTTTCGTTGTTCGAGACTTGAGTTTGTTCAGAGAAAACAGAATCTGCTCCATCTTCAGTAGTAGAAGCAGTAGCATTGTGGGATTGCGGGTACAGATCAACGGACAAAGCAGTCAAGCTAGACTTACGTGGCAGGGGTTGTGGCTTGGATGGTTTGGGGTGTTTCCTCGGAGGGTTTGGTTTCTCCGAGGGCTGAGAGGAGGGAGGAAGAGTAGGAGATGGGGGGTGAGTTGGAGGTGGGGGTACGGGAAGTACTGGATCCCCTTTGTGTTGTGGTGTTGGAGAGTTGTGATTGTTTCTATTGTTATTATTATTGATGTTATTAATGTTGGTTTGAATAGTTTGTTGTTGCGTAACTTGAGCATGGGCAGAAGGGTGGGAAGGAGGAGGAGGAGGTTGAGGAACAACAGGCATGCCTCCGGCTAAATTACCTTCTTCTGAAACGGGAGTGAGGATCTTAGTTGTCAAGCTCCCCGAAGGATCTGAGAGTGATGGATCTCTGGAAGGAGGAAGGCTATTGTTTTCCATGGAAGGATCAGTTAGTGTCTCCACGTCTTGGGACTTTCGTTTTTCCTGGAAAAAGAAAGAAAAAACAACAACAAAAAAATAATAAAAAAATTTAGTCAAATTCACAACAAAAATAGAAGCATAAAAATAGATATCTCTTTGTTGATTTTTACAAATTTATCTGGTCTTCTAGAGGAATCAAATAAGAAGCAAAGCAAAGCCTGGAATTTGCACTAAACTTGAATTTCTTGATTAATAAGTACATTTTATCGTGCCAGAATTATAGCTTTGGATATAATAAAAATTCCTACTTGTTAATTTTTAAGTTAAAGAAGCTACAATCTCACAAGTTTGAAAATAGTTATCATCATATTAAACAACCATCCTTACAGAGTGTGTGATCCAGGGCGAGCTTAAATATCTTTCATATTTTTTATAAAGAGTATATCTAAATGGTACATTTTAATGGTAACCACCATGATCTAAGCGCTTTACAATTCTGATATCTCTCCAGAATATGACACCGTGTACATTTAATTTAAACAAAGAATATTACATGCAGCTTATAAGGCCTTGATTCGATTTCAGACAAAGACAACACTGTTTTACAGCAGCTGGACCTCAACATGGAAAGTATGTCTTTAATGGATATGGGTATGTATGGAAAGTGCCTTTCCTATGGGTTTTCAGTCGTGGTTTTTCATTGCTGACTCAAACCATTGAACCTGTTTTGTTTTTAAGGATTTTACAGCACTTGCGACACTTTTAGGTCATTTCCAGTGCCAGTTAAAAGGAAGATGATGAGGGAAAGGTTCTAGATCTGAAGTTAAAGCGCTAAGGAAAAAAGAAAGAATAAAAGAACAGAAGATTCCATGAGTAATCTACCAATGTGCCTATTTTGACATTTCCTAAAAGTCCCATCCAGGCACATGCAAAGGATCCCACTATGATGTGTATTCACTCAAATGCCACCCAGGAATCATTGAACCTAATCTCAGTTAGGTCTTAGACGCTATAAGACATGCTAACTTTGAAAAATGTCAAAGAGGGAATTTGAGATTAGTCAGACTTGAGCTTACCACAATGACAACTAATAACAAATTCAACGACAAATGAAAGAAAATAATAACTCATAGTCTATTTTGTAGAGAATGTGTTGGGGTTTTTTGTTGTTTTTTTTTGGGGGGGGGGGGGGGGGTTTATTACTTTAGTATGATATTCTTATAAGATGATGTCATCCTGTTGCTATTACCAGATCCAAGCCAAATAAATACGTAGAAATGAGGCACATAGCATATCATAATATCAAACATAACATTGTGATTATACTATGTTACCATATTTCTCAAATGTCATTTATCATGTTTATTAACATTCCTTTTTAAAAATAATAAAACTGTGAAGCTCGTATTGGGAAAATATATCGGTAATCGGGAGTTAGGGAACAGTATGATGTATTTCCACAACACACAATTAAAATGTTAGAGATATAGAGGTACAAACCCACCATAGGTTGTATCTTTCTATGTATGTCCTGTATTGCTGTACTAGGTGATGGAGGGGGGCAGTCTGGGGTGGGGGGCTGGGGTAATTTGGATGGCGACAGAGGCATGGTCGGAGGCTGGTCACATGACAACGATGATGATGACGATGGATCGGTGCAAGGCCGATCTATCTCCAGGGACTTGGGTGGCGTGTGGGACAGGCGGTTTACTGCAGCTGATGTGATTTGGTCTGGAGAGGAGAAAAATAGCAAAATAAAGATAAGAAAATTGAATCCAACTGTAATTGACGCAATTTGGGATACTGCAAATTTAAAAAACTAGAGCATTTATAGAGCGCAATATCCACTGAACGTGCTCAAAGCGCTTTACAAGAGGTTCCTGGCCAACAGCAACACTTAACATGTAGGACGGGACATGATGCCTAAAGGCGATAATACAATTTTTTCAGACAGAGACAGCACTGTTAACGGCCGGGTACTCATTTTACACCTGAGTAGAGTGATAGAAAGTGAGTAAAGAGCCTTTTTCAAGGGCTCAACTATGCACCGAGCAAGGCTCGAAGCCAGGACCTTCCAGTCCAAAAGCGAATGTCATACCACTAGACCACATAGTCGCACAAAAGGGTAAAGCAAGACTTTCCAACCAACCTCGACCATTTGAAAAGATTAAATCATATTTTTCCCAATATTTATGCCAACTTTTTCAAATTTTCTTTCCAAAATAAAATATTTTCAACACGAGTAACCATCCAAAATTTAAAATAAAATTTAACATTCGCTGAATTTATGGAGACTTATCGAGCGAGTAGAAGGTGGAAAAATCTTGCAATTCCTATAACAATCATCTTTCTGGCTACTCAGGTTCTCATCTAAGTGAAGACAATACTTAATAACATTCAACTCCTCTAGTTTTGTTCTGTTTTCCCCCTTTTGTTACAAACTCTTGATTTTCTGTACTTAGCATAGTTTGGTCAACATTCCCATATTATCATATTTTGGACCTCAAAGCGTATTAAAATACGAGAAATCATACTGCTTGGCAAGCCTGGTAAAGCACTTGCTTCATAACGCAAAGGAATTGAAATCGGATCCATATTAAGTCGAGAGATTTTATCCTGCCCCCTTTGTCAACCTAGCAGTGACTGTGTACCTGGGTCTCTCAAGACCTGATGGAAAGTATTTTGAGATAGATTAGTGTCCGAACCAAATGGTGTCAAATAATTGATAAAGTCCATCCATTTAACACTGCAGAAACAAGGATAAAGTACTGATCCATGTGCCTTAAGGCTTTGAAGGCCTGCGTAATTATTTTTTTGAAATATTTATTTAAGAAGTAGAACAGAAATTGATAAAAATTCAGATCTGATAATCCATCACTCTGTCAGTTTCAAACAAAAGGATATAGAATATAACATGCTCGAAATTACAGTGAATGACATAATCAGTCGGATGGTGAAAAGGTTTGAACTGAGATATTGCCAAGTTTAGCTAGAAGGCCAATTTTTATCAAAAAATGAGTTCTTGTCATAAATGATTAAATCAACCCTTTTTGTACATCTTCGGGAAATATCAAAGCTTAATTCCACTTCTAAATATTTTTTACAGCTAGTCAAGTTGAAAAAGAATGAAATTTGAGAAAAGTTGCTGGATACCTTTCCCATACATCTGACCATAACTTCATGAGAAATCACCCGATTTACTTTAAATAAAGATTAAAATTCTTTGGGGAGCATAATATTCTCTCAAAAAAATTTTAAAAATGTAATTCCAAAATTTTCACCTGCTGACTGAATATGTCATGTACCGACACAATACATCGGATAAACATTCTCAAACTACCAGTTTTCTTTTTATAAACTTTTCTAATCTAAACCAGAGCTACCAACCAACCACTAAGGCCATTTCTTATATGTATCTTTTCCAAAAAAAAACCCTCATATTTTCAACATGTGCAAGCATATAAAATTTCAAATTTAACGTTCACTGAACTTATGGAGACCTATCAAGCTAGAAGAAGGGAGAAAAATCTTATTATTCTTATGAGAATCATTTGTCTGGTGACTCAGATTCTCATGTAGTTGGAAACGATATTTAATGACCTTCAACTATTACACTTTTACCATTTTCCCACTTTTTTTAAAGAACAAACTGTTGACTTTTTGATTTATTATATTTTAATCAACATTTCCATATTACCATATTTCGGAACTCAAAGCGTATTAAATATGAGAAATCATACAGGTTGGCAAGCCTGCAAAACATTTATTAAGAGTTGAAGACGTAATACCTGAATGAAACATTGGTATAAGATAAAACAATAGAAAAGATGATTACGATACAATTCCAGTCCAAGCAGAGATAAAAATGAAAGAAATGACAAAGCACTGATAAAAATTCAAAGAATAACAAATATTTTCATATTCTCTATTTCTGCTTTGATTGGTAGTGTATCAGATACACACATTAAAAAAAATAATAATAACAATAAAAATGTTAAAACATTGAGCTTTATATAGCGTAATATCCACTCAATGTGTTCAAAGCTCTTTACAAGATACATACATACACACACACACACACACAAACATACAACAGACAGACAACCAACCTTTGATCTCATCCGAGTTGGTGACAGGTACTGGTTGTTGCTCATAGTTTTCATTGGACACTGAGACGGTTGGCAAGAGATGATGAGAGAAAGAAAAAGAAAAATTATGTTTACATTTGATCAGTAACAAAACCACAAATATAAGTTAACAAAATCACAAATATAAGTTCATGAAACCACAAATTTAAGTTATCAAGTGACGGAAAAGCAGACTTGTCCGCCAAATATCCATTATGTGACTCCAACAAAACTTATAGCCTTTTTATCACATTGTGGCATATGTTGCTTTAAACATTTATGAATTTGTTTGTTTAGGTACTCTTATAAATTGCTTGCTGATATCGTGCTGTATAAAGGCAGACCTGTTTTTATAATTGGTTTTTTTTTTCAGCATCCCATTTATGCAATACTGAACTGACTGTAACAATTGCTTATTTCACTTTGGATAAGACACTGGCCTTTCAAAGTAATTTCTGACATGTCCAGACAAGCTACTCTGGTCTTTTTTTTTTTTTAATTTATCGGTTTCCAAAAATTAGAACTTTTTGGGGAGAAATATCAGAATGAAGATCACGAATTTAGTGGTTATTTTCATAATTAATTTTGCAATCTCATCTTGCTTCTCCCCACGCATTTTTTAGATTAAGAATTATTTTTTGTTAATTTGCATCCTTCCACAAGGCATAACATCATAGCCATCATTAACCTATAGCCTGACACTGACCAAAAAATAACGTCAAAAGACAAGTCTTTGGTCACAAAAGAAAACATTTCATGAATTCAATAGTTCAACCAATGGAATCACTTGTTTCCTTGAGCTCTACCAATGACAACTCTATTAGACGCTGCACGAACCTTTAAAATGACACCAAACTATAAGTCATAGAGGGTTCTAGTGTCAGGCTATATGTTAACGATGGCTATGATGAGATGCCTGGCTTAAGCATTCCATGAAGGAATATAATAGATAATCCATCAAGCAAACATCTGATGTCAGCAGGAAACACCCATGTCATCTAAAGTGAGCAGATTGGGGGGAGGGTTAATGATATTGCCCAAGGAAAAAAAACAAAAGTGTCTGAAGTGGGGCTCCGACCTGGGACTTGCCAGGTCACAATGCAATATCTTAACCACTCGGCCATCTTACCCCCCCCCCCCCCCACCCCCCTGCCCCCTTTTCCCCTTTGTATGAATAAGTACAAAATGCAAAATTCAGGAAAATAGGAAATTAAAATAAAAATAAAAACCAGACAATACAAACCATCACAAGCTGCCATTTTCATGTCCATCTTCATCTTGGCAGCTAGAGGATCCAGATTGGTGTAGTTGGACCTGGCAGGCACTGGATTGCCGTCACTTCCTGTTTCCTCTGATGGAGGCAAAGCACACGGGGACAGTTCTGGTTTGCGGAAACTGTTGGGCTTTTTGCGTGGCGGTTTCTTGGGTTTCTCCTGGTGGAAAAAATAACAGACAGAGGTGACCGTTTTGATTTTTGTTGGGCCTTGAAATGCAATCCATCTCGATAACAATAAATCAAAAAGATCCCGTTGCCTAGGCATTCCATGAAGGAATATACATAATCCATCAAACAGGATGTCTGATGTCAACAGGAATCACCCATGTTGTCCAAGTGAGCAAATTTGTGGTTAATAATCTTGCCCAAGGAGAAAAAAAACGAAAGTGCCTGAAGCGGGGCTCGAACCCAGGACTTTCCGGATCACAGTGCAATGTCTTTACCACTCTGCCACTTCATGGAGGGTGTGAAATTAAATATTTTCTGTTGAAATTAAATTCAATTAATTAAAGATCAATCGTGGAATTGAAAATCATGGGGGGGGGGGGGGGGGGTGGAGAGGAGTGAAATAAATAAAATAAAAAGCTGCATGAAAAAAAGAAAGACATCAGATGTAAGAGGAAAGAGGAGATAACAAAAATTGACCCCCACATACAAATAATGATAAACATTTATACCCCGCATCTACCCATCAATGGACATAGTGATCTGAAGGGATGGATAAAAACTCAAAATCAAATTTGAAAAGTTTGTATATTATTCACACTGGTAGTCAAGCATCATCATAATCCCGTCCCTTACACCTTACAGTCATGACAGTGTGTCAGGTTAGGAGACAATGACAAAAAGACTTGAAATGTGTATAAGCATCTGCTTACATCAGTGACAAATATTGAAAGTATGCTCGTACCAAATGATCCATACATTGGTACTGTATGAAACTAAAACTGCATCCCATGAAGCCTAGTGATAAAATAAATGTGGCATTGAGAACTGCTTTAGCAAGGGGAATCTATGGATCTGCTCTGAACAAATATAATATTTGATTATTGATTGATTTATTTAGCCTCACTCACTGGAGATGAAAAGTGTCAGTCTGAAAAAATTATAATATAAATATAATATTTTCAAAAAATATAATTCCCTTTATCCATCCCCATAGGGAAATTTGTCTTTAGGGTCTATTCCAAGGGAAGACTGGAATAACCCAGGCATCAGCCGC
>NC_088367.1:43576499-43633999 GCF_034508935.2 Berghia stephanieae
TTTAATTTTTAATGCAGGCCACCTTATCCAAGCATCAGAGATGTAAAAAATCTGAAAAGGGGTGCATGAAACAGTGCCCGAAACAATAAATAGAAGAAAAAAATATTATCCAAGGATATCAGCCTTTCTCAACCAAGAACGAACTTTCCTTTTTCCTTATACAGACATACTATTTGTCATCTTTAACTGGCATTATCCATGACTTTTACAGATTCTTATATTATAAGCTCAAAAGAGCTTTATGGTCAGATAACATTTTTATCTGTGTGTTTAGCAGACAGGCTTGCATAAAAGATTTAGGACCAAAAAATAACCTGAGGTAGCATTGCTAAAACATCCTTATTTACTTTCATTTTTAATTCAGGCTACCGTATCCAAGCATCAGTGATGTAAAAATCTGAAAAGGGGTGCCATGAAACAGTGCCCGAAACAATAAATAGAAGAGAAAAAAAATTATCCAAGGATAGATAATCAGTCTTTCTCAACTAAGAACAAACCTCAAACCTTCCTTTTTCCATATACAGGCTATGCTATTTGTCAACTTTATAACTGGCATCATCCATGACTTTGACAGATTCTTACACCCGCTCAAAGGGGATTTCTGGTCAGATAACATTTTTATCTGTACAATTGGCAGGCAGATTTGCATTAAAGATCAATGACAAAAACAAAAAAAAGAAAAAGAAAAGAAAAGACAATCGGTAACAATAAAAATCCAACTGGAAAATGTGCTTTAAAAAATAAATAAATGGACCAAGGCAATGAAAGTGTGGGATTGTGACAAAATTTAAGAAAGTAAAACTGGTGATCAGGCATATCATATATTATGTTTACCTCTTATTCGAACTTCATGATATGGCAAAGTAACCCAATATAATAAAGTCAAACAAGATACAAACGATGCCCCTGTATTCTGTATTTTGTTTATTGAGTAAAATTATATATGGAGGCCAAAATAATAATCTTTTCACATTTATTTATATTCCATATCTCTTCTTCTTATTATAATTTTAGCATTTTAAAAACAATTGCTCTAAAAGGTATTTCAAATTGTCTTCAATTATCAAAGAGGATTTCAAGAATAAATTTGACTTCTCACCTCAAAGAAGAAAAAAAAAATGCTCAGAATAAAAAATAGTAACTTTTCTTTTTGTAAAGTTAATAACCTCTTATATTTCTGTAGATTTTTAAAAATCTTTTTAGCAACAATAAAGGAAAGCAGACAAAGGGCTATAAATAGATCGTCTTCCGCTTGAAGTTCTTCTTCAAATAATTGCAGGAAAGAGAAAAAAGGGACAGACACTAAAATAAAGTAGAAACAGAGCTGCAAGCAAGAAACAAAGATTACAGATCGTTCATACAGTCCTTACTTCATGGTCATCACCTTCATTCGCCTGGAAACGTGATATCAAAATTTTTAAATTGTTGGCACCGGATAAAATAAGACATTTTCTCCCAATGAGTTTAGCATTAGGTTTCAGAGGAAGAAATTAAAAACAAGAAATGAAGTGAGTAGGAAAGTGTCAGAAGACAATAAAGAATAAAAATTTCGCGGCGACAATGGGGGCTCGAACCCGCAACCTTACTGGTACGACAACTCCGCCTGGCAGGGGAGAGCGTGACTCTACCGTATGAGCTATCCACCACGGGTTTGAGCCCCCATCGCCGCCTCGAAATTTTTATTCCCTATCGTCTTCTGGCACTTTCCTACTCACTTCATTTCTTGTTATTATCAATATAAGTGCCTTCTCCGCTCACTTTTCTAAATTAAGGAAGAAATTAAAGATTTGAGAAAGTGAGGATGAAACAGCGACAGTCAAAAGCAGAGAGAAAAATACAAGAAAGAAAGAAAAAAAAAGGAAAAAAAAACATCAGCCCACCTCGACAGGGGATTAAACCTCAGACATGCTACCATTACACCACAGAGGTTACCTGATATAGTTGGAATGCTTAAATGCCTAAATTCTTCACAAGGGTATGTAAGCACTTCCGCTGTGAACCCTTGCTGCATCACAAAACACAACAAACATCAAACAGGAGGGACGAGGACAAAGATATTTATTGAGTTTAGCTCCATTATTGTACTGCGTGTAAAATAAAGATCTGGAAAAACTTGTGTATGGGACATTGCCAGTGCCAGACAAAGCACAGAGAAGAAACAAGATACTGGCACCAGTGAGAAAGACAGCGCAGACCTGCCTAACTTGAAAATCTAAAAATTCGTAATTTTAAAGAGATAAAGATTGTAGTCGCTATTGTTAACTTCAAATATCAACAATTTACCCTCACTAAATAAATAACACTTTAAATCCATACCATTATGTAGTCTGGCATTAAATTTCATTTTCATTAAGTTTTAATGTCTTAGAGATACTCATGGAGTTCAGAAACTGGAGCCAAAATTTTGTATTTTACGAATTAAAAAAAAATAATTTTAATTGGGCTTTTATATAGCGCAATATCCACTTAAAGCATTTTACAAGGGGTCCCAGACCAACAGCAACATTTAACATTTAGGACAGGACATGACGCCTGTAAGGCAGTATTACAATTTTTTTTCGGACATAGACAATGCTGTTAACGCCCAGGTACTCATTTTACACCTGAGTACGGTGAGAGAATGTGCATAGAGAGCCTTCTCCAAGGATTCAACGATGCGCTGAGCAGGCTCGAACCCAGGACCTTCCGATCTGAAAGCGAGTGTCATACCACAAGACCACATAGCCTTCTTCGTAATAGTAGGCAGGTCTGACTCCTGACATTGGCTCCCTCCCAATCAACAAAATGATTTTGGCACCAAATAAAAATAACATATTTGTTTCATATAAATATATCATTGGTCTTTAAAGGAAGACTACTACCGACATAAGAGGAAATGAATACAAGAACTTTGGCTTACTTATAATGGATGCAATATCAGCCTGGCATCCAATAAGTAAGAATTTAACGCCAATTAAATTTAATATGTTAATAAATAAAATTTTGTTGCCAAATTACAACGAAGCCCCACACCCATTATAATATGGAGATTTTCTGTTATCGCCAATACGAATGAGAAAATCTTCATGACAATATGGCAGATAAAAACAACATATAAAGCAGAGGAAATAAAAAGAAAAATACAAATTTTCAATCCTTTGGAGACTCTTTTTATATTGTACATTAAGACATAAGCCAAACTACTTAAATAATATGAATGTTGATTTCCAAAACTCGTTAAAACGATTTTTCTCAATTTTGAGATTTCCCATCCACAAGATAAACTGAAACATAAATTATATTTTACGCATAATTTTGCACAAGAAATGCCCTAGATATTTGTGAATTTGAAGTTTAATATGATAAAACAATATACCGAATTAGAAATTCTTAGGGGAAATAATCCTCAATATCTCAAAATGAGAAAATAACGGCGCTCGGGAGTTTTTGGAAAATCACTCTTCATATATATTTCTCCCATTCCGTAAGAATATTTGACAATTTGACACAACAGTGAACACAAATGGAAAAATGAACAACAAATCATACAAATCGCAAACAAACACATCAAACTGCCGGCCTTACCTCATGAGAAGATTGGCTTGTTTTTCCGAGCCCAGTTTTCTAATATTATCCGACGGGGCATGATGGGCGTTTTCAGCTGCATTACTGGAGGGAATCACAGAAGAGGTAGCGCGAGTGGGTGGAAGAGGAGGTGGAGGAAGATTGTCCTCTGCCACAATTCCATCTAAAATGCTTTTCTCTCCGTCTGAATCAGGCGTTCGTTGGTGGTAAATATGGGCTGTGACGAAATTAAATCAGTGATAAACGTTAATAATAATGGTAAAGTATGATAAATATGATGATGATGATAATAATAATAATAATGATACTAACAATAATAATAATAATAATAATAATAATAATAATAATAATAATAATAATAATAATAATAATAATAAATAATAATAATAATAATAATAACAATCATAATAATAATAATAATAATAACACTAATGATGATAATGATGCTCCTTGTGCTTAAGCTACCCATACACCCTTCTAATTCTTTCAAAAACTTTGAGAATAAATAATGATTAATAAAACACTTATTAAAATAAGAAGGAAAACATCTGGATAGCCATGGTAATACACAAAATATTGAAACTTATTCGTCTTATTGACGACTTCTGACACTAGTTTCACATTAGACCATGAAAAGAAAAAAGATATATATTTACAGTTACAGAGTTATTTTATTCTAATTTTTGTGATCTACCCCCAAAAAAGCATATATAAAAGATAAAGAAGATACTTTCTCTTCAATATAATGAGAGCATCTCCAGCGACCTTGGATGGCTACCCCAAAAAAAGTATATTTAAGGATAAAGAAGATACTTACTCTTCAAAATAGTAAGGGCATCTTCAGCGGCCTTGGATGGTATTGAACTAAGTATGTCTTCAGCTGTAAGGCCTGTGTCCGATTTGATGGATATATCCACGTCTGATCATGGGGGGGAAAAAAATAACAGATGACATGAATAAAAATCATACATGCTTTTTTACCAGTACCTTGAAAATCTTATCTCAAAATAGAAGAAAAACATTAACAGTTACTGCATTAAGGAAGCACACTTCCTAAAAGAAATGCGGGCTGAATTCAGATTCACAGGACCAAAAGGCGTAAATAGCCCGGGCAGGCATAACCTGAAAACTGCAGTGACACGCATCTATCTACACCCCTTCAATCATGAAGTCTCTAATGAATTTCGAAGTGACATGAAACCTGTTGATGGGCAGTGGTGTAGTGTTGGGCCATAAGGCGCACCCTGGCAATTTGGTGGTACTTTGCCTTCCATTTGGGGATCCAGCGATGGAGGAACAAGGTTACATGCATCTGGATCCACCATACAAAGCAGGAAAATAATAGCTCAATCAACTTGCTCCAATGGAATGCAGAAGAATTTATTGTGAAATGGAGCCCTATTACTGTTATTGCTCTCTTTGGTGAAAACAGGTGTAATGTGACAAATTATGATTTTTATTATTACAGACAATTCAGTTATGACAATAAATAGTTCTTGATAATGATGATGAGAATGAAGACAGTGATGTTAATCGATCACAACAACAAAAATTAATTAATTAAAAAATGTTATCTGTAAATCTAATTTGATAATCCGTTTTTCAATCATATTCATAACGGCCAACTTTCGAAGGAACTAAAACGAGACACCATGACACACAATACCATCATGACCTAAAACAGCAGTATGTTTGTTTTTTTTTAAATTAAATGATCTTTTATATTGCGCAATATCCACTTAACTTGCTCAAAGCGCTTTACAAGGGGTCCCTGGCCATCAGCAACACTTAACATTTAGGACGGGACATGATGCCTGTTAGGCGATACTACAATTTTTTTTCAGACAGGGACAACGCTGTTAACAGCCAGGTACTCATTTTACACTTGAGAGAATATGAGTAAAGAGCCTTCTTCAAGGACTCAACTAGAACCCAGGACCTTCCAATCTGAAACCGAGTATCATACCACTAGACCACATAGCTGCACTACATTTATATAATCTAGATTGAGAGGTTTTTCTATTCCTTGTTTCAATTTGTTAGTCAAAAAATCATAATCCTGCGACATACGAGGGTCATTTCCATATACATAGACAGTCCACTTTTTTTTTGGTTCTTTAAACTTCCTCAAATTGCCGAATGAATCAAAAAAGTTGGCCGCTATGAAATGTCCTTAAACATTATATATCTACACAGGGAATGATATCCTCTTCTCATTACCTTTCTCAAGTAGAAGCTTGATGACTTCCAATTTACAAAAGTTTGCGGCTTCATGCAAAGCACTTCCTTTGTCAGTCTGTAAGCAGTGATTAGATGGCACACGTCAAGACTGGGTTAGTCATTAACAAACAAACAAACAAACCAAAACAAAAACAAAAAAAACACCCAATAGAAAACAAACAAAAAAACAAACAAACAAGTTACGGCAACCAAAAGACTTTGAAGACAAATGATTGGCTATTAAAGACCAACTAATACTATTCTCACAAATGGATATTTCCTCCATGATGTTGCCATAGAAAACAACAAACAAAATGTCTCTTTTTTTTCTTTTCTAAATTTTTTGTTTTCATAAAATAATCCACACCAGCCCAAGATAAAAGATTTGACCACTGCTCGTCTTCTTAGCTTTTCACCACGATTTATTTATTTTCATATTTTATTTTAGGGAAAATCTCTAATTGGCGAATTTCCACCAGTAATATTGAGATTGAGAGTACTAGTACAGAGTCACCTGTCGCTTATTGAAAGAAAAAGAGATGAGAAACAATAAAAAATAGTTGGTTAATTCATTCAGTAGCCCATGCATACAACGGCGGGGGGGGGGGAGAAAGAAGGAATATTTCAGTCCAGTCCATTTATCAAATGCGAATAAAACTTATCAATTTTAATTCCAGATGATACTTTGCTGCATGAAGCTGGAGGCCAGAACAGAACTAAATAAAACTTAATACTTAAAATACACACACACACACACACACACACACACAAAGCAAAATAAAAAAAAATTTCCAGACCTAAACCTTCCTCTGCAGTCGACAACAAAATAAAATGATTAAATTATATAAAATCTCCAAAGACTTGAGCAGAGCTCTATAAGCACCATATCGCCAAAATAGAGGAAGAATGATAAAAAAACTGGGAGGGGAGGTTGGGGGGGAAGAGAAGGATGAAAAGCCGTACTGGAATCCTGGAATTACCATCTGGATTTGAACCCATAACCTATAAATCCATGGATAAAAAATGGCTAATCACAATACACCACGATTCACCCATCGTCCCCCTCTTTGGTATAAAAGATAAAAACAATATGTCCAAAACATGTTCTAAAAATAGAAACAAATTGTAATGTAACATGACCAAATTTTTAAAAAATCAACAAAAAACAAACAGAGCCCACAACATTTTTCAATGTATTCTTTTTACAAAGTACGCCCAAATGACATAATTTAAGGTTCATCTTAGTGCATATAATGATATCATTACTCCATGATAAAGTAAATGAATCTAGAGCGCTGTACCCGAGAAACCAAAGTTACTGGGTCACTCCGCGTCTGCATGATAAAAATCAAGCAATGTGAATGGGTTACGACATAACAACATACCATACCACTCATGATGTAAGATATAATATAACGTCATTGAAAATATGGTGCTATATCTATTTATAGCCAATGCAGGATATCCCAAAATGACAACGCAGGATAATCTAAAATGTGACCTACCATGTCAACATGGTATTAGTATTATTTAAGAATGAGCTTGATGATGAAGAAAATTGAACTAATACTAATCAAATAATAGACATAGGGGTAATTTATTTTTTTTTTTTGGGGGGGGGGGGGGAAGATTAAGAAACAAAATTTACTCTTTTCGATAAAGACGTTTATATTAAATCAGCTTGAAATTTAATTGAATAGACTAGGATCATCCTGATATGGAAGTCGCGATAGCTCAGTTGGTAGAGAGCTCGCATAAATTGCCCCCCCCCCCCTTTCTACGCTAGGTCTGTTAGGTCTGTTAGATCTGGTGGAAAGCACTGTGTGAAGCACATGCATCCTATCCAAAGGGTAGCAAGCAATTGTTATTGTCCCTTTCCTTCTATGTATAGAAATCGGCTCAATGAGCCTTATTCATCCTGACAAACTACTGTTTTGAGATTATAGGTCACCTATAAAGTGATTGATAAAACATTTATATATACAGCCAATGCAGGATGTCCTAAAATGACAATGCAGGCTATCCCGATCCCTTCTAAGTAAAATAGATAACGGGATTGTGTTGGGAGTTGGAGGAGTGCAGATAAGAAAAAAAGATAACCCTTGTACAAAAGATAACATATCAACGAGAACGGATCCAATGTGGGCGATTGTTCACAAATGTTACAATTACAACAACAACAACAAATTAAATAAATAAAATTGACAAACACAATCACACAATCACACTCAGACTGATACAGGATACATAGCTGCCAACTTTTCAAAATGCAAAAACGTATTATTATAAGCGGTGCTGCGCGTACGCCCAATTCATGTCTTAAAATGGCATATTTATTAATGTACTTAAGTACTAGAATGGTCAGAACTGTAATACTAAGAGAAGATTACCTTTATCATCATGCTGGGTAGGCATAAGTGGCGAAAATTTTCTCCCAAGATAATTTTTATCAGATTTTCTTCTGGATTTTTTTTCTTTTTCTGGATTGGCCAAATCGTACTAAGTACGATTTTATCATACTGGTTGGCAGCTATGCAGGATATATAGATGGTAGCTATCGTCGCATTTTGAACGGTTTAGATATAACGTCATTGAAAATATGTCGTACACACACCTTTCACCCCCCCCCCCCCCCCCCCACCCTCCCTCCCAAACCTACACACACACACACACATAAATACACAACATGTCAATGCATTCCAATAATATCAACACCCATCAAAGGTCAATTACCTTTTCGCAATTTTGACGCATAGGTAGAAAAATGTGTACTAGGTAGGTTAAAATATAAATTACAATTACAGTTAAAATAAAAAATATAAGTGTACTGCTTGCCCAAACCCCCACAGACACAGACACATACACGGACACAAATACATTACATGTCAATGCATTCAAATAGTATCTACACCAGTCAAAGGTCAATCGCCTGCACAGTTTTGATGCTTGAGTGCAATACATGTATTAGGCAAGTCAAAACATAAGTGTACTGCCTTGCATCATTTTTCTAAGGTCACTTTGCTCTTAGCGGGAAAAATAGTACTTTTCACTTTTAATTTTTCTAAAATTAACAAATTCTTTTTACCAGGACCTCAGATCTATCAGGACTGCGTACAAGGGGAAAACAAAATCCTTCCAGAATCAATTCACTGAGAAAATACAGTGGAACACTGATAAAGCCAACACTACCAGGCCAGAAAGAGTGAAAACGGAGAGGCTTCGTATAGGAACGATACAGACAATGGACATTTCGGGTACAAACCCTTCGTCAGCACAACAATACACAAATTAATGTGGAAAACAAATAAAATAAAATAAAATGCAAAATAACTTGTATCGTCTGTACTCAATGGTGGTTGCAGTTGACGAAGGGTTTGTACCTGAAACGTCCAATATCTGTATCATTCCTATACGAAGGTCTCCATTTTCACTCTTTCGTGAGTATTTTCACGATCACAGGCTTCAGGCAGCCCCTACCGTTTTCTACCAGACCAGAAAGACTGGTTGACTTTATCCATTTTTAATGAATCACTCTTAGATAAAGAACAGAAAGTTTGGAACCAACAAGAAGTGTTGAATAAAACAAATGTTGACTTTTGCAGATTTGACTGTTACATGATATACAGTCAAATTCTTTTCAACTGAGCTGATATTGGATTCATAACTCAAAAGCTCCTCCTGAGCTGGCCTCAAAAATTTATTTTGCCAACGTAGCATCTAAAATTATTTCGCTGATAAATCTTGGAAATAAGTATGGTATGACATTGATAAAATTACAAACAAAACTGAGATTAAATCGAAAGACACCATAAGAAATGATAAGCATTTCATTTGAAACTTCTATATCCCTTTCATTCTGTTTTTGCATTGTTAGTGGTGGTAACAGTAACATAAAAATGGCAGCATGCTTGCTCGCTATGAAGAAGGGACGTTCACAGTTTGTGGAAAAGCAATTTATAAAATTAATGTTTATTCCTTCTTATTTATTTAGAAAATTGACAGAGAATAATGTACATTGTTGGATTAAACATTCAATAATATGTGAATTATAAAATCTATCATTAAATTTTACTGCTAGTGTGTTACAATTTGTTTATTTCAGTAACAATCATTTTTTGAAAATAATTTTTCTTTAAACATCCTCAAAAAGAGACGAGTAACAATTAATAAGGTGAAAGGCTACTACCAAAATCTTTTATAAAAAAAAAAAAATTAATATATCTAGTATACATATCAAACTAAATTATCATATTATGTGCATCACTCTGTAACTTACAAGTGTTAAAGAAATCAATAAAGCCTTTCCCAAACCCCCCCCCCCTCCCCCCCCCCCAACACACACACACACAAACACAAATACAAAACAACATGGCAATGCATTCAAATAGTATCAACACCAATCAAAGCTAAATTGCCTGCAGAGTGAGGACACGTGAGGAGATTTTTCCATTTTATCATATTTTTTTTTCTTTGACATTTCATATTACAATTGTTACATGGAGAAAATCACTCATCACTCGTATAGAAAAACTTACCCTGGCATTGATGGGAAATCCTGCCGCAAGAAGATATTGCACCACAGCCCGATGGCCATTTCTAGATGCCAGATGAAGTGGGGTGTGGTTTGCCGACCTTTGCGCTAACAGAGCAGAATGTGATGTGACGAGCTGTCTCACTATATCCAATCGGTCGTATTGGGCAGCTAAATCCAATGGGGACAAATCCTCTAGATTGCGTATGGTCGCATCTCCTTTTTTCTAGATGAATAAATAAATAAAGGGATGATAAATTGAATTATGTATAAAAAATTTTAATAAAGAAAGAAATAAAATGAAATTTTTAAATTAAAAAAAACAAAAAAACTTAACTATCAAAATGATGGCAAACGTTGGATGTTGGATATCTCTCATTCCAGAAATTAAAAAAAAAAAGGTTTTTAAAAAAAATTAAAGTTTCCAATCCAATAATAAATTCTTTCAAAGTATGACTCTCCATACAAAAGCATATTTCAAGAATGAAAATAAAATAAATATGAAAATTTCCCTATCTCGTTTTCACAGATTCAGCAAGCTCCATTGCACCTCACAACAAACCTGCCTGCATGAAAATTTCTAAATCAGTAACCATAGCAGCAGTCTTTTCAAAGAGCTATTTCGGGCCAATCTAACACGCACCACTGTCTTGACCCAAAGTAGCAGAATGTTTAGACTATTAGATAAAACATGATCTAAATTTAGAGCTATACTCTATAACGGCCTGGTCCTTGTTTCAATTTGCTGGGCAAAAAATTCTAATCCTGGGACGTGCCACAGGTGATTTTCTTGCATATGATAACTCCAATTATTTTTTTTTGTTAACTTTTTTACTTTTTCTCCAGATAGCCAAATCAAGCAGTTGGCTACTATGTGTAATAAACACAAAATGTATCAGAAAAAATGGTAAAATTTCAGTTATTCTGTACTAAACAAAAATAAAATGCCACAGCCTTTTAAACATAAAATCTACATTGTAGATGATGACCACCATTACGGGTTGGCAGTCGAATTCGCTATCATGGACGTGGAACTGAGCATTAGCCTTTATAAATTTCAGTGAAATTTTTTTCTCGCCTTAAAACTACGGTAATTTAAGAAAAATAAAATTATTTATATATATATGCTCGAACACTGAGAATAAATTACCGAAATTACTGCGAAATCCAAATCTGTAATATTTCTTCCATCTCCGCGAATCCATAATTGTCATCAAATTTCCATAACGATTACGGATGATCCGTAAAGGTAAGCAGCTATGTCGCAAGACTTTATTTATTCTCCCAGCAGGTCATAGGAGTCGAATTTTCATTTCATATAGTCGAAGTCACTTGTTAGGCATCTTTTATTACACTACCACTATGAAAATGTCTTCCATATAACCTGGTGATCATTGAGTTTTAAGATAAGTCATCAATCATGCCAAACAACCACACTCAAAATCAAAATTATCCCTTTAGGAGACAAGACTTTAAATCGCAAGCTACTTAAGAAGACTAAGTATGAACCCTGTGTTTCACAGAACACATTTTAAAAGGGGAAACAGAAAAACAACAACAAAAAGCGGACTTAGAAAATAAGAGGTTGGAAAGAATTGGCTAAAGCTGATCTGGCTAACCTGAAAGGAATTCCTGCAGGAACTTTGACATATAATAATTCAACAGGAACAATGAGAAGATGAAAATTTAGTCAAAACTTTCATTTTTAAGTATTATGAAAAGTCACAAGGAAAAATGATGAGTGAAAAGTAAAAAAAAAACTTTTATTTTAAAGTACTATTAAAAAGTTATACAAAAACCAAAAATAAAATCTGTTTTGAGCAAAGTTTTTAAAAACCTGGAGACTTGAGACCAGGTCATGAGAAAAATGTGAGCTAATATGTAATGCAACATGAGCTCAAAAGACTTTACAACGGATCCAAAGTCAAAAACAATTATGATAAGACATGACACCTGTAAGACACTAAAAACAAACTTTTTCAACAGAGACAATGCTATTATGGTCTAATTCAGTTGAAGCCGACAATTGGAACACTGCTTTATCAAAACAGTTGCTTAGGTTTTATGAACTGTCAGTAGCATAATATTTTGCTATATATAACTTCTCCTGGTTAATCGAAATGCATGCTGGTTAATTGAAATGATTCAGACTTGACCACAGAGCTGCACATAGCCACAGACTAGAAATATGACATAAAAACATCTAAACCGCCTCTTTGTCCAATCCTGTACTTTTTAATGAGCTATAGCAGCTATATGCTCCTGCTTCTAGTTCTAGCAATCGTACAGTTAAAATAATCTTACCTGCAATAAGAGTGACAGAGTTGATGCATGGCCATGCTGGGCTGCAAAGTGGAGGGCTGTATTCCCATCACGAGTCTGATAACATTAAAAAAAAAAAGCAATAAAATCTAAATTTAATCACATTGAAAAAATTTATATTTGTCTCGAAAAAAAATTCTTGAATTTGATGAAAAATTGTTTGTAAACTCGAACTGCATGATTTTTACCCTTTATTATATGAATTGTCACTTTAATGTATAGCTCAAACTTTCTGAGTAAAATGACCACATTTTCACTCATTCTTATTCTAAATTTAATTCTAAAAAATCCAACTCTTGAAATAAAAAATTCCAAATTTGATGAGGCAAATTATTTTTCATTTCATCTGCATATACCGATTACATCTGCATGGTGGGTCTACAACATAGAGAAAAGGATGTAACGATGAAATGTTACATTTCATTAGACATCAATCAAATCAAAAGATGAAATGGTTCGATAAACACCTAGAAAACCATGTAACTGGACATGTGTAAAAACAACAAAAGTCGAACCTGCAGGTTAATAAGTGACTGTCCCTCCAGAGATGACAGCAACTGATTGCAGATGTCTGCATGTCCACTCCAAGCAGCCAGATGCAAAGGGGAGCAATCCTGACTGTCCAACTGGGTAGGGGATGCTTCGCACTCCAAAAGGATGGACACAATTTCCCTAGATTTTTTTTAAAGAGTCAAGAGACAAAAATTAAAGATGAAAATGATGTATATATGGGTTTAAACAAAAAATCTCCAAAATGAGAGCTTATATTATATAAATCCAAAAACAATTTTACAACAAAAAAAACAAAAACAATATTATCTTCTCTTACACAAAGATATTACAATCATACTCTTATTCATCCATATACTATCTCCATCATACCGTAGTCATCGTTATGTTATAACCTGACACTGAAATCCAAAAGGACTGGCAGTTTGACATCATTATTTGTTTTTTGCACCACTTAGTGAGTTGTCGTTAGTAGAGCTCATGGAAACAAGTTATTTCATTGGTTGAACTATTGAATACAGCTCACGATTTGTTTTCTTTTGTAGCCAAGGACTGGCATTTTGACGTCATTTTTTGGTCAGTGTCAGGCCATAACTTTACGAAGGCCACGATAATACTCTCCAACCCCCCACCCCTCTGCGATCTAAGTTTCAAAGCCATTCGCTGCAAAAAGTTTGAATTAAACCAAATCATAATTACATCATCACCATTAGGACATTTTATCCTCACATTACTAACATTATTTTTACAGCTTGATCAGGTTTACAAGTAATTTACCAGACTACAGCATCAGAGATTAGTCAAGTGCACAATAATTGAATACAGTTTTCTACACTGAGCACACTGTAGAGTGTTAATCTAAATCATGTTTTATGTGCACTATGGTTAAAATAACTATTTCAAAAATTGTTAGGATTTTTTCATGGCCAATAAAATACCCTTACTTTAATTGTAAACATTTAGTATTTATAGCATATTATAGTATTTATTATCGTTGTTGCTTTCGTGGTTATTTTTGTCATTAATATTTCATTGTAGTATGAACTTTGTACATTTATGATTCAATCGATCTTGACCAGTTTTCAATTACCAGTATTCTATGATTGTATTTTTCGATTGATACATTTTTCCTGACATTCAAAGTTGTGTAAAACTGTCTGTGAATGACACAATACAAGCTATATGAGATTCTGTAATTATAAACTATTGTATAAGGCATTACACCTGAGTAAGGTGAGAGCATGTGAGTAAAAGAGCCTTTTTCAATAACTCAATTATACGCCGCTACAGCGGAGCTCAACACTGGGACCTTCCCGTTTGAAGGCACGTGTCATACCACAAAGCTGCACAACTTTAATTGTAATCAGTCATCAATCGTCATCAATAATGATAATGTTAACGACAACAACAAAAATATTAATAATAATAATAATAATAATAATAATAATAATAATAATAATAATGATGATGACTTATCAAATATCAATTTTATACATCACAAATCATAATATTTGTTCATATCTTACTGCATAAAGATTAGCTCTCCAATGGAGTATCCATCAACTATATTATCTGGAATTATTGTGCGGCTATGTGGTCTAGTGGTGTGACACTCACTTTCGGATCAGAAGGACCTGGGTTCGAGCTTGCTCGGCGCATAGTTGAGTCCTTGGAGAAGGCTCTTTACTCATACTCATATTCTCTCACCGTACTCAGGTGTAAATTGAGTACCTAGCCGATAACCGCGATGTCTCTGTCCGAAAAAAATTGTAACATCGTCTAACTGGCGTCATGTCCCGTCCTAAATGTTAAATGTTGCTGTTACAGGGACCCATTATAAAGCACTTTTGAGCACATGTAGTGAATATTGCGCTATATACAAGCTCAATTTTTTTTTTTTAATCTAGAAAAATTCAAAGTTGGAGAGGATTCTTCCTCTCACCATGACTTACTTGTGTCCATTTAAAGCAGCTAAGTGCAATGGGGTGTCGCCACTTCCATCCACACAATTCACATTGGCACTCTTCAAATTCAAGAAACTGGGGATGAAAAGAAAACACCTACATCAACATTCAATGAGTTGCGTAATTCCTCTAAAAAATCTGCTTTCCAATCTCTACATAATACAGTAACTGTATACTCTTACAAACGCATTTCTGATGAAATTCAGAGAAACAATACCGGAAGTCTTTTACTGTTTGTTGCGACTTTTAAATAATAATAATTATAGAATAAGAATATACAGTTACATGTTACTTTCTCTTCAATTAAAAAAAAAATAAAAAGAATATTTCACTTTTATCTTCTAGTAAGGAGAAAATTGAACTGATCCTGTTAAATGTGAACTTTAAATCTAACACAACGAAGCCAACACAACCTACACACTTCATTCATGAGAGAAACCAAACAAACAAAACCAATCATCAGACAGATGCTGCAAACTAAGCTGATCAAAACAGAAAAAGTTCTATAACTCTCACATGCAGTGAAAAATTATCCTCACTGGGATTTTTCTTTTCTTTTTTATTGATCCATACTATCTATTTAACTATTTATAACCACTCTTAAAAATTGAAAAAGTGGGAGAAATTCAATATACAGGCACCACTTCAATGATTATTAGAAACTATAATACTGAGTTGCTACCTGGAGTTAAAATTAAAGTTTTATTTATCAAAAGAAACTGGACTAGTAAATTTAAAGTTAACGTCTGCAATCAGGGTCTTCATTTTGTTAGGGTTTGAACTCCCAGTACTCTCAGGCATAACTGATAACTAACCAAGATCGCCCACAATTTTCGCTCGACTGAAAAGTTTTAAACCAAAAAAATAAAGAAAATGCGTCGTTTTAGTGGCCTGACAGAGGTCAATTTGTTTCTTTCAATGGATAAATAAAACTAACTCAAGGTGAGAAACTAATAAGTAAATTTACTGAGTCATTGAAGCGGGCGTCTGTATGAAATTTCCTCCGAAAAAGCAGAGAAACACTACACAATAAGTTTAAAATTCGGGTCGGGGCCAAAATAACAACACAATACAAAGGCTCAAATGGACTTGGAGCAACAAACAATAAATACCCTACATAATAAAAACAAATAAATTTATGCAAATCAATTCAAATACTTTTAATTTTGACTTATCAATGAAATTGTATTGTTGTAGGTATTTAGATTAGATTTGTACCAACCCAGTATCTCCTTCCCACTATTTTCTGGCATTCACACCTAATAAAAACTGCCAGCTCTACTCTCTATAACTAGAAGATAGACTATAAAGTATAAAGATTTGATTTTAATTTTTAAAAGTAAAAGTCCTACCTGATTTTTTTTTTCTTTTTTAACCTCTTCATACTCAAATAAGCTGATCACATTCATATTTAGGTGAGACTGTATTCAAATAACACTTTGATCTATTTTTGAATTCAGGAGGAAGAAGGACATGAATTGAGAATAGAAATAGACAAACGACAAATTATCAGCTGATAAGTCAGCAGACAGCAATATTTTTTCCACCAGTCAGTCAGATTCAGAACCGTCTAGTTTAATGGATCTGTTTACTTACTTTAAGCTTGATATCAGAAATTATCAAAAGCTTATAAATTGACTTACTTATATTATCAAACAAAATGTACTTAGAAAGTTTTAATAACCTTTTGGACAGTGAGGATAGGGCCCCTCCTCCTGCACCTTTGGAACCTTTGGCTTTGCTGCCAAGACGACTAGCGAGAAGTTTTTCTATCGCAGATACACTGCCTGTCCGGCATGCCTCAAGTAAATCTTGGTCTTTTCCCATCGTAAATTATGAGTCTGTCACAAATTACCAATTCCATACATCCTTCACACGGCGCCCTTTAATTCGAAATTTCCTTTGAAATAATCAATAGACATCAATACTGAACCTAAGTTCATCAGTCTATTATTTACTTCCCTTTTATTTCCGTACTTTTTTTTTTTTTCTTGATGGTGATTGCGCCCCCTGGACATACCGAATGCCGAAGCTTCAAAGAAGATCATTGGTTATCGATGTCTCACAGCAACAAATCAAAAATCGTGTACTATGTAGTAGTCACGTGGATTGTTTCCCAAAAATAGTAACATGTTGTAAACACCAACATTTATTACAAGACGAGAACACAACGAGGGCCAGTTAACTCATATCGTCGCAACCTTCAACAAGAGGAATTATTATCGTGCGAATTTGATTGTTTTTACTTCACATAAATTTCAGTTATACAACAATGGCTAAGTCAGAGCTGCTCAATGTGGTGAGTATATTTCAATTATTTTACCTCCATATTGTAGGTACAATGGGATACCTTGAAATAATAGTGTGTTGAGGGAAGAAAGAGAAGATGAACATGGAGCCAGCTGAGCCCGCCCTCGTTTCTTGTTGTACATAATAAAACACAAGAGAAAAAATGTAAACAATGAACCATTCGGGTCATTGCGATTGTCTTCCAAATGACTAGATATATGAAACTTATTATTATTCCATTATTTTGTCATTATATTCCGCCCTAAATATCTCAAACTAGACTGACCTGGTTGCTCACTCGTGGCTTGAAGCCTGATGTGTTGCGTCACCAGCTCAAGGAGACGTAACGTTTCCAGTCTCTGGTATTCAGCCAGTCATTCACATGTGATCTACTTAAAAATTTCGTTTTGCCTATATATATATATATATATATATATTATATATATATATATATATATATATATATATATATATATATATATAACGAAATTATATATATATATATATATATATATATATATATATATATATATATATATATATATATATATATATATATATATATATATATAGGCAAAACGAAATTATATATATATATATATGTGTGTGTGTGTTTGTGTGTATACTAGATATACATTTTTTATTACATCAATTTCAAACGTTTATTATCAGCCTTCATATTCATGTTTTGATTCACGATTCAACGGATCACAACATTATTTTGCTTATTCTCTGCTTCATTGGCTGCCTGTTCAACACTTACGTTTTAGTAACTGACCCTTCCTACCTTTCGGAACTAATTGAAAGATATTCAAGATCCAGCCCCTTACCTTTGGCCAGTGATTCCACCATACTAGATAGTTGCCCCTCGGATACGCAATAAAAATCGGGAATGAGATCCTTTTCTCTTTATGGGCCCTCTGTTTGGAATGCCTTGCCACGGAGCATTCGTGACAAAGAATCATTATCTTCTTTAGAACTCATCTGTTCTGATTTTATAAGTTGATATGATGAAAAGTAAGATAAGATATGCGTCTGGTTTGTGTTGTGCGTGTGAGTTAGTGAGTGGGTATGTCTCAGCCAAAGTAATCTGTATTTTAAGCGCTTAGACTTAGAGTCACTGTGTAGGCCCCTATATTAGCCTGTCTCAAATTTCTGAGAGCAGAGTGCATTGATAATAATCTACCGATAATAATGAAAAAGTAGTCCTTCGGTGCCATGAGGCCCATGGAGCGGAAGTTTATCCCGGTTTCTATAGCGTGAAACTGACAATAGCAATTGCCTGTATTATGTATTGATTGTTGAGATGATCGTGCCTGTTTTGTTAACTCACCTCAGCAACTTTAATTATAATGTGTTAACTATGAAATTGAGATTGGACCTGTAGTAATGTGGTGAGAGATTTTATTATGGAGTTATCATATAAAACTCGGAAGAGTATCTCTTCTTATTCTTTTACCATTTTAATTACTTTGGCCGACATCAAAGAGGTTTTTGTTATGTTAATTTATTTGAAATTCCTCATCTATTAATATTTTAAAAAACGTTCTGACTCATGTTAACATATTTGTTTACTTTTATCATGATGCACTGAGCATATGTCGTTTTTATTTGTGAAACTGTGTGTATGAAACAATGCCAGGTGCCTTCCTGTTCCCTGATGTGTCACATATTTTATGATTTATAGTAGTAACCGAGCACGAAGTATGGCCTTTATTAATTTAGAAAATGAGATTGTTTTGGGCTTTGTTGTTGTTTTGTTTGTTTGTTTGATTTAATTCACACCTCGGTAGCAATAGTGAGGACGGCGTTCCACATCTATTGTCTTACAACTCTGAGGTTTCGTGTTGTAAAGAATTCCGGTCTTTGTGAGCAGGTAGAAAAAAACATGACCGTGGATAAAGTAAAGAATGTAAAATTGAGTGAGCTAATACTCGTAGCATTCATGCTTGAATCGATTGGGGGATTTAACGAACGCATATCTCTGCCTCATCCCCCCCCCACCCCGTTTTATTTCACAAATTAATGTCTGCCGTGAACATATATTTTTTTGTGCGGGGGGGGGGGGTTGTTTCTTCTATCTGAGCTACTATTCTATACATTAGCAGTGTGTAAATGATATTACGACAGTCCAATTGATGTTTACTGTGTCGCTGTATTTCTTTGGTGCCGTGATCATTTAATTTTGTATTTTGTGGTGATTATCTTTTCATTGAGCAGGAGAGGGATCGATGTTGGCATCTTGAGTAAAAATCTTAACCCCTATTGCCAAATTTGGTCATATTCTCGAACCTGGTTCGGGTACCTATGATTTATCTTTACGATGCAAGGTTGCCAAATTTCCGTATATTTACGGGACGCGGTACATTATAAACCCTAAGTATATTTTCACTCAGGGGGGAGTCAGTACATGATGTCTTTTTGCTGGAGTTCAGCAATCAGAGATGCGTCATTCAAAATTCAATGCGTTTTTTGTAAAAGTTCAGTTCATTTGTGCCACCTGAATGATGAAATTTGTTCTTTGATCCACGCCACTTGAGTCACCTAAATCGATTAACTATAACACTGTGATAAGTCGTATTACGCGCAGGGGCATATTATATGTACTCTTGTGACCTATCCCTTGTTTTCATCCAATCAGATTAAGTCTTGTCGTGGGTGTGTTTTGGGGTCCTTATTTGTAGTGTTGTCTACGTCATTGAGTGGCTGGTCCCGTGACGGTCTTTAAATCCACGTGTTTAGTCTATTGTATTTCCCTTCGGTATTGAAACATTTTATATTATTTTGTCACCTTGCCAAGAGCCCAAGTTATCTTGACTGCATCGCTTAAAGTGGGTATAGATAGAATGCGCTTGGCCAAGGAGTTCACAACATTGCCATCCGGAAGTATAACGGACCAACACACAAACTCTGTGTAACCATGAACTTTTATAGTCTTTTTAATAGTTTAGTGAGAACAACTCACAAACGCGGATGGCAAAAACAATAACAAAGGCCTGAGTGACGTCATCTGCATACTATCTATAGAAGATCGTAAAGTGGGTATAGATAGTATGCAGATGACGTCACTCAGGCCTTTGCTATTGTTTTTGCCATCCGCGTTTGTGAGTTGTTCTCACTAAACTATTAACCAGACTATAAAAGTTCATGGTTACACAGAGTTTGTGTGTTGGTCCGTTATACTTCCGGATGGCAATGTTGTGAACTCCTTGGCCAAGCGCATTCTATCTATAGAAGATCGAGGACAGAACTCTTTGTTGTTGAATGTAGCAAGTCGTTTATAGATAGTTTAGTATGCGCTTGGCAAAGGAGCTCACAACATTGCCGTCTCTTTGAGTTGTAAAATTTTATATAAAGAATTTAATGAACGTGATTATTTTGCTCCAGTCCGACTTATATTCCACCAACGTGTGCATATTAAGTTCATGATGCATTACGTAACATACCTGCCGAATCTTACGAATTTTTCGTAATTTTACGAATTTTAGACTGGTTTCATGGCCATTTACGAAATGTTATGGAAGATTACGAATTTTTATTCTCAGTAGTGCTCATATAATGATGACAGTAATAAGGTTAATAATAATAATAGTGATAAGAAGAAGTCCTAAAGTTTGACGTAAAAATTACTAAATTTGAAGTTTTCAATTTGGCAGATCTGACTTAGATTCTGTGCTCTTTGTTTGATGAAAAGGGGTGAATATCATGCATTTTGGGTTCGGTATTTTCCTTCTTCGGGTTCGGTTTTCCTCCCGTTTTCGCTACAATGTGGCCAAGTCGGGGGGGGGGGGGGGGGGGGGGTGAGAGAGTAAGAGAGGTTTACTGTTGTGTGACTATTGTTGTTATGGATAGTATGAATTTGACGTCACTCAGGTCTTTGTTATTGCTTTTTGCCATCCGCGTTTATGAATAATTCTCACTGAACTGTATTGACCAGACTATAAACGTTTAGGGTTACACACATAGTTCAGTGTGTTCTGTCGTTTTATTAAGGAGTACAGTATGTGCTATTTGGTAAACGTTGCATATACTGTGTTTAAAAAAACAACGGCAGTGTTGGTCCATTATACTTTCGGATGGCAATGTTGTGGGTTTCTTAGCCAAGCGCATGCTATCTATAGGACCGACAAATCGATGGCATTGTTGTCTGTCCGTCCGTCCGTCCGTCCGTCCAACCACCCGCTCGATCTCCGTGTTTCTCTTTGCCAGTTTTTCCATCGTGGCTCTTTTGTTTTCTTTCATAACAACGACACCGTTTACGCTGATGACAGGACATTGCCGCGTATAGAGAGTGGATTGTGATTGCTTTGCTGATGGATCGGCTCCCGAGCCGCTATTTTGGGATGCCTTTGTTATTCGGGGTCATTGTTTTCCTTGGCGCTTATTGAATTGCTCTGTCCTTTGCAGTTTTGTTGGATTATTTTTCTTTTGTTTTTTGTTGTTTTTTTTTTTTTTTTTTTGGTTTTTTTTTTTTGTTTTTAATTTGCAAGTGATGCTTTTAACCATTTGCCCTCAATGATCCCGTTGCCCGTATTGTCTCACGATGCTTAAGTTTTGTTGGATTTTTAAAAATCAACTTTTATATAGCGCTGTATCCACTAAACGTGCTCAAAACGTTTTAGGAGAGGTCCCTGGCCAACAGCAACACTTGACATGTAGGACGGGACATGACGCCTAATAGGCGATATTACAATTGTTTCTGACAGATACAATGCTGTTAACGGCCGGTACACATTTTACAGTTGAGTACGGTGAATGAAGAGTCTTTCCAGGGACTCAACTGTGCTCTGAGCGAGGCTCGAACCCAGGACCTTCGGATTCGAACATAGCCGCTCGGTGCGTAGCTAACTTTGTTAATTGGTAATGTGTGCAGTGGCCGGTTTACAGCTTGAAAATCAACCGTCATAATGTTTCGGTGCAATTGGTCACAAATTACGGTTCGTATTTACGTAACATTCTGCACAGAATCCGTAGACTGGTGGGGGGGGGGGGGGGGGTATTTATTTAGTTTTTAAAATGTACTGCGCAGTAGTCCTTGTCGTTTTTTTTATGACCCAGTTTGCTTAATGCTCTGTGTCAGTTTATAATAATAATAATAATGTCGTGCCGTCAGTTCTATATTTCGCACTACTGCGTCAACCATCTACCACCCGTAACTTCCGCCTCTGTTCTTGTTTAAATCCCCTCTCCATTATGCAACAGCGCAGCTTGGATTTATATTATCTTGTTTACATTTTTGCTCACCGATGCGTGTCGAGTTTCTTTCTTTGTCGCTTTTCCACGAAGATTGTTGCAAGCTTGGGCGATTTCGTTTTCGTGTTGACGTCCACTACTAGAGGTCAAGGTTGAACGTGAGAAGTGTTGATTTTTTCTTTTTAAACTGGCCATCGAGACGTAAACAAGGGATACTGTCGATACGGTTTTAATGATACACAATGAACAATTTATTTGCTGAAGTTCACAGCTTTAAGTCAGTTATATTTTTGAATGTCAACAAATAGTTGGATGGGTGCCATAATTTTATGTAATGCGTACAATTACGCACTTGATTTTATATCTTTTTTGTGTGTTTTTCGTGTATTCACCCTCCCTGTGTGTTGTACATTTGCCTTTATTTTTACGTTTGTTTTTGTTTTTCATGTCGCGGTTGGATGTGACATATTATTATGGTCCATCTCTCTCTCTCTCTCTCTCTCTCTCTCTCTCTCTCTCTCTCTCTCTCTCTCTCTCTCTCTCTCTCGTGTGTTTGGGGGTGGGGGGGGGGGGCGCGAACTTTCTACTCTCATCTTGTCCAAAGGGTCGCAAGTGGGTGCTTTTTTCCCCTTCAACTCTGGTGCAGTGACATCTATAGAGTTTATTATGTTATGAAGTCCTAGCTCTGGTGGCTTTGGTTTGTTTGTTTATTTTATCATGTGTATTGGGGCGGGCATTTTCACTCATGAGTACAGGTCAAACCGCTCACTTATTTTCATATAATTCTAAATCAATTTCATTTCGAGCTTGCTCATGTGTGTGTGTGTGATTGTACTTTTGTGTTACGTAATGGTTTATCGCTTGGATGTAGCCTATACTAGGCTCTATCAGTAGATATGATAAGCATAATAGAAGTATAACAAATAGACTGGCGTTATTAAAGAAACAAAAATAAGACAACAACAAAAAATTCAAGGAAGAGGAAAGTGGGCCGTCGATCGTTGACCGAGTTTAAGAGAAAACTGTTACGTACGTCGTCTTGTCATATCCCAGCGACTACTATCTTAGCTCCCTTACAGTCTCCAGCGGTTTGTTGAATGATTGTAATCCGTGTGGGACGCTGGACTTTGACCGGCTCTTCCAATGACTGTTGTCATTATTACGTAATTTGGCTGCCTTTGCTGTGTAACGGTGTCAAACTGTAACGGTTTGTTTTTGTTTTCGGTAACTGACGACCATGACGGTGCGCGGCATCATCGGTCCTTTATTTGTTTATTTCTTTGTGGCTATGTGGTCTTTGTGGTATAGCACTCGCTTTCGGATCAGAAGGTCCTGGGTTCCAATCTCGCTTGGCGCAGAGTTGAGTCCTAGGAAAAGGCTCTTTACTCACATTCTCTCACCAACTCAGTTGTAAAATGAGTACCTTTGTTTGTTTGTTGTTTTTTTTCTTGGGTTTTTTTTTTTTTTTTTTGGTTTTTAGAAAACCGAGCATTGAGGCGACGGGTACTCTTGTTGTGACCGCTATGTTATTGACTTTTTCTTTTTCTTTTTTTTTTTTTTTCCAAATGGGAATATTTAATGGGTGGACAATGTTATAGTCTTCCGTCACGCACTGGAGGTCAAGAATGATAGCCTTGATGGGGACTCTCTCTTTCTCTCTCTCTCTCTCTCTCTCTCTCTCTCTCCTTTTTACAATATTTATCTCTCTCTCTCTCTCTCTCTCTCCTTTTTACAATATTTATCTCTCTCTCTCTCTCTCTCTCTCCTTTTTACAATATTTATCTCTCTCTCTCTCTCTCTCTCTCTCTCTCTCTCTCTCTCTCTCTCTCTCGCTCTCTCCTCTTCCAGTCTTCTATTTCTCCGGTTTAAAAAAAATATATATTTGTAAGTTTCCGCTTGTGTGAATGCCCTGCGTCGTGTCAACTGTCACCATTTATATTTATAATAATATTTAATCTCTTGGCGTATGTCATTGTTCTGTCGGGCATGGGGTGCAATTAGTTGTTTGTTGCTTCTCCTCACTCTTCCCTTCTGGAGTTATCGGGGGTTCGGTGCACAGACTACGAGGAGTCCTGTATTCTCTATGGTTCGGTGGCCCTGTGTCATCAGCTGCTGTAGTCTTTCAGAACCACAATGCTCGTGGGGTCGGATTTTATCATTGCTTCTATTGCGTTAAGCGGTCAAAGGAGAGAGAGAGAGAGAGAGAGAGAGAGAGAGAGAGAGAGAGAGAGAGAGAGAGAGAGAGAGAGAGAGAAAATAAGTAGGAATGAAATATCTGTTCAATGTTATAGTTATCATTTAACGTTATAACAAGTTTAGCTAAATGACAAATTGCCATATTTATGGACATTAAAGATCTATTATTATTATTATTATTATTATTATTATTATTATTATTATTATTATTATTATTGTTATTATTATTATTATTATTATTATTAGCTGTTGCTTGCCACCCTTTGCGTAGGACTCTAGATTACGGGAGGACAAGGAGGTGAAGTCGTTGTGGAAAAAGTAAATCTCGACTTCACCCGGGATCAACCTTGGTCCCTTTGCGTGTGACGCGAATGCTCTTCTACTTCTAGCTGAGCCATCGGGTCCCCCTGTGCTGATGATGGATCTTTTGGAAAGGGTGGTCAGTGAGCTCCAGATTGTTTTAGCCTTCTCGTTACCGTCCATAGGAAAATCGTCACATTCATTACGGTGAAACCAACAATTTTATTATTCTGATATCCTTTTGTACATCGGAAATTATACAAAAAGTATTTTGTTATAGCGATAAAGGTTAGACTCTGGACAATATCATGTTTAGAATGTACTTGTTCCTTTTCTGTTTAGGTAGAATAAAATCTATAGATAGTTCGAAGATGACGTCACTCAGGTCTTTGTTATTGTTTTTTGCCATCCGCGTTTATGAGTAATGCTCACTGAACTGTATTAACCAGACTATAAACGTTCATGGATACACACAGTTTTGTGTGTCGGTCCGTTATACTTCCGGATGGCAATGTTATGAGCGTCTTAGCCAAGCGCATACTATCTATATTTGTGTGTTGGGTGGCTGTGAAGTTTCAGGGGAAATTCTGAATATGGCTGGTAAGGATAATTTTAATTGAAGTGCTCTCGAGCCAATGCAGATGAATATTCCCTATTGCATCAATGACAATTTTAGCCCCAAGCCCCATAATTATTGCTTTCCGCTTCTTTCGGGGTCATACAGTACACCGACCCAGAACGGTGCACATCACTCACTCACTCGGCAATAATTTCCCTTGTCGGGATGTAACACACTAGAGTATACATGATACAAGTATAATTTTTTTTTGTATTCGTCCGAATAATGATATTCAGTGGCCTGTGTAACCCTTGATGCCAGACTCGGCTACATTGATAAAGTAAGTAGACTTCTGTGTAGTTCGATGTAATTAGTTTCCTATCGATTACTGTGTACGGTTAATTGTACTCGATTCTTTCTGGCGTCGTAGTCATGGGGTCTATGATCTTTTTTTCTTTTTGGTCTTTTTGTTTTCCTTTTAGCTGAGCTATTTCTTTCTCTCTCTCTCTCTCTCTCTCTCTCTCTCTCTCTCTCTCTCTCTCTCTCTCTCTCTCTCTCTCTCTCTCTCTCTCTCTGTCGTGCGGCTAGGTGGTCTAGTGATGTGACACTCGCTTTCGGGTCGGAAGGTCCTGAGTTCGAGCCTCGCTCGGCGCATAGTCCGTGGATAAGACATGAGCATGTTTAGTGGATATTGCGCTATATAAACGCTCACTTTTAATTAATTTTTTTTCTATCTCTCGTGCGATTCATGTTGCCACCAGTAGTCTACCCTTAGCCCGTGTTCTTGTGTGAGTCCAATGCACGTTGGTTCTGGTTAAACTTCATTGTGTCCAGTCTAAACACGCGACACTGTTCTTGTCAGCTGGAAATGAAGCATTCTTGTGTTTTTGTGTTGGTGCTGGTTTTGATTTTCTTCGAATTCCGATTTCTACCGGAATTTATAGATTTGTTGTTGCTGTTGTCTGTGTATGGTACGTCTACTCTTGCTACAGAACTGGCCCATGTTCTTGTGATAGTCCACGAGACATGACGCCTATTAGGCGATAATACATTTTTTTCCCAGAGAGAGAGAGAGGGAGGGAGGGAGAGAGCTCAGCTTAAAGGAAAACAAAAAGACCAAAAGGGTTTACACGGTGCTCGCGGAGCTTTTCTTTTTACCAGCCAAACCATGGCTTTTATTACATACATACACATGGCCACGAGGCGCATGGAACTAGAGTTTGTGCAGATTTCTCTAGCGTTGGACGGACGGTGGAAATTGCTTGCTACTTTTGGATAGCACACCAGACTTAATCACTGCTGCAAAGAGGGGTGTCATGAAGGATCTCGATCTCATCCGGAATTTATCCCGGCCTCTTTGAGTCTGAAGCGAGTGCTCTACAGACTTACCTAGACGGACCACACGCACATAGTATCGATTTTCATTTTTATTGTATTCAGTTATGAGATGTCCCCATCAGAAGATAGGATGTTGAATGAAAACGCCTGTATTGAAAATGATAATGATATTGGACTTTTTTTCATCCAAAGAGGAAATTTTTGTACAGACGTATAAAATGTCGACTTTGATACATACATGAATATAATATACGTAAATATATGTGGTAAAGTAAAAATTGGTAATAGGTATATCGTAATAATATTGTAGGCTGTAGGAATAATTACTTAGGCGTCTAGTATAAATTTCTAGGGACGTACATATTATATAATTGTACTTAATTGTATTTATTTGTGTTTGTTTGTGTGTGTGTGTGTGTTTGTTTGTTTGTTTTGTTTCTAATCGGCTGGGTGCATCGTTTGTGCCAATTAATTTGGATTGGCATGGCACCGTAGCCAACTGTTATTACATGTTCATGTATATAGATGGCATTGCATGGCACTCGTTATGCCTGGTCGCTTACCACCAGAGGTCGTCTCGATACGGGCAGGGTTTACACGGTGCTCCCCGAGCTTTTCTTTTTACCAGCCAAACGTTTGCCAGGTACACAAATTTCATTTGTAGTAATATTTGGCTTCATCGACGAGCTGAAGTGATGGTGGTGGTGGTCGTGGTTGTGGTAGCTTGTGCTTTTATAATGTAGCGCAATCCACTAAACCTGTTCAAAGCACTTGACGAAAGTGGAACTGGTAGTGGTTGAAGTTGTAGTAGCTTTTAGTTGTTTTTGTTGTTGTTGAGCTAGTAGCTGTTGGAAACGACTCAATGGTTTCAGGATTGGTAGAGATCTGAACAAGTGTGTTTGAAAGGCGCCAGACAAAGCAAGAAAGAAAAATGCAAGAAAAGTAACCATCCCAAAAAAAATCAGTCCAGCTCGGCTGGAGATTGAACTGCAGACCTTTTGATTACCGATCAGACGTGCTACCATTACACCGCAGAGGATTGAGTATTGGTGGTATACGTAACCTTCAAAGTTTATTGTCTATTAGAGGGAGTTTATTGAGACGTAATCAACCAGCGGAAGTTAGAATAGCTACGACAATCCGTGCCAAATTTTAGTTATAATATTACAAACACGTGTGGGCGAAAGGATGTTTACCGATTTGACATGACTTGATCTAGATACGTATCGTCTACTATTAAAACGTTTTGAAACAATCAATCAAAGTTTCAGGTCTCTGTAATTGAATTGACACTTACTGTCTTCTATCCCCTTATATCTGTTTTCGAACTTGCTTTCTGTCTTTGTCTTGGAATAAGATTACTCGGTTTTGCCCTGATCGTAGTGCACGACTGGGAGGGAAACAGACAAATGCATAGTTATTGTTTTGGGAGATGTCCCCCCCCCCCCACCTTATAAATCATCTATCTGTTATGTATTGTTAAATTTGTTATTTTGTATATTCCTCTATAGTGGGATCTTGTCTGGCTGAGACATTAAGGTGATCTCAAACTAAGTAATCTACATATGTTCCTTATTTGAATATTTCCCCTTTGTCTTACTTTTTCCTCAAGTCCTTTTAATTGTAAATCTAGAATCTTTTCACTATCCAATTTTCTTCCTTTTTACTGCCGCTGATATGACCTAAATGTGTTACAAGCGCTGTAAAACCCTTAAAAACAACAACAACAAAAAAAAAAAAAGAAAACAAACAACAACAGGTCTCTATAATTCAGTCTCTGGTAATGGTAAACAAATCTATTGGCACCGAGTCAGTTCCAAAGTCCAGTATGTGATTTCACGGTTATTGGGTAACTCGTGTGTGTGTGTGTGTGTGTGTGTAGGTTTGCGTGCTGGCTAGGGCTAGGGCTGGATATCAAATTAAGGAGCGTGCACCGGTATAAGATAAAGAACTGAACAAGTGTGTATGAAAGGTGCCAGACATAGCAAGGAAGAAAAATACAAGAAAAGTAACCATCCAAAAAAAAAAATCAGTCGAAATCGACTGGGAATCGAACCTCAGACATTCTGATTACCGGTAATCAGGTCTGAGGTTCGATCCCCAGTCGAGGTCAACTGATTTTTTGGGATGGGTTTGTTTGGGTTTTTTTTTTTTCCTTGTATTTTTCTTTCTTGCTTTGTCTGGTACCTTTCATACACACTCGTTCAGTTCTTTGTCTAGGGCTGGATACTGGTAATGTCAACACAGTTGTTATGAAGTTACGACCCGGGATGATACGCGACTATGCTGCCCTACTCTGAACAAACACAGTCCTTCAAAATATCGATCTGTTTGTTAATTGAGATTTTTATATAGTGCAATATCCACTAAACATACTCAAAACGTTGTACAAGGGGTCTCTGGACAACATATATAAAAGCTCTTTTCTTTTTTCTTGTCAAATTCTCTTAAGCGTGGGACTTCGAAATTATTTCTTTTTATCGATCAATGTATGTATGGAGGGCGAGATTTATGGCCCCCAATTTTTAAAATTAAAATGTGTTGTTCGTGTATGTTTGTTTTTTTTTTTTTAAGTTTGTTTGTTTTTTTTTTGGTTTTTTTTTTTTTTGTTTGTTTGTTTTTGTTTTTTTTTTTTGGGGGGGGGGGGGGTGTGTGTTTTGTATTTTTTAAAAAAAAATTTTGTTGTTTTTTTGTTTTGTTTTTTTTTTTTGGGGGGGGGGGTGTTTTTCTTCGTAATTTGGTTTGATACTCACTACTTGCCTAAACAAACCAGACCGGATGCTAGGATTTTCCTGTTAACCTTCGTAAGCTAATTGGAATTTTGTGTCAGCAGTGTCGGTTGGTGGCGAGCAAAGAACGAGAGAGTAAAGGGTGAGAGTTTGGAGAGAGAGAGAGAGAGAGAGAGAGAGAGAGAGAGAGAGAGAGAGAGAGAGAGAGAGAGAGAGAGAGAGAGATTCTTAATGGACAATTATAGTCATTATTTTGAAGCGTCACTCACTGTTGTCATCCTGGTGTATCATCGTTGTTTTACTACTGTAGGGGATGTCGTGTTCGGCGGTGTAAGAGAGCACAGTTTTGGACTGCAAGATGGGCGCGGATAGTCCATTTTGGTTATATTTTCCTTGCTGTATCTGTTCTTTTACACGCGTGTAGTCTTCATTATTTGCTCTACTGTAAAGGAGACCATAGATTTGGACTGCAAGATAGGGCGCGTGTAGTCAATTTTGGGTATATCCTCCTTGCTGTATCGGTTCTTTTACACACTTGTAGTCTTCATTATTTGCATCTCTGTAGAGGAGACTATAGATTTGGACTGCAAGATAGGACGCCGTTAGTCAATTTTGGCTATATTCTCCTTGCTGTATCGGTTGTTTTACACACTTGTAGTCTTCATTATTAGTACTACTGTGGACTGCAAGATAGGGAGGGCGCCGTTAGTCAACGTTAGCTATATCCTCGTTTGTTTGCTGTGTCGGATCTTTTACTGTACTGTAAAGGGCATGGCTGTGTAAGAGACCATATGCTGCAAGATAGGGCGCTGTTAGTCAATTTTGGGTATATCTTCCTTGCAGTGTCTGTTCTTTTACACACGTGTAGTCTTCATTTTTTGCACTACTGTTAAGGAGACCATAGATTTGGACTGCAAGATAGGGCGCCGTTAGTCAATGTTGGCTATATCCTCTTCTGTTTGCTGTGTCGATTCTTTACACTGTAGTCTTCATTATTTGCACTACTCTAAAGGGCACGGCTGTGTAAAAGACCGTGGATTTGATTTGGACTGCAAGATAGGGCGCGGATAGTCCATTTTGGCTATATCCTTTTGTTTGCTGTGTCGGTTCTTTTGCACACGTATAGTCTTCATTATATGTACTAATTAAAGGGTGTGGCAGTATAAGAGACCATATAATATTTGCACTGCAAGATGGGGCGCGGATAGTCAATTTGGGCTATATCCTTTTGTTTGCTGTGTCGGTTCTTTTACACACGACGTGTAGTCTTCATTATATGTACTAATTGAAGGGCGTGGCAGTATAAGAGACCATATAATATTTGCACTGCAAGATAGGGCGCGGATAGTCAATTTTGGCTATATCCTTTTGTTTGCTGTGTCGGTTCTTTTACACACGACGTGTAGTCTTCATTAATATGTACTAATTGAAGGGTGTGGCAGTATAAGAGACCATATATTTGCACTGCAAGATGGGGCGCAGATAGTCAATTTGGGCTATATCCTCAGTGCTGTATCTGTTCTTTTACACACGTGTAGTCTTCATTATTTGCACAACAGTGCTGTAAAGGATATTATGGCAGTGTAAGAGAGCATAATATATTTGGACTACAAGATAGGGCGCGGTTAGTCAATTTTGGCTATATCCTCCATATCCTCTTTTGTTTGCTGTATCTGTTGTTTCACGCACGTTAAGTCTTTATTATTTTCACTATTCCCCCCCCCCCCCCTTTCAGCATCCACAATAATTCCTAACATAGTTAAAAATAAATCCTCAAAATAAACGTCAATAACGCTTTGCAAGTGCACCTCTCATTGTTATTATATATTTCACTTAAATTGTATCTAATAGTATATTTACATAGAATTGAATGGAGATTTCACGGTGAAATAAAAGTTAATAGTAATAGTATATATTTACATAGAATTGAAAGGAGAACAGAGCATCGAACACATCATAAAGGGTTCACAGCTAAGGCCGTTTATATACATAATACAAGTCTGATATCCCAACGCGATTTCGGTCTTAATTAACCCTCTCCTTACCAACTATAGGAAAATTGTCACATTCGTTACGATACAACCAACATTTTTCTTTTTCAAATTTCTTTTGTACACCATCAGCATTTAAAGAAAATGACCAGTGTGATGTAGAGCGTGTTTTGCTTAAGACAATTATGTACGGCAAGAATTTTACTGCTATTATGTCTGAGTGATAAAAAAAAATATATTTTGTGTTAGTCGGGTGTGAAGTTTTGGGGTAAATCATGAAAATGGCTGGTAAGGAGAGGGTTAAACAGTGTTGGTATATGTGAGACCATTCATGTTCATGTATTGAATTCTTTGAGTAATGTTATATTCATCATTTATTTTATAATTCTTGGAGATTTTTTTTTTGTTTTTTAAGGTGTGTGTGTGGTGGGGGGGGGGGGGGTTGCATTTCGAGATTTTACATTTGAAATTGTGCAACGGATGCATTACTGGATCTATACATGCTCCTTGATATTTTTCTTGGTCTGTTTATTCGTGTGTTTTTCCGGGGGGGGGGGGGGTGGTTTTGTTTTGTTTTGGGGCGTTTTTTTTTTTTTAAGGAGGGATGGGGGGGGGGGTCTTAGAAGGTTCTATCGATCCAGCGTTGACGCTTTTATTCCATTTACGTCACATCTCAAGCGACAATAACGTCATATTAAAACTAATCGTATTAAGGTTCAGATTTAGCCCCACAGGCTGTTTTCTCTGTTGTACCGTACCCTCTATGTTATAAATGTACCCTTCGCCCCCCCCCCCCCCCCCCCCCCCCCCCCCCCCCGCCTCTGTGGGGTACTTATAAAAAAAGATTATATATTTTTTTTTTTTTTGACAACCTCGAGCCATGAGCCATTTATATGTCTTGTCATTTTTGGATCACCCCTAACCATCCTGTCATCGCCTGCGTCCCCTTCATTCGCTCCGTTCTAAAGGAAGCGGAAGTCCTCTTGTATTATTGGATATGGTTCCTCCGTCCATGATCCATCGGTTGGGATGACGGGCTTCCCTCTAGGCCTTTATGATGATGTTGAGTTGATCAAAGGCCTACGCTTATTGTGTTCTGTTAAATTTTTAAAAAGCTTTTGTTTTATTTATTTTTTTATTTATTTATTTATTTATTATTTTTGTTGTTGTTATTATTATTATTATTATTATTATTATTATTATTATTATTATTATTATTATTATTATTATTATTATTATTATTATGGCGATTTTCACTTCCCCCATGAGTTTGGACGTAACGTTGAGCATGATTGTAAAAATAAATGAAAAGAAATTGCAAAAACGGCTTTTGGAGACAGTCAAGGAACATAATCGAAGTCAATACGCAATACGGTATATACTGATATTGTTTTGTATCTGCTCCTTCTCTGTACCGCCATTTTAAAGAAGACTTGACGAAACTGCTAGTAGTACATAATATAAAAAGTTGGTGACGGTACAACGAAACGATTTCTGATTGTTTCAATGCAGTCTTTCGATTAGAAAGGTCGACGTGTAGCGAGCTACTACTGTACAGACAGTCGTTAGACTTTTTTTTAACTTCCCGAGGCTTTCCGTGATGTCGTCCATCAACACTTCAGAAGAATTAGCGCCATGTTTTTAGTTTCTGTGGTTTTTAAGTTGATTGACAAAATGATTGCGAGCAGAGATGTAGATCCCACGGCAGATGTCGCTGGAATAATTGATGTCTCCCTGCCACTGTGGGGGATATAGCGGCCCAAATTAGCCATGCATTATGCAGCCTTTTTATCGGCTTTGTCATGCTCCGAGAGGCGAAGATGGCAGCACTTATGATGTGGGCCTGAGGATCAATTCACGCCGTTCAGTCTGCGGAATTATTTCTGTGTGTGTGTGTGTGTGTGTGTGTGTGTGTGTGTGTGTGAGAGAGAGAGAGAGAGAGAGAGAGAGAGAGAGAGAGAGAGAGATGTTGTTGTTGTAAAGTACCTTAGCATGATGATATACGGGTGATCTGTGAAGTGTCGTGTCGTGGGGTTTCGCCTTTAGGCCGTCGGGATGGCCGGGTGTGCCGATTAAGTGACAAGTAACGAAGGCGTTATCGCGTTAGCGTGATGATCCCTACGGAGGAATCGATGCTTTTCTTAATTACGATACCGTATAATAATATTATTACTAGTGCCCGCCTTTCTTGACTGTCTGTCTGTCTGTTGTCATTGGGAGGTAGTAGTATATGGTTGTGGCCTCCGCGGGCACTTTTTATTGAATCATCTTGGGTCATGTATCATTTACTACGACAAACCCAGGGGCGATGAATGCTGAATGGTTCGTGTCCAATTACTGTTAACGTTGCGTTTGTCGCGAATTGACCATTCCTAAGCTTGTTACCCATACAGAATGAAAAATGTATTTGTCTTTATTCTTCTACTATTGCTAATTATGTTGCCATCACATCACATCATATGGCAATATTTACTTCTCCTGTCATCACCGCTTACATGAATACCATTACTGTTTCTTTCGTCCTCCTCCTTCTCCTCCTCCTCCACCCATAACTACTACTACTATTACTACTACTGCTACTACTACTACTACTACTACTACTACTACTACTACTACTACTACTATTACTACTACTACTACTACTACTACTACTACTACTACTACTACTACTACTACTACTACTAATCTACCACTGTTACATCTGCTTTTTATGTATGTATTTGTTTGTTTCATTTTTTTTTCTCCCTTGTCTTTCAACAGCTGAAGAGCGTTGGACCCAAGATGGTTCCCTTCTTCAAAACTGTGTCAATATTTTTCGTCCTCTTCGGATCGGAGGGCCCTTCTTCCATCTTCTTCTGCATCGTCAAAATCTTGCCCATCATTTCCCTCGTGGCATTCGTTCTCCTCCACGGCATGAGCCTGAACGAGTACTTCCGTTACTCGAGGCGAATCCTGATCGGCCTCATCTTCTCCATGATCGGTGACGTATTGCTGGTATGGAAGCATTCCTTCATCAATTTCGAACTCGGCCTTCTGAGCTTCGCCATCGCCCAGATCTCCTACGCTCGAGCTTTCGGATGGCGTCCCTGGAATATCAGCGCCGGCATTGCATTCCTGGCTTTCGGTACGTCTGTCTACCTGTACCTACGCATGTACCTCACTGGCATGATGGTCTACCTGGCTCCCTTCTACATCACCCTTATCTGCACCATGGCGTGGCGCGCTGTTGCCCGCGTCCAATTCTTCGACGACCTCTGGACTTGGACAAAGCTCTGCGGGTGCGCCGGTGCCGTCTGCTTCCTGGCTTCCGATCTGCTCATCGCTGTGAACTCCTTCGCCACGCCGGTTCCGTTTTCACACCCTCTGATCATGGTCACCTACTACGCTGCCCAGTTCGGTATTTCCCTCTCCGTGGTTGATAGCCAAGTAGACGAGCTCATTCGGATTCAAAAGCATGGCTAGATAAATCATGACAGACTTACAAGACGACAGAGATAAAACATCCCAAAGAAGAATAAACAGACCAGGAGGAGATAAGGAGGAAGGTTGGTGAACTACACACCACACATTCTTCCAAAGAGCTGCACTACGGAGGAAGGCACATAAACCGTGCAATGCCGCCGCTTCTAATTCGTAAGACTGGGTAGACAGTTTTAAAAAAGGGGGGAAATGAGAGATGTCACAAGGCGTCAGTCAATCCTACAATCCTATAGTTCGGGTTAGATCAAGTAGTATATTTATAGGAGTATATGCTAATGGATTGTTCAATGTAATGGGAAGATTGCTTTACACACAGCACGTGTTGCCAACAACAGGTTGCTAAAACTAATTGAATGATATCGGTTTCGATGATAATGAATTGTTTGTTTAAAGACTCGCTAACGGTGTGGAATATGGATTAAATTATCACAATGTTAATTATAAGGGATATACAAGGTTAATTACAATGGATTGCCGTGCCCTACTGTGCTCTGATAGCGAATTTAAGTATTGATTACCAAAATGAATATATAATGATAATAATAAAAAAGATTAAAATAAATATAGGACTGAGCCATTTGGACTGAGGAGAGTACTACATTGGAGAATGTACGGCTGCTGGTTTCGATTACATATATTGTTGATATAATGATTATTACTATGCATTTGATAATGTGATGGATGCTGTCTATTGGTGTTATCGGATTGACGGATTGGTGATTTTGTTTCGTTTGAGGTTCACAAATATAAAAAAAAATAGTTGCCCATTCAGTATAAGAACACGATGTACGTAACAATGTGATGTTTGATTTTCTGGTCAAGCTCCTACCACCACAGCCTGGGTCGTCCGACTTCTGGGTTCCTGTTGATTAGCAGGAAGAAAGAGGAAATTATAAATTTTGTTGTTGTTGATTGTCACGTTGTAGCTTTAATCCATATGTGACAGATCATCTCTAAACGCTATTATGTCAGGTTGAATGGGGTTGATCTGTATTACATTACCATGTGCTCGGGGTCATTGGTCACATTGCAAAGTCTGCTCAAACTGACCAAAAATAAGTGAAAAGTGTTTTCAGTTTGCGAAATATCCAACTTCACAATAATTGGTAATTTTGCTCAGCATGACTCATGGGTATGTTTACACCTTTCAGAAACAAAGCAGCGTGTTTACATTTATTGAGAAATGTCCAATCGTTAATCAGCAACAAATCATGTGATCGATGACTAGGTTTGACAAAAACATGAATATAGATCGCTCCCATTCCCATCGATGGCTTTGAATTGAATATATGGACAAAAGATAGGAGTCCTGGGCTATTTTTAATTGTGTGGAAAAGACTATGATTTCTTAGCTTATAGAACACTTGGTTTTCATATTCCTCATAATTTTATGTCAAAATTTGCTCTTCGTTATCTGGTGAACTCAGGTGAATTGGCTAATGTTTAGTTTTTAAGAGTTTTCGTTTTGCACAATGTCCCAACACATGTGTTATGGTTATGTCACTACTTATTATCACAGTTTTAAAAAATCACAAAGACAGACAACTGCCGACAATCATTCATTTTTTTAATGATGAAGTAAATATAAAGAATTATTAGTCAAGTTCTTAGTATTATTAGATTTTTTGTTCCCCTTACTTACTCACACATGTTTATGATCTAAAACTAGAAGCACACAAGCTTAGACTTTGACACTACAACGACAACAGCTTTCGTACGTACGTTTTCCAGTGCCAAGCCCACGAATTTTGTCCACCAATCCCATACGTCTTTTTTGTTTTGTTTTGTTTTTATCGATCTTTCAAAGAAAAATCGAACATTGCAGTCTTTGAAAACAATGAAAGAAAAAAATCTATAATGCACTGGGATGCACGTCAATGAACGCCATCCAACGACATATTAAGTTTCCAAATTCTGAAACTATCTACTGTAGATATATAATATGGCTTACGTGTCCAAGTTGCCCTAGTGTGCTTAAGAAGAATAAAAACATACATAAATATTATGTGCGCGAATTTAATGTTGAGATTAATCAGAAAATATTGACAGAATTTTATTTTTTAAAAGGGGGGTATACCACGCATTGTGTGTGAAAGGCAAAAATACAACCCTGTCATCCTGATCAAATCACCACTGACGGACCATAACGATTAGTTCCTTTTTTTTTTTTAGCCAGGTTAATTTTGTCCATTCATTATCAATGGAACAGTTTTAGATATAAAGAACATAAAATTTGGACCTGCAAGAGGTGTTCACTTTAAGTAGAAGTTGAGTTTAATAGTGTTGGGTTTGTGCCGATACCATTGATTTTGTGCTTTTGAGCGAAGATTAGATTTTTGGGGGTATTAAAATTGGCTGTTTATTTGTATTTGTTGACATGTGTACCTAGTCTGAACGTATATGATTGTGTATGGGGGTGGGGGGGGGGGGGGTGTTGTCCAATCAAAAGTTGGATAATATTATTTTTGGTCAGGATCTGAATCTGGACAGTCATCATAAATGTATTGTTATTCCTTTAAAGCTGTCCCAGTTTCAGACATGACAGTGTTGTTGGACCACACGCTGGATCTTGCTGGGAGTTATTAGTGGTTATCGTGGTCATGTTATAACGTGATGATAATGGGTCATTGATACCGATCAAAAGTTGCATAATGTTTGGGGGTTATTTTCGGACAGGATCTGAATCTGGACAGTCATCATAAATTGATCGTTATTCCTTCAAAGCTGTTCCAGTTCAGAGAGTATTGTTGGACCACACGCTGGATCTTGCTGGGCTGGGGGTTATGAGTAGTGGTTTTCGTCATGTTATGTGATGATCGTGGGCATTTTATTTCAAATGGGTTATTGATACCGATTATGCCGTGTTGTGTTTCATTATCATCAATAATTATAATGTCGATGCCGTTATTATTATTATTATTATTATTATTATTATTATTATTATTATTATTATTATTATTATTATTATTATTATCATTATTCCATTCTTTCATAAATTAATTGAATGATGGTTACCAAAGATTTTTTCCTTTAAATCTGTGTTATTCCCTCGTTTCTTTCTTGCCAAAACTGCACCAATCACAAACTGTGTACATATTGTATTATAACTCATTCGCCCTTGAACTTCGGGTGGTTTGTTTATATTTTGCATTTATCATTTATCATTACTAAGCCCTTTTGATCACCTCGGTGAAACATGTTTTGCTGTCTTTAAAATTTTGTCAGTTCGTATCGACAGATGAAATCCCCGCCCCCCCCCCCCCCCCCCCCCCCCCCCCCCCCCCCCCTTTTTTTTTTTTTTTTTTTTAACATTTGTCTACTTTCCAAAATTTTTCGTTTCGGAAAAAGTTGAATTGCTATTGAGTCATTTTTTAAATCAATCTATAAATAGATATGAGGCAGTAACATATTTTGGCTGATACGAGAAAAGGGTGCGTTTTCAGTATCTATGTATGTATATGTACGGCAGATATGCGGGTTTATTGCACTGTTGTTGTAGTATGAATGAATGCTATATGGATGGATGGTGTTTTATCATTATATAATATTATATCACATTATGGGACTATGGTTTTGACTAGGGGTGGGTTTGGGATGAGGGTCAAATTGTGATTCTAGAACTTTTTATTAACCCATTTTCTTCCTTTTACTGGCGCTAATATAACCTTAATGTGTTGCAAGTGCTGTAAAACCCTTTTTTTAAAAAGGGTAAAAAAAACCCTAACCATAGAGATAGATAATATTGGTTTTAGTAGACGATTTATGGATAGTTTTCTTTTTGAAATGATGTTTATAATGAGATTAAATATATTTAATATATTATTATTATTATTATTGATCTGAAAATCACCCCATCAGTCTTGCAGGATATAATAAACTTATGTATGCAAATGATATGTAAAGTGAATATTCAGTGAAGGATGTTATAATTAATATACCTATGCTAATTTATCGTTTTCATAATTAATTAAGATTGTTTAAAATGGCTTACGGTGTGTTAAGAATTCTCATCAGTCTATTGATTTTGACAGACATTAACACCTAAATCCGATCTTAATGTTAAAGTCATGTCTGAACACCGTGGTAGTTTATGGCCCATCATTATCGACAGCTGTACATCCCATTGATGGCATTATTATATTGCAGTATTTTGTTTGTTGTTTTGTTTTGTTTTTTTTTAACATTATTTTGCCAAGGTTTTTTGTGGTGTAGAATTATGACATTAATTTGTCAAATCGACGTATTTAAAAAATGTTTTGTTTTTTTTTCGTTTATTTTTTATTTATTTATTTATTTATTTATTGCGGCTATGTGGTCCAGTATTATGATGACAATCGCTTTCGGATCGGAAGGTCCTGGGTTCGAGCCTCGCTCGGCGCATAGTTGAGGGGGCGGGGGGGGGGGGTAGTCAGTGTTTGGCAGCATTTAATCCGATTTGGTTGCTCGTCATTGTGTGATGATGTCAGTCGACTGTAATCATCATCTTCTTCTTATTGCCTTGGTGACAACCTTTTATCGATTTTACATCAGGGTTATCTTCCTTTTATGTTTTTCTCCTATATAACTCATTTTCCAGTGCGGTTGAACTGGTTGGGTATGTGGGTGGGGAGGGGGGGGGGGGCGGAGGACGAGGAGGAGGAAGGGGTTTTTACCTACGTGTACTTATTTACCAAGTCTGATAACTCTTGTAGATCAAGAATGCTTATTTATTATCGTTGTGATTGGGAAGGTGGGGGGAGAGAGAGAGAGAGAGAGAGAGAGAGAGAGAGAGAGAGAGAGAGAGAGAGAGAGAGAGAGATATGTGGGCGAGGGGGGGGGGGGGGGGGAGGATGTCAGACCAAATCAATAATCGTGTAGACGAAATCTCTTCGTTACAATTACAGAGGAATAATTGTTGGGAATTTCCGGCTATGTCGGCGTTTGTCGACCGAATTGGAAGTCGGGTTTGTTTGCTCTTTTTCTTTTTTTTTTTTTTTTTTTTAATCCCCAAATGTTTCTTCCGCTTTCAATTTTTAAATTTATTTATTAATTTATTTAATTTTAACGACGCTTGATACCTTTCGGATTGATTCTATTTTACGAGTCTGACTGACTGACTGACATTCGAACGAAGTTCATCGTCATAGCTGCTTGTCGGTCCAACACTGAACCCACTCCACAACATCTGTGGAGCAGACTCTTCTTAGGTCATGGCAGTGCAGCTGGGCCCGGCCCATCCTGGCATTCTCTAACTCCAAGGATGTGCTCCAACGTCTGCTCTGGGCATCCACATGTACACAAGCTAGTGGGTTTGTTATGATATTATTGTTTCCATTACTGCAATGATGAGTCTATTGCAGCGATGTGGGTTATCGGACTTGTAAATAAATACACGTCGATCACGAAAAATTAATGTCAACACTGATCAGAAAAAGGTGGGCATTTAATTAGAAAGCAGTAACATTTTCAGGTCTGATAACCGAACGCAATTATGGGCCATAACAATATGGATTATCAGACCTGCAAATAAGTACATACTGTGTTATATCCATATAGCGTTAATTCACACCGAATGGAATGTTTCTAATTTGTCTCGTTTCTCTTGCCTTTAATTATCATTTTTAATTAACCAGTTTACTGCCGTACTCCGGAAAGACGCGAATTAAAAAAATTGGCCAGAAAACTCGTCCTTCAAATATCGATCAATTTAATTAAATAACCTCTCATCTTGGCAAAAACTCTCGAATCTGGGAATTCTCAAGAGTCTTCAGAGTTTTTTTTTTTTGCCAAGATGAGGATCATTAAAATCGATCGATATAGATATAATGAAGGAAGAGTTTTCTGGCCAAATTTTTAAATACGCAATTTTTCCAGAGTACGGCAGCTGACTGGTTAAGTTGTATGCATACCGTCGCTTTGACCGTCCAAAGCGTTAAATTTAATTTTGCCCACAATACATATTGAAATTGAAATTATTCACGGAGTTACGTATTCATACCAAGGCGATTATTTGGACAGTGGTCAATTCAAGAAAAACGCGAACGTGTTTTGTTTCCCATATTAATGGTAGGTACATAATAATAATATACCACGTTTACACAGTAAACTGGTTATAACGAAATCCTTTGTCACCGTCGTTATTTGAGCCAAACCTTTTTTGTTGTTGTTGAAAACCATTAACCTATTCAGTATGCTCTCTAATACCACTGGGTGGGGATCCTGACCTCCCATAGCGGGCAGGGAGGTACATACTGTGTGCGGGTGGTTGGATGGGAGCATCACCCTTGAATCATATACCTATGATGTTCGCATGGGTGTACGATCCGATAGTGATGTCGTTTCTTCTTCTCTTTACTTGCCTATCCTGCTTCTTTGGTTTGTGATTGTATTTTTGACAGGGGATATTTTTTTTCTGTAAATCTTCTGCCTGTTTGTTCTTGGTTATTTATAATTTAGCTTATTTAGGTTATGATTTTGATTTACATTTGTACTATTTTTGTTGGATTGCTTGTTTTTTTGTTTCAGCGGTCTCTCATATAACCTCAATTGTGTTGGAAGAGACCTAAAGCAACAAACAAACAAACAAAATACATACTGTGTCTTCTATCCCCTTATATTTGTTTTCCAACATGCTTTCTGTCTTTGTCTTGGAGTGAGATTGCTTGGTTTTGTCCTGACCTTGGTCGGAGTCCTTGGCTGAGAGGGAAACAGTCGAATGTATAGTTATTGCTTTGGGAGATGATATTTTTTTCCTTGTAAATCATCTCTCTGTTATGTAGTGTAGTATGTTTTATTTACATGTTATATTTGATTTGTTAACATTTGGGTGTATTCCTCTTAGTGGGGACCTGTGCTTGTGTCTGGATGAGACTTTGAGATGATCTCAAAATAAGTACTTTGATGGTGTGCTCTTGGAATCTACATCTGTTCCCTATTTGAACGAATTCCCCTTTGTCTTACCTTTTCTTGGGTGCTTTAATTGAATTCTATAACTTTTTACTATCCCATTTCTTCCTTTTTACTGGCGCTGATATGACCTTAATGTGTTGCAAGCGCCGTAAAACCCTCAAAAACAACAAAACAAACATACCAAGGCGACTATTTGGACAGTGGTCAATTCAAGAAAAACGCGAACGTGTTTTGTTTCCCATATTAGTATTATTAGTGGTAGGTACATAATAATATACCAGGTTTACACAGTAAACTGGTTATAATGAAATCCTTTGTCACCGTCGTTATTTCCAAACCTTTTTTTGTTGTTGTTGAAAACCATTAACCTATTCAGTATAAATGCTCTCTAATACCAGACTTGCCTAGTGCAACGAACAATTCGTAGAATTCCGATTTTTTGGGGGATCTAGCTTACCTACAGTAGTACTGCATAGATGTTTTTGATTCAAAAAAATCTTGTTGAAAAGAAGAGATGCTGCATGTAGAACTTTGGAACATTTTTTTGATCATGCAGGGGGGGGGGGGGAGGTAAATAGATAATTTGTAACCTTTACTACGGTTTGTTTTTTTTTTGTTTTTAAATTTCAAGTAGGCGGGTTTGTAATAAAATGATGAGTAAACGATATAGCTCAATATATCTTTCTATCGCCAATGTTGAATATGTCATTTTAACCATCACTTTTAGTCTCTCTCTCTCTCTCTCTCTCTCTCTCTCTCTCTCTCTCTCTCTCTCTCTCTCTCTCTCTCTCTCTCTCTCTCTCTCTCTCTCTCTCTCTCTCTCTCTCTTATGGGGTCGTTCTAGCCAGTAATGCCGGGGTCGATATTAATATTTTCGGCGTTATAATCATTTATTTAAATGAGGATCCTAGTTGTTTTGTTGTAGATAAATCTATTAAGGTAATAAAAGGGGATAGCTGATCGTATTGAGTCCAATCAATTAATTGTCCCATTTATTTTATGGTTATGATCGTCGGCAGTAATTCGTTTATTATTATTATTATTATTATTATTATTATTATTATTATTATTATTATTATTATTATTATTATTATTATTATCATCATCACTGATATTTTTGTATTCTCTTTTATTGATGGCGATTATTATTTTTAAATATTATTTTTGTTAGTTTCGCCATTATCACTATTATTACTATTATTATTATTATTATTATTATTATTATTATTATTATTATTATTATTATTATTATTGTTATTATTAGTATTGTTATTGTTATTATTATTATTATCATCATCATTATTATTAGTATTGTTATTATTATTATTATTATCATCATCATCATCATCATTATTATTATTATTATTATTATTATTATTATTATTATTATTATTATTATTATTATTATTGTTAGCATCGTCATCATCGTGATCAACTACCAACGAACTACCCTCGATACACACATTATTCAAATGACAAACCTTTTACCTTCGATTTCGAATTACTTCATCATAATATGCATTTTTTTAATATTATGTAATTAAAATTTGAATAATTGGTTCGAGTCCCCGGCAGCAACTTGCCCCTGGTGTCATGGTCTCAAGTGAGTAAAGAGCTACTCGACTATGCATAAAGATATATGTAGAATGAGGCCCCAGAATTTACTAGTTACTATAAATGAAAAACAATTAACGATTTGTTTACAATGAAATAAAATAATGATGAAATTTAATTAAAAGAGATAAACAGTGATCGTGGCAGTTACAAATAGAGATATGAATATTTTACGTAACTTATGATAATATGTCAGGTTCGTAAGTTTACGTTTCCAGGCAGTTGATGGGCTTGGATGATCTATTCCTCTGATAACAGGATTGGACTCGTAAAATTCCACTTCCAGGCAATTGGTAAGAAGTTATAGTGTAGTACAGCGGGCTTGGGTTTGATCCTTGAAGATTATACAATCAAAGTTAAAAGCTCCGGTGTCTTAATGGTGTAGATATAATATCTACAAAGTCCCAAAAGATAAAAATCTTACAATATATATATAGGAATAGAGTGACTGGCCGTCCGGCATAGATTGTGGAGAGAAAGTGAGTGTCAAATGTTAGACCTATCAGCTTTTATAATAAGTGGCTACGTGACAGAATGTCGAACGAAAAGTATTCACTAATTAGAAATTAATTCGAGGGAAGGCTATAAAAGGAAAGACGATCTAATATTAGAAGGTAAAGTTTATCTAAGCCTACCGATATATAACTGGAGTGAGATGAATTCAGTTCTCAATAAAATAAAATTTAATAAGATAATTGTGAACAATCTTTACTGTGACACCTGGATCAAACCGTGACAGCATGCGTGAGCATTTTTATTTATTACCTCGTGTATCTCATTAACTTGTTTTGAAGTAATAATAGATTAGCATTTACAAATTTACATACATATCCAATATTATAATCATATTTTCGCTTGATTGACAAAAACAAGATTTGTTGAAATACTGCCAAACTCCCTTTTCCCACTTTCGCATTTTGGTCAACATTTAATAACAAAGTATCACGTATTTCATTCTCTTATTTTAACTTGCGAGATGAGCATTTGCAAATTTACATATAGATCTAATATTACATTTTCGCTTGATTGAAAAGAAATACTGCCAAACTCTCAATTCCCACTTTGGCATTTTGGACATGTTTATTTAGAAATTTAAGTACATACTTTATATATATATGGCAGTAGATTAAGATGCCTCTGATCTCATTTAAAAAAAAATTAAACTTAATCGAAGTCTCAGGTTTAAGACCTTTTGACAACAATAATAATATTTTAAAATAATAATCGCCATCAGTGAAAGAGTATAATACTAAATTATTATTATTATTACTACTACTACTACTACTACTACTACTACTACTACTACTACTACTACTACTACTACTACTACTATTACTAAAAAAAAAATCAAAAATTGAGCATTTATATAGCGCAATATCCACTTAACGTGCTCAATGCGCTTTACTACTTCTGATTGTCACCATCATCATCGTCGTCGTCATCATTGCACAAACAGCTGATGTAAGATCATGATTTGTTTCGTGTGTTTTTCAACCTTATTTTTTTCTCTTTACAGGATAAACACGCGTCATCAGATTATTAGTATTATGTAAACAGGAGATTGGCCGAGATTTTAGACATTGATATTGATAGGTTGTCCTAAGGTGGGGGCGTAGTTGGGAAGGGGGGGGGGGGTTATGTTTTTGTTGGGAGATCATGGGGGGGGGGGGTCAGTGCGAAATCATTGCTGTTATAATATTATTATACACATAGTACTTGATCGATAAACACGACCCATATACGTGAGAGTAATAATAACAATAATCTTATGGGTGAATTGATATGTTATGTATGTTATTTGGTGTGGAGCGTCATCGTCATCATCATTATCATCATCATCATCTATATTATTATAAATAACTAAATAATAAGAAGAAGAATGATTGATATAATTAAATGATATCCTCCCATTTTGGTTTCGGATTTAACATTTTTAAAAAAAATTCAAATAAAATGTAATATTAAAAAAAAAAATAACTTTTTAAATAAATGATTTACTTTATGTCGTCCCTCTCGTCAACTCAATCTACACTTCTGCCGTTTCTATTTTTAAATTTTTGAAAAAAAAATATTCAATTTTTTTAACTTTAAAAAAAATATTCTTATTTTGAATGCAATTTTAATGTTCTCTTTAATGTTTATTTTGAGCAAACATTCATCGTTTTATTATGTTTTGTCCTTTTTTGTAAAAAATTTAAAAATCTGAATCGACGTGCAATTATTGCAGTTCTGATAACCCAATTGTAATGGAAATAACAAAAAAAAATGACGCAAAAATTGTCCATTACACGATTTTAAACTAGGCCCGTCATAGCGTTCGGATGTCAGGTCTGCATATATGTACACGTCAATTTGAATGCATCGTTTTAACTCTGGCGCTAGCTTTTTTATCTATCAGAAAAAAAAAAAAAAAACAATGCCTCATACGATTTTATTTGACAACCAAGCCATGTGTATATAATTTTTATATTATTTTTTTTTTGTTTGTTTAATTAAAAAGAAAAATTCTACTGTCTAGTCAAAATACTCCTCTCCTCCTTTTTAAAAAAATATTTTTGTTCCGGGGTTGATGGAGTTATTTGTTGGGTTTTTTTTTGTTTTGTTTTGTTTTGTTTTTTTTTTTTGTTTTTTTTTTTTGACGTTTGCTTTTACATACAAAATTTATTTTTCTCTATTAATTTCTATTATATCAAGGTCGACCTGTACTTATTTGCAGGTCTGATAACCCGAATTGGCATGGGCTCAGCGTTGTAGGTAATGGAAAATATGTGTATTCTCAAACCAACGCTTAATATTCTCCATTACAATTACGACAATGTTAATTAAACCAGGCCCATCATAGGGAATGAGATTAGCGGAAGAGTAGCGTCCCTTGATTGGACGTCACCCATAGTCTGTGACGTCATCGGCGGAAAAGTTATTAGAGAGAACGTCATGTTGATTGTGCGCATGCGTCTCTCGCGAGGCGAGAGACGTATGCGCACAACCAACATGACGTTCTCTCTCTAATAACTTTTCCGCCGATGACGTCACAGACTATGGGTGACGTCCAATCAAGGGACGCTACTCTTCCGCTAATCTCATTCCCTATAATTGCGCTCGACTCTCTCAGACCTGCAGATAATATTATGTGCATCTAGATGAAGATCTGTTATTTAATATTTGATTTCTTTTTCCTTTGTTTTTAATGTTAATGGAAACACAACGGATGTTGATTTTTCAATGAAGAAAACCTCCTTGTTGTTATGAATAGCAATGCAATTTTTAACCCGTTTAGCTACTGCCGTATACTGGAAAGACACACGTATTTTAAAAATTAAAAAATGGCCAGAAAACTCGTCCTTTAAATATTATTATATCAATCGATTTAAATGACGCACATCTCGGCAAAAACTCCCAAACCTGGGACCTCGCGAGGTCTTCCTTGAAATCCCCAGGTTTGAGAGCTGTTTATTTTTTTTTTTGGTTTTTATTTTTTTTTTTTTAATTTTTAATTTTGCCGGGATGAGAGTCATTTAAAACGATCGATATTTGAGAGTAGAGTTTTCTGGCCAAATTTTTAAATACTTGTCTTTCCAGACTATGGCAGTTAACTGGTTGAACACAAGACAAAACTTTTGTCTCGTCCGTTTAAAAAAAAAATAAATTTAATTTTTTTTTTTTTTATTCATCCTATGTTTGCATAAATGTATAATTATGATGTCATGTACATAAATACCATTTTGTTATATTGTTATTGTCTCTAAAGTGATCGCTTCTTTTCTTATGAACATAAGAACGATGAGAATACGTTAATAATATTACTTTTTTTTCTTCTTCTTCATTTAATGTATTATCAATTACCAGTCACAATTTGCTGTAATCGAATTTTTGATATAATTGTACTCGTACTCGTACGAGTATTTTACTTTACCCTTTTTGTCTTTTACATTCACACCAAAAATTAATCAGTCCATTTTATTGGTATCGATGTTTGAAATGAATTTTTAAATGATGTATGTATTCGACGTTCGCTTGTTGTTGTTTTTGTTTTATGTTTGTTATTTTTTTTTTTTTTTTTTGTTGTGTTGTTTTTGTTTGTTTGTTTTTTTTTTGTTTTTTTTTGTGTGTCTTACCCCACCTTCCCACACACACACACACACACACACACACACACACACACACCATTTTTTTTCCATTGTGAACATTATACTTGAGGTTTTAAATTAAATATCCATGTATTAGTATTATATCTTTGCTTTTTGTTTTTGATTGTTTTTTTTTTTTTTTGGTTTGTTTTTTGACTTGTTTGTATTTTTAAATGCTAGTACTGATATTATTATCTATTACATGTTATTATTTTATTTATACTATAGTATTACTTTTGGCAGTCGTTACTGTACGTTGAAATACAATGAATCAATCGCAAAATGTTTTGTTTTGTTTTTGTTTTTTTTGGTTTTTTTTTTATTTTTTACATTCTCTTCGAAATCATTTGGTTGTTGTTGTTTTTGTTTTCTTTGTTTGTTTGTTTGTTTTTTGTTTGTTCGTTTTTGGGGGGGGATTGTTTTTATGGTTTGTCAATATTTTTCAATGTAATTATTCATTTATTTTTAGGATTTCGACAGCGTCTTGATTTGAAATTAATATGGGGGTGAGGGGAGGGGGATTCCCCCCCCCCCCCCCCTTTGATTCTTCTTTAATGACCTATATATAATATATCTTTATGGGGCAAAGGAATCAATCTACACAGCCACATTCGTTCTCCCTCCTACTTCTGTACCCCCTCCCTCTCCCACCCCCTTCACCATCTTCATCAAAATAGCTTTAATTTTAACAAAACAACGAAGCGGCCCCTCTTTGTGTGAATGTTAGTGTCTGTGTTTGTTTCTGTGACTAACTAGACTTTTTGTAGGTGATCTCAAACTATGTACTTTGATAGTATGCTCTTGGAATCTACGCCTGTTTCTTATTTGAACCAATTCCCCATTGTCTTGTCTTTTCTTGTGTGCTTTAATTGTAATTCTAGAACTTTTTACTATCCCATGTTCTTCCTATTTACTGACGCTGATATGACCTTAACTCACTCAACCTTAACACCTACTATATCCGTAATTTCCCCGGGTTATTTTTACCCCATGCCTAATTATTACATTTTTATGAGACAAGTTTTAGGCGTAAGTATCAAAGCTAATGTTTTTAGTTTTTACATGTTAATGGTAGTTGAATAAAACTATCTATGTACATGCTCATTTTTTTTCCAATTTTGAAAAGTAGCAAACGTCTCTAGGATTGAGTGGGTTAATGTGTTGCAAGCGCCGTAAAACCCATAAAAACAAAAGCTAACTAGGCTAAGTGTTGGTTCGAAGACGTCATTTAGCTTGGCGGACAGTAGTATAATAATTTAACAACACAAGCGGAGTCAGGTCAGTCGCCCTGGTTTTCTAGCGGGTCTGTGTCCATATTATTTATAGTTATAGGCCACCCCTATCGATCTGTCTTCGATTGTCGTTCCTCACTGTCTCGTGTCGAGACCACACGAGTACTCAAGTCGTATGTCTTTGTCTCTTAGTAGTGGGACTTATGGCTGTTTTCAGATGAGGCCAACGACGACGGCTTAGCCCAGACCAGGTTTGCCAGATGGTCGCTTGCCTGGCCAAAATTGGCCTCACGGAGGATCGCATGTCAAGTTTTTTATTTTTCCCCCCCCCCCCCCCTCCCCCCACTCCCCAAAAAAAATGGGAAAGGGGAAGGGGTGGGGGTGGCTTTCTTTCCTGGTTAAGTTGATTATCTGTTTTATCAAAGTCAATAAGTGGGGGGGGGGGGGTCGAAATTGGTCGTGTGGAACTATGGCCATCTGGCCGCCCTGGTCCAGACATGTCGTGTATATACAGGTTTAATAGATGGATACGGATCTTTCAGGGAACAGATTTGACCAAAGTAGGATTCCCCTCCCCTTGTTCTTTCCTAGTTGAGTCGGATATTCTGTTTTAATCAAAATCGATGAGTTTTTCAAGGTGTTCAGAGTGCTCGTAGAGTTTGGCCACATGAGGTTTTTGTTGTTATTTTGCTTTTTTTTCTTTGTTTGTTTGTTTGTTTGTTTTGTTTGTTTTTTGGTTGGGGGTTTTTTGGGTTTTTTTTTGTGTGTATTTATTTATTGGGGGGGGGGGGGTATTTTTTTAAATTAAAATGATTTTTTATTCTTGAAAAATACCCCCCCCCCCCCCCCTCCTCTTTTTGTTCTGATATTTTGATTTTAATTTTTAGATGAAGTATTCAGATTTTTGTATATTAGCTGTAACCTGGTCGGGATAGATCTTGAGTAAGACAACACGACAATAGTGGAGCTACTATGAAGAAAATCGGGCACTGGTGCACGAGTTGTATTAGTATCGATTCGTGGTTTATTATCATAATCGATATCATCAATAAAATCATCATCATCATCGTCGTCGTCGTCGACGTTAGCATCTACGTCAGTCGTCGTAGTCATCGTCGTCGTAATCAAATTGATTCTTTGTGACATTTTACATTATCGTCATAATTTGAACTCATAACCTATTTATAGACTTTTATCCTTACGCGTCTTCTTCAAAGATTAGACAATACGTCGTGTTATTGATTTCCTTGGGATTTATTTTTCCTGACATCTTGGCATTTGTTTTGTTTTGGGTTTGTTTTTGTTTTTTTTGTTTTTTGTTATCATGTTGTGTGTTGTTGTCGATGCGAGAAATCGACTAATCTCACCTCACTCACCTCACCTCAATGCCCATGCAATGCAAAACGGTGTAAACTGAACAATAGAAATAGTAAGAAAAACCGAAGTGTGTTCTGATGTTTTAGTGTATCTGTGATATGAGTGTGTGTGTGTGTGTGTGTGTGTATGTATTTGTGTGTGTGTGTGTGTGTTTGCGCGTGCGAGAAAGATAATGAGAGAGAGAGAAAGAGAGAGAGAGAGAGAGATATTTAATGCTGTGTGTGTTTATGTAAAAGATAGATTGAGAGAGAGAGAGAGAGAGATATGAAGAATTTTAGAGTCACTGAATCAGATTGGAGTCTCTGCTGAGAGACTATAGAGGAGACCGAGATAAGGAATGGAAGGAGATATATATATATATATATATATATATAGACGTACAATATACTGGTACATGGAGAGAGATTGAGAGAGAGAGAGTTGAATATGAACATTAAATTTAATTTATGAGTTTTATTCTCGTATTGTTGATCTATAATGTGTATTAATCCACCCATTTCATGTGTTTTTCTCTACTATCTACGTCATTTTACAACCAAATGGATTTGTTGTACCGTGTAATTATGTAATATAGTTATACCAATTATTATTGTTTTTCATTATTATATATATATATATATATATATATATATATATATATATATATATATATATATATATATATACTCGTCAAACTGCATATTATTTTTGTCATGTGTCACCATAAATACCCTACGGTGCTGCTTTTGGCATGGGAATACAACCAATCATCATTTTAAAAAATAAAAAAAAAAAAACTTTGCAAAATCACCAATTTTTGTGTTCTTCATCTAATTATTTCTTTGCTTTTGTAACAATCGACTCTGGGAATCTACATCTGGTCCCTATTTGTTCCCAGTTCCCCTTCTTTGTCTTACTTTTTCTTGGGTGCTTTCTAGAATTTGACTCTCCCATTTTCTTCCTTTTTACTGGCGCTGATATAACCTAAATGCTTTGCAAGCGCCATAAAACCCGTAACCATCTCCTACCAGCCATTTTCAGGATTTTCCCTAAAACTTAATACCCAACTAACGCAAAGTTATATTTTTTATCACTCAAGACGTAATAGCAGTAAAATTCTTGCGAGACATAGTTTCTTAAGCAAAACAAGCTCTACAACACATTGTTCATTTTCTTTAAATGTTATGATGTACGAGAGAAAGTTGAATAAGAAAAATGTTGGTTATATCGTAACAAATGTGACGAATTTCCTATAGTTGGTAAGGAGAGGGTTAAAAACAAATAAAACAGTAACAATCTTTGTGGTTGGTGGAATTGCCATCAGGGCGTTGTGAACATTGGCGGAACCTGGCCTGGTGGATTTTCTAGAGGTCTATAGGTGAATAGGGCCTTTTGATCTCCTATGGTGGCATAGGAGGTCACTTGTCTTCCATTACCCTAAGTATGTTTGGTAGGCGGGGTTCTTGACCTCCTATAATTGACAGGGAGGAACTTACAGTGTCTTCTATCCCTTTATATCTGTTTTCTAACTCATTTTCTTCCCTTTTACTGGCGCTGACTGGGTGGGGTTCCTGACCTCCCATGGTGGACAGGGAGGTACCTACTGTGTCTTCTATCATCCTACATCTGTTTTTCAACGTGCTGTCTGTCTTTGAATTGGAATGAGATTACTTGGTTTTGTCCTGGACTGGCCGGACACCCTAGTTGGGAGGGAAACAGTCAAATGTATATTTTTGGGAGATGATATTTTGTTCCTTGTAAATCATCTATGTTGTGCACTTTATTATGTTGTGTTTACATGTTATATCTATATGCATGGTTTATAAGCATTTGAGTGCATTCCTCTTAGTGGAGACCTGTGCTTCTGTCTGGATGAGACTTTTAGGTGATCTGAAACTAAGTACATACTTTGATAGTCCGCTCTTGGAATCTACATCTGTTTCCTATTTGAACCAATTCCCCTTTGTCTTACCTTTTCTTTGGTGCTTTAATTGTAATTCTAGAACTTTTTACTAACCAATTTTCTTCCTTTTTACTGGCGCTGATATTATGATCTTAATGTGTCGCAAGCGCCGTAAAACCCTTAAACACAAACAAAAACAACCCCAAAAAATGGCGCTGATATGACCTAATGGGGTCCCATTAGCTCGGTAGAGCACCCGCTTCACACGCAAAGGGACCAAGATCGATCCCGGGTGCAGTCGAGATTCTTTTCTGACACCCCCCCCCCCCAACACACACACACACCCTGTCCACCCAGCAGTGAATGGATATCTGAGTCTCTCAGATTTGGCGGAAAGTACTTTGCGATAATGTTTTGTTTGAGTGTATATTATTCTTGTTTCTTCTTTGCCGAAATGCGAAACAAGATTACAGTGACCATAATCTCCTGTGAGACAAAACTTTCAGGCTCATTTGCTATCTAGATGGACTGAGTACTTTTGTACACAAAAGGTGACAACAAATCCTGGGTAGGGCATCACAGCATGGCATTGGAGTTTGGACACTTATCATTTGTTTAAATTGAGCTTTATATAGCGCAATATCCACTAAACGTGCTCAAAGCGCTTTACAAGGGGTCCCTGTCCAACAGCAACATTTAAAATTTAGGACAAGACATGACGCCTGTTTGGCGATATTATATTTTTTTTTCTGACAGATACAACGCCGTTAACGGCCAAGTACTCATTTTTCACTTGGGTACGGTGAGACAATGTGAGTTAAGAGCCTTGTTGTTCCCTATTCCTTACGTAGGAGTTCAAGAATAGTATATTCATTTATTACCTTATCCATCTATGTGCGGCTTTGTGGTCTAATGGTATGACACTCGCTTTCGGATCGGAAGGTCGTGGGTTCGAGCCTCGCTCGGTTCATAGTTGATTCCTTGGAAAAGGCTCTTTACTCACATTCACCGTGCTCAGGTGTAAAATGAGTACCTGATCGTGAACAGCGGTCTCTGTGTGGGGAACAAACCTGTAGTAGTAGTGTCGTATGGTCTTCACACCTCCAAGTGTGACTCATTCAGCCATTTGATGTAGTCGTCATCAGCTTTGTGGATAGCAGGATAGCCGCCCTCTATGGATGTTGATGGACAGTGAAGTACCACATGGTCGATGTCCTGATTTCGAGCGTTACAGGCTTGGCATGTTGGTGTTGTTATATAGCCCATTTGTGGAGATTAGATGCTGTTCTACCGTGTTTAGATCGTAGTCTGTTACAGGAGGACCACTGTTTTCTGTTTAGTGTGTAGAAACCTGGGAGTGGTGTTGCTGTAGGGTCTTCGATTAGATCACTGTTTTTTGGTTTGTTTTTCCCCCATTCAGTTTTCCAGCTATCAGAGAGGTCGAAATGTTCTTTTTTGGATTTGTAGAACGGTTTGCGAGATTTTAGGCGTGATGTTGTGGGGGCTGATTGGGTGATTATTCTGAGTGGAGTATTTGATGTTGTTTTCTCCAGTCGGTGATATTGTTTTTGTGTCGCCTCTTCTCTTCGGAGATGGGGAGGGGCAATTGCGCTCATTATTGGTAACCACGAGGTGAGAGTTGATTTCAATGTGCCAGAAATTGTTCTCATGGTGTTATTTAGATTTAGAGCGGAGTCTACTATTTTAACAAACCTGTAATCTCGCCTAACAGGCAACATATCTCGTTCTACATGCTACGTGTTGCTGTTGGTCAGGGACCCTTTGTAAAGCGCTTTGAGCACATTTTGTGGATGTTGCTCTTTTCATACAGTGCGCTTGGCTAAGAAACTCACAACATTGCCATCCGGAAATATGACGAACGGACACACAAAACTACGGGAGACCTTGAATCCTTGAACGTGTATAGTCTGGTTAACACCGTTTATTGAGAATTACTCATAAACATGGATGGCAAAAAAAAAACACAAACAAAGACCTAAGTGACGTCAACTTCGTCCTATCTAGGTCTATTGACAGTATGCACTTGGCTAAGAAGCTCACAACATTGCCATCTGAAAGTATAACGGCCAAACACAAAACCATGTGTAACCTTTAACGTTTATAGTCTGGTTAAAACAGTTTGGTGATAATTACTCATAAATGTGGATGGCAAAAATCGAAAACAAAGACCCGATTGTTGTCATCTTCGTTCTATCTATATAAAAAAGCTCAAGAATATATATGTATTTAACAGTCCCAGGAAAAGGCATGGTTCAACAAGCGTAGCTCTTTAAAAAAAATTATTTGTTGTTGTTGTTTTTGGGTATTGATTTTTCAACATTTCATAATGTGAATTCTACCGTACTCTGGAAAAACTCATGTATTTGAAAATTTGGTCAGAAAACTCGTCCTTCAAATAACGATCGATTTAAGTGTCCCTCATCCTGGCAAAACCTCTCATCAAACCTGGGACTTCGCGAAGTCTTCCTTAAAAGTTCCATTTTTGAGAGTTTTTTTTTCCTAAGATGAGGGTCATTTAAATGGATCGATATTTGACGGACGAGTTTTCTGTTTAAATATGGGTTGTTTTTTTTTTTCCAGAGCACGGCATTGGATTCAATAGTCTGATGTCACGTCGCCCAGCAACGGCGGCCATCGTGGTTCTAAACAGAGAAAATCGGTACTTTTTATTCTTCATGCTGGCAAGAACTTTTTCATATGTCTTGTGATCAGAATGTGTAAAAGTCAAAACATGATCAGATTTATAAATTTTTTTCCCCTCTGGATACGCTGTTATGCTCGTCGGAGAAATATTTCATAAGGGCTTCCGCCATTGTTCCGATAGTTTAGAGCCAGTTACTAAGTAGTGACGACACGACTGCTGAAGCGTATTGACATGATGTTCATGCTGATTGGTGATGCTTTTGTTCTTCGGATCGCTAAAACTGATTTCTCTTCGTCAAAGTCAAAGCAATAATTTTCTTTTCTTATGTTTGGTAGCTATTTGCAGCTATAGATAGTTCGAAGATGACGTCAATCAGGTCTTTGTTATTGTTTTTTGCCATCCGCGTTTATGAGTAATGCTCACTGAACTGTATTAACCTGACTATAAACGTTCATGGATACACACAGTTTTGTGTGTTGGTCCGTTATACTTCCGGATGGCAATGTTATGAGCTTCTTAGCCAAGCGCATACTATCTATACATTTTGTTTTAAAATTGGCGGACCTGTTTAACGTGCGGTTTCCTAACTCATTGGTCTACAGATATAGATAGTATGCGTTTGGCTAAGAAGCTCATAACATTGCCATCCGGACGTATAAGAAACCAACACATAAAACTAAGTGTAACCTTAAACGTTTATAGTCTGGTTAATGCAGTTTTATGAGAAGTACTCATAAACGCGGATGGCAGAAAACAATAACAAAGGCCTGAGTGACGTCATCTTCGATCTAGCTATAGGTTTTCTACTTATAGAAGGAACGAAATTGACGCCCCTCGTCTCAGCTCTTTGTTATTGTTTTTAGCCAGTCAATTTAATGAGTATAGTTTTCACTAAATTGTATGAATACATTAATCAGATTATAAATGTTTAAGGTTACAATATTATAGTATTGTGTGTTTGTAGTTGTATATATCCGTCTGGCGGGTTGTTAAATGGTTTTTTTTTAACTAAACAATCACATTATCATATTCTCCTTGTTTACGGCGTTGGACATTGGCCTGTTTTGCTTTGTTCTTCTTTACATCCTTGTTTTTTGTTTATGGCTTTGTGCATTGTCGGTGATTTTCTCTTTATTCATATCCTTGTTCATGACTTGGTGCATTGGCCCGAAGCCATCGTAAACTTATAGATAGAACGAAGATGACGTCACTCAAGCCTTTGTTAATGTATTTTGCCATCCGCGTTTGTGAGTGATTCTCACTAAACTGTATTAACTAGAATATAAAAGTTCATGGTTACACATAGTTTTGTGTGTTGGTCCGTTATACTTCCGGATGGCAATGTTGTGAACTTCTTAGCCAAGTGCACCCTATCTATAACCTGAAACGAGACTCTCGGACTTATAGTTTGACCCTATTTCTTTTTCAGGATTGTGCAACGTCTAGTGAGTTGTCGTTAGTAGAGCTCAAGAAACAAGTGATTCCATTGGTTGAAGTATTGAATACAACTCACGATTTGTTTTCTTTTGCGACCGAGGACTTGTCTGTTGACGTTATTTTTTTATTTTTTTATTTATTTTTTTTTTTTGTCATTGTCAGGCTATCGATGGCTACGGTTCCAGTGTCAGGCTTTAACGTAACTATGGCTACGAGTTGCCTCACGTTTCTCTTTTTTGATGCTGTGCGTTTGGTTTTTTTAAAAAAACTCACAACATCCGCCAGCCGAATACAACGTACCGGCACACAAAATAATGTGTAACCTTAGATGTTTATAGTCTGATTAGTACAATTTAGTGAGAACTGCTCATAAAAATGGCTGGCTAAAAACAATAACAAAGAGCTGAGTGACGTCAATTTCGTTCCATATACAGACGTCTATCGTTGTTCTTTTTAATTTTCTTATTAACAAGAAATGAAGTGAGAAGACAAGTGCCAGAAGACAATTATTGAGAATAAAAACTTCTGCAGCCTTGGGGAGTCGAACCCACGATCCGACTCTTACGGCACCTCCGCCTGGCCACGAGGAGGACTCTCTATTTATGTTAAGCGTTTAAGTAAAAAATAAAACTCAAAACAATCGCCAGCCGTATATAAAGTAAACACAGACACAAAACTGTGTGTAACCTTGAACTTGAACGCTTACAATCTGATTGATATCATTTAGTGAGTAACTAAATAACTGGTTATCTGAAAAACAATAACAAAGAGCTGAGTGACGTCAATTTCTTTCCTTCTATAATCAACGTCATGCACAACAACAACAACAAATGTGGTTTCAAATCTCCAGAGGTCATGAGGTCAACACCCAAACACCACGAAAGTCCCTTTATCAATTTCGCAGTGCATCATTTTATTTTTGCACTTTATTGCACATATTATTATATCGACATTTTGATACATACATATGCAGGTCTGATATCCGAACTAACTTATGGACCTAGTTTAACATTGTTGTAATACTCTTCAACAGTCGTAACGTCACTTCCTTCCTAATGACGCATGGTAACTTAGTAACACTGGCTCTAAACT
>NC_088367.1:43636499-43648999 GCF_034508935.2 Berghia stephanieae
GGTGAGACATTTAGGTGATCTCAAACTAAGTACATTGATGGTGTGCTTTTGGAATCTCCACAACTGTTCCCTATTTGAACCACTCCCCTTTTTGTCTTACTTTTATTTTCCTCAAGTCCTTTTTATTGTACATCTAAAATCTTTTCACTATCCAATTTTGGTCCTTTTTACTGGCTCTCCGATATGAACTAAATGTGTTGCAAGCGCCGTAAAACCCTTAAAAACAAACAAACAAAACAAAACAACAAAATGCGTGATTCAATACATCCTCAAAACGGATTCTCGGTGATCGATTGATCAATAGACACAACCTATCGGCGATTGACATAGATTTACTAATCTTTTATTTTGTTTACATCGATTCGCTCGAGTGAACTCGAGGGCAACGATCACGACTATCCACGATATAAAACTAAAACGTCATCTGGTGGACGATGACCTCAGCAGCTCAGGACAATAGAATTAGCATTAACTCACAAACCCTAACATCGACTATATCCGTAGTTTACCCGAGTTACTTTTACCCCATGACTATTTATTACATTTTTCACAGACAAATTATAGGCGTAGTATCAAAGCTAATGTTTTTAGTTTTTACATGTTAATGATATTGAATAAAACTATCTATGTACATGTTAATTTTTTATACATTTCTTCCAATTATATTGAAAAGTAGTAAAAATCTCTAGGATTGAGTGAGTTAATAAAGTAAAGTAGCAAATTATTAAGAAATTAAGGGCTCACCCACACCGGGGACTGACTCCGACGACCCGGCACTGCCGTCCTCTGCCGTCTTCCGGATAAAGACGTCGGGCACGGACAAAATAATAAGATTTAAAGAGAAGAGCCGCTAAAGCTACTCATACCAAGCACGGAAAAAAAAACAAAACAAAACAAAACAAACAACAACAAACAAAACAAAAAGGGCAGAGGATGTCGGGTGCTTAGTACTTGGGGAGCGTTCACATATTACGTCATCAAAAATTTGCCCTTTTTAGACCCCCCCCCCCTCCCCCAAGTCATCACTTGTCATCATTGACCTGACCCCCCCCCCCCCCCTCCCCCAACAGATGATGACGTCATCTAATTTAATAAAACTAAAAGATAACTTTAATTTCACAATATTTATTATTCGTTTTTCAAACCATAAACATTGATTATCAACGTTTGATATAACACATTCAGACATTTTATTAATTTCAGAAACTGTTGATAATTTATGTTTTACGATACAATGGGGACATAAAATTTAAATTTGCAAAGATAAAATCTAACAAACATTATTTAAATTAGGCTACTTGGTGCAGGTGCTATTAAAAAAAAATTCAGAAAGTGTAATTTAAAATAGTATAGGAGGCAAATTATTTTATAGCATATTAGTCTTTTAGTGGAATGAATTTCTGTTTCAATTTCCAAACATAAAATTAATTGATTCAAAAATGTTTCTGCCTTGGACCTCTGGCAATGTACTATAAATAGTATCATCAATTTCATCTTCATCGTCATCATTTTCTCCCATTTGCTGTTCTTCTTGTATGCCGCATTTTCGTGAATGGTCTTTCATTGCTGTGATCGAGGAGTGATACAATGAACATTTAGGGCAAGTTCGCCTTTTGAGAAGTGATACCCCTTTCCCATCTTGTTTCTTGAGAGATGGGCAATACTCATCATAGCAATTTATCTTTAGCTGTTTTGAAAGGAACAAACTTTGAAATAGGCTTAATTTGCCTATGTTTTGATGACATCATCTTGGGTCTGACCCCCCCCCCCCCCCCCCCCTCCCCCATGTCAACACATGTCAACATTTGGTAGACCCCCCCCCCCCCTCCCCCCCTAGCTGATGACGTAATATGTGAACGCTCCCTTGGTGTATGGGTATGTCGAGCGGCTATTCTCTTTATTCTTAATATATTGTCCATGCCCGACGTTTTTATCCTGAAGACGGCAGAGGACGGCAGTGCCGGGTCGTCGGAGTCAGTCGCCGGTGTGGGTTAGCCCTAAGGAGCAGTCACTGGTGTAAGATAAAGAACTGAACAAGAGTGTGAGAAAGTTGCCCAGACAAAGACAAAAAAAAAAAAGGAGAAAAATACAATTTTTAAAAACATCCGCCCCCCCCCCCCCCCCCCCCCCCAGAAGGTCGTGAGAGATAGAGAGAGATAGAAAGATAGAGAGAGATAGAGAGAGAGGTAGAGAGAGATAGAGAGAGAGAGATAGAGAGATAGAGAGAGATAGAGAGAGAGATAGAGAGAGATAGAGAGATAGAGAGAGAGAGAGATAGAGAGAGAGAGATAAAGAGAGAGAGATAGAGAGAGAGAGATAGAGAGAGAGAGAGATAGAGAGAGATAGAGAGAGAGATAGAGAGAGAGAGAGATAGAGAGAGAGTGAGAGAAGATAGAGAGAGATAGGAGAGATAGATAGAGAGAGATGAGATAGAGAGAGAGATAGAGAGAAGATATGAGAGAGAGAGATAGAGAGAGAGATAGAGAGAGAGAGATAGAGAGAGAGATAGAGAGATAGAGAGAGAGATGAGAGAGAGAGATAGAGAGAGAGATAAGAGAGATAGAGAGAGAGAGATGAGAGAGAGAGAGAGAGAGAGAGAGATAGAGAGAGAGAAGATGAGAGAGATAGAGAGAGAGATAGATAGAGAGGAAGGATAGATAGAGAGAGAGTAGATGAGAGAGATAGAGAGAGATGAGAGAGAGAGATAGAGAGAGAGATAGAGAGAGAGAGAGAGAGAGGAGAGAGAGAGAGAGAGGAGGGGTTCGATCCCCAGTCGAGGTTGACTGATTTTTTTGGGATGGTTTTTTTAAAAGTATTCTGACTGTGTGAGCAGAGAACATAATTTCCTTCATATTGTGTTTTGAACTTCGGCTCATCCCCACCACCAAAATTCACAGGTGATAACTAAAGATGAAGTTGATGAAGACCATGACAAGGATGACTATTCACTCGTGACTGTTTAATCTGTCAGAAAACTATGCGATTAGAAAAAAAAAATTGAATAAAGGCGGTGAACAAAAAAAAATAAATTTAAAAATAAATAAATAAATAACAGAAAAAGTAATCAAACTCAAACAGCAAATCGAACATGGAATTTATATAAAATTTCGGAGAAAAAATAAAATAAATAAATTATATAAAATAAGAGAAAATGCCTTTAACACGTGGTGTTCCCAGACGGTCACCGGGTTAAGTACTGACCACGCCCGACGTTGCTTTACTTCGGTTCTACAAATAATTTTGTTGTTAAAATTCTTGGTTGTTTGTTTTTAACTTGCACTGTGGTTTAGGGGAGAGTACTCTCGAAATTAAATTGAGTCCTAGCCTCAGACGAATGGGGCGTGTCCACCAATGAAAGCGTTCAGCGCCATTTTCTCTTGGACTGAGATTGTAAACATCCTACATGTCAATATAACGACCACAACAACAATATTAAAATTCGCAATAAAAATGATTCAGAAATGTGTATATTTATGCCACAATAAATCTGTCAAAGGCACATCATTCATTGTCGTTTCACGATTCACAGTCACTGGTAAGAGAAATAAATCAAAGAACTTGAAATTGAAAACAAGTTATTGATTATGATTATGGCTGCCTCTATTCTCATCCTGGGTGAGAATAAAAAAAACAGTCGAGCTCTCATCCTGGGTGAGAATAGAGGTAGGGGCACCTTCTCGGTGAGAATCTCGCTATTCTCACCCCTGTATTTTCCAACAGGTAGGGTAGCCTAGCCGCCGCCCCTTCTCGGCGCTATTCTCACCAGTGTACCAACAGGTAGTCAGCTTAGCCCCCTCCCCTCTCAATATTCTCACCTGCTCATACTCATCATCTCTCATGTGACTGCTTTTAGTGGTACTAGATGTAAGGAGGGTGAACATACATGTCATGCATTTAGAATTTAGACTGGATTGCTTGAGATACGGGAATCATGTTGGAAATCGTTATACACGGGAGTTAATCTCCCTCTCTCTCTCTCTCTCTCTCCTCTCTCTCTCTCTCTCTCTCTCTCTCTCTCTCTCTCTCTCTCTCTCTCCCCTCTCTCCCAAACTCTATTTCTCTACATCATTTTATATCGTTTGTTTTTCCTTCTTTTTTGTCCACTCAATATTTCATATCTCTCTCGCTTTTCCCATATCCCCCCTCTCGTTTTCCCTGTCTTTCTCTCCGTCATTTTAATTTGGTGGTATTTTCTTCTTTCCCTTTCTCCTCCACCTATACAATAAATGTGAATGTGTAGATACCATTCTGATTATAACCCCCCCCCCCCCCCCCCCCCACCACTGGTTAAATGAATCTGAGGTTGGCTCTGAGATTAGTTGGCTCCATAAGAGGTATTTTACTGAAGTTGATGAAAAAAAAAAAAGGGGGGGGGGGGGGGTGTCTGCATAATGCAAGGTGTTCGTTGAGTATGTTCCTCTCCTTACGTCCAGTATTACTAAAAGTATCACCTAAGAAAGAGCACAGACTATTCTGTGTGTGAGAGTAGCGAGGAGGGGCGGGGGCTAGGGGGGTGAGAATAGCGAGAAGGTGCCACTACCTCTATTCTCATCCAGGATGAGAATAGTCACTCCCTATTGATATTGGGGAGGCCTTCCGAAAGCTCCTACTCCTACAACCCCAGTATTCTTTTTTTTAAATTATGTTCTAGTAGGGGATTTGGGAGGGGGGAAACTTCAAAAGGTGCCACTACCTCTATTCTCATCCAGGATGAGAATAGTCACTCCTATTGATATTGGGAAGGCCTTCCGAAAGCTCCTACTCCTACAACCCCAGTATTCTTTTTTTTAAAATTATGTTCTAGTAAGGGATTTGGGAGGGGGGAAACTTAAAAAAAAAAAGTCTCCCTCTCCCAACCCCGTATTTTAAAAAAAAAGAATACTGGGGATGTAGTAGGAGCTTTCGGAAGGCCTCCCATTATCTAGATTTTAGCTCATAATCATAATGAAGTATTTTTATAAATAAATCCACAGACTGATCTGAACTATTCCCATGAGGTAAAAATGAAGTTAGAAAATGTGTGTAATAGTAATCGTGTATTATGGCACTTAAATGAAAATTCAGCTTTCAAATGACAGTATAAAATCTGGTTTACTATGATGCAATATACCATCCCATTTATAAAACAGTTTGAATTTTGTCTCTAGGTTATGTAGAACCAGAGTTATCCAAAATTTTATACCTTAAAAACACCCCAAAAATTACTATAGGAATCAGCCTGAAACTGGGCTCCAGCTGACTGAAAAAACGAAAGGGGACTCCCCTGGAACACTGTGATGTCATGAGGCTAGGAGCCAATGAACGACGCTGACCACGGCAGTCCAAGCTGATAAGGCGTTACTTTGGTAGATTTTGAAATGAGTGATTTTATGGAACAGGCTATCTGTTTTGATAGTTGAAAATGGTATCATTGGAATTGGAAAGGAAAATGGTGGAATTTTATGATTATTTAGGTTTCAATTTCAAGGAAATTTTTTTTTTAATGAATGATGATGCACGGCTTAATTTTCTTGCCCACAAACATTAAGCTATCTTTCCATTACAATATTTTCTAAATGAATTTAAGGAGGGAAACATTAATTGTCTGGGTGGGGATCCTGACCTCCATAGTCAGGGCTGAGAATCTTCCGCCTAAAGGTGGATTTCCGCCTAAATGGTAGTTTATCTCCGCCCATCCCATCACATTTCCTCCTTTTTCAAATTTTCCGTGTCAAACATTTTCCTCAAACCCACAAAATCACCATTATGTCTTGTGTCATATTTTGACACCTGTGCTCAGTCTCGTGAAATTTGGTGACGGTCCCGTTTTTATGACGTTGGGCCAGACAGTATGACACCAGATGTCACATTTGACACAGAAGACCACCACCACATCATCATCCCTACTACAACCACCAAATGTTGTAATTACACTTTCAACTTTTGAAATTCCACCGAATTGTGTCAGAAATTGCTGCAAAACAAATTTTGGATCGCATCTCAGTAAATTTGAGTGAAATTCAAATTTATAGATTATGGTCGCATGGATGGGTCATGAGCTTCACGTAGAAAAATTTCCTCCTTTTTTGTGACCAGTCATACTCACCCCTGATAGTGGGCAGGGAGGTACATGCTGTGTCTTCTATCCCCCCATACACGTTTTCCAATTGCTTCCTGTCGTTGTTTTGGTATGAGATTACTTAGTTTTGTCCTGACCCTGGCCGGAGTCCTTGGCTGGGAGGGAAACAGTCGAATGTATAGTTATAGTTTTGGAAGATGATATTTTTTTCCTCGTAAATCATCTCTCTGTTACGCATTGTATTATGTTTAGTTTACATATTATATTATATGATTTGTAAACATTTGAGTGTATTCCTCTTAGACGGGACCTTTGCTTGTGTCTGGATGAGACTTTTAGGTGATCTCAGACTAAGTACTTTGACAGTGTGTTGCTGGAATCTACATCTGTTCCCTATTTGTACCATTCCCCTTTGTCTTACCTTTTCTTGGGTGCTTTAATTGTAATTCTAGAACTTTTTACTATCCCATTTTCTTCCTTTTTACTGGCGCTAATATGACCTTACTGGGTTGCAAGCGCCGTAAAACCCTTAAAAACAAACAACAACATTAATTGTGCCAAATGATAGATCGTTCAATGCCCTTTATTTTGGTGTTTAATTTATCAAATTCTGTACTGTAAATAAACCCCAGAGATATCTCAATTTAACCAAGTCATGGTTTTAGCCTGCAGCTCACAAACGATAACTAGCGGTCACACAGGTGAATGGGAGAACTGTGACACAGATTTAGCCCATCATTTAAGTCTTAAGTGCCTTTTTGTATTGAGGAGATCTTGCGATTGCAATGAAATTGAAAGGCAAAGGCCTAAGATAGCACTCCACTCTTGGCGAGCAAGAGTAGTGTACTGGTTATTTTTCAAAACTTGAGATAAATGAACCGAGATGAATATCAACATCTGTCTTTATAAATATTGACAACAAGATAAATAGTCCGGCAGCCTTGTAACCTAGTTGTCAATATATGCTAATTATACTATAGATACAGAATAGAATATTAGGTACAAATAGATTATTTATTTATGGCTTTAGCAGAACTAATGAACTAGAGCGAAAGTAGTAATGGTACTAATTGTTTTCTATTGAGTCTTTCCCTTGACAGTAGAAAATAATTTCAACTACAATTCACCAATTGTCAAGATAATCCTAGTTAGAATGCCTCACTTATTTTCAGCTTTCCATGGAGGAAAAAAAAATTGAGCTTTTATATAGAGAAATATCCACTGAATGTGCCCAAAGCGCTTTACAAGGGGTCCCTGACCAACATGTAACATGTAGAACGGAACATGACGCCTGTTGGGCGATATTTCAATTTTTTTTTCTGACAGAGAAGTGCTGTCAATGGCCAGGCCCCCACCTGAGTATTGTGAGAGAATGTGAGTAGAGAGCCTTTTCCAAGGACTCAACTATGCGCAGAGCGAGGCTCGAACCCGGGACCTTCCGATCCGAAAGCGAGTGTCCTACCACAAGACCACATAGTCTGAATTGTTGTCTAAGTGGATTACTAATATTAGCAGGAAGAATGTAGATGGGTCAAAGTGGAGACCTACAAAAAATGATAAGGTCTGAAGTGTCCTTTTTTTGTTAGAAGATTATTATCTTGGCTTAGACAAAAAAATTTTGAGAGAGAATGCTGTCCCATCTGTATTTCCAGATAATCCCCAACATAGACGGTCTCCTGCCATTAAAAAGACAAGATTATCCCCTCGAAAACGAGCTGTTCCCGATTCTCCATTTGAAGATGCTACACCCAGTACAAGTAAAACCCCTAAAATTGATGAACATAATTATGCCGTTTCTTCAGTTGAAAGCCATTTAGAAGAGATCCAAAATAAGCTGCTTGTATGCCAAGAAAAGATGCTTCATCAAAAACAACAGCTCAGTAGCATGAGGAAGAAGTTGGCCTGTCGAAATGTAAAAATTTCATCCTTTTTGGAAGATTTGAAGAAGAAAAGGTTGTTGAAAAAAGAAAATTTTGACATCCTAAAAAAAAAATTTGCTGCGGAAACCCTCACTTCAATTGAAAATGAATTAAAAGCTGCCCATATGTCCAAAAGTAATGTGCGTTTTTCAGATGAATTAAAATCCTTTGCTGTTTCCTTGCACTTCTATAGTGATCAGGCTTATAATTATGTCAGAAAGCATTTGCATTTGCCTCATGCAGATACCATTCGTAAGTGGTCTGCATCCCACAATGTGTCCCCAGGCTTTATTAGAGATGTTTTTAATACCTTGCAAGCTCAACTTCAAAAGGATGATTTAATGAAGGATGTTTGCCTTATGTTTGATTCAATGTCCATTCGGAAGCAAGGTGTGTTTGACCCTGCATCCCAGACCTATCCTGGCTATGTGAACCATGGTCATTTTCAGGTTGCCTCACCAGACACATTAGCTTCAAAAAGTCTTACTCTTCTCATTGTTGGACTGATTATTAATGATGGGATCAAATTTTTTTCACCCCTTGGATTCATCTAAAACCATTTCCTTTATTTTTGATGCCTGTCATTTATTTTAAAATGTTAGAAATGCATTGGGTGACCTGAAATGTTTTCATTGTGGAGAGGAGAGAATTGACTGGTCAATGTTGCACTTCACAAGTTGCAGCTTGAAAGTAATTTAAATCTTGCCAAGTTGAAAGGATGACATATTGATAATGTGAAAAATAATATGAAAGTTTCTCTTGCTACCCAAACATTAAGCTTTTCTGTTGCTTCTGTTATTACTTTTCTTCGGGATCACTTGAATTTGCTGGAAGTGAAGCGACTTGTAAATCTATTCGTATATTTGATGAATTGTTTGATTTATGCAACAGCAGTGGTTTCTTTACAAAAGGATATATAAGCCCCATTACAAAGGAAAATCTTGAGGAAATATTAAAATTTATTCATTTTGCCAGAAAATATATATCATCATTATGTGACAACTCTAACAAGCATCATATTCCACAGTCAAAGAGGAAAACTGGATGTGTTGGAATTTTGGAAACACTGACATCCATAGAATTGATATCCCGGAGACTTTTGTCCAACACCTACAAATATATTCTTACTTACAGACTCTCACACAAGCATTTGGAGACATTGTTTTCAAAGATACAAAGAAGAGGTTGCTGGAATAATATCCTAAATGTCCTTCAATATAAATATGCCCTCAGGTCTCGTTTGATGAAGAATGTTGTGCTGAGATCGAAAAATGCAAATTGCTAACCAGCTCTTGAAAACAAACTTTTCCAAGAAAATTCATCTTTTACTCTTGACAATTCGACAACCTCTTTTCAACCTGAATTGAATAGGAAAACTATGATCTTTACGATCACCACAGCAAACTATTTACTGACAGACCCATATTCAACAGCACATGCTCAGTTCATCAAAAGCATACTAAGACAATACTCTCTAAACACTTGTAAAGCCTTGACCAGAAAATGACATCACCAACAACTTGTTATCTAAAGGTTAGTCCCAAAGTTAGATATTGGTGTTGTTTTGTCTCAAGTTGACAGGTTTTTTTTGTTTTTGTTTTTGTTTGATTAATTTTGTTCTATATATTAACCTAATCCTAAATAATTACAATCCTATTTACTATAAGGCAAGGACTCAAAAGTTAAAATTTGAAAGTAAATGGAAAAAAAATCAAAAGAAAACACTCCTTGTCTTCTTAATTCTGATAAAATTAGACTACAGCCACGTCACACAACTCACTAGACAATAACAGTGTCTCGCCTGTGCTCAAAGATTCAAGATGAAGGTTTTTCTCTAAATAACTTTTTTAGTAGTAATAAAATGTGGAATTTTCCCCTCTATAATAGCTTTTAATGTCGGGGAAACAATAATTCTAACTGTAATGCTGAAATACTGAACTATCGAGTCCAACTCTACTCGTGTGAATTACGTGTGTGTGTGTGTAAAAAAAAAAAAGGGGGGGGGGGGCAGTTTTGTCACGCTATGATGATGCAATGAGTGTGAGAGAGTCATCACTACACACATAAACAAAAGAAACAATTTAAAAACATGACTATGACACGAAACTACTCACACACGAGGCTATACTATTAATCCTTTTCTCTATATAGAACAGGACAAGACAAACAATAGCTTTGCTGTCTCTCCACTTCGCATTGATGTTTGTCGTCTGACGAGTTCAACTCTGGTCGACATGCCTTCTCTTTCTTATCCATGTCCATGAGTCTTGTTAGTCCCCACAAACTAAAATGTAAAGGACTAGTATTAGTTGGTGGGCCACCATCTCACCGAGGTAGTTTTCCTGCACTACATCCTTCATTGAAGGTTAAGTTTAATGGATCAGACATCATGACGGTAACAATTAAGCAAAGAATATAACTAAAATTTTGGAAAATAAATCAATAAATTGTTGAATTTCAAAGTAGATAGGAAGTAATAGGATCAAACTGAAAATATTGGAAATGAATGTTTGCCATTAGATACTACCTATTCCGTAATAATCTCTCATTTAATAATAATAGTTCATTGAGTCATTATAAAATTCAGATTTCTTTAACTAGATCAGCTCTAAGGACAATAATAAAAAAGTAGAAGACGTCTAAGTCACGTATTATTATATATATTTTCTTGCTTTCATCAGTTTTTTCCTTTTGCACATGAAAATTTATTTTTATTACAGTACAAGGTTATTCTTTTTCTATATTATTAAAGCAGCTAAAAGGATCATGCACTCGAGCACTCATTCCATTTCTGTAATTGAACAGGACAAGACGCACTAAACGTAACACCAGTGAAAACTCTCTTCATAGTTGTGTAAAAGATGGCCGATAAAAGGAAATTGAATTCTCTCTCTCTCTCTCTCTCTCTCTCTCTCTCTCTCTCTCTCTCTCTCTCTCTCTCTAGAGAGAGAGAGAGTTCACAATAAGGGGGGTAATCATTATAATGTGACTTTTATCAAGACCACCCACATTTACCTCCCTCATATCCTTTGTAAAATACTCAACACGGAAACCTGGAACAATTAGGCCCGGTCCCAGCTTGTTCGAGATTTTCGTGCTCGAGTGTATATGCTTTTTATCAATATAAAAGACGTACTGTGATTCCATATTTACATTTTCCAAGTCTTTTAAGTAAAATGGTCCCTGAAACTGAAACAGACATTGCAACTCATGCCACTCTCAATGTCGAATTCACTCTCTATCATCTGTATACTGTCATCTGCATTTTTTGCCAAATTGGGACCTAAAATTTGCCAAAAGAAACCCCTAAATTTGCCAAGAGATTTGCCAAAAAGACCAAAATTTGCCCAAAAAATTGCCGAGGAGAACTAAGCGTTTCAGTAAAAATTAACATGCGATACAGAAAAATATATAAAAGACAATTTATTACATTTAAGGAGGCTGCATTTATTAATTTAATGAAATGACTGTGAATAGCATTGTTACAAAGATTTTAAAGGATCATTATCCATAGAGAGTAGCTTCCCTTGGTTTGGGCCCAGGCAAAGCTGCAACATTTCTCGTTGCGCACTTTTTTTTTCGTAATTTTGTTTTCGTTTCTTTTTTTTTTCCCCAAAAATTTGCCACGCGATTTGCCAATTTTCCCCAAATTTGCCACGATTTGCCAATTTTGGAAAATTTGCCAAAATTTGCGGATCGCCCTGATATTTACGGCCGCAAATTGCCTTTTGCGGCCGCAAAAAATGCAGATGACAGGTATATGACAACCATCATGTGTATATATAATATATGTATCATGTATATTTAAGTATTTCCATTAAAGTATTAATCACATGCTTCCCCTGTAGTTTTTATATAATACATTGTACTTTCAGATATGAGGTGTCAACCATCCTATGTCTGAAGATGTGGAGGGAAGGAAGGATGGGAGGGAGAGAAGGAACTAGGGGATATATACTTTTATTATTCCTTTTTCGTTTCACCCACAAAAACCAAGCCCCAACTTTTTCATTCACCCCATCAAGAAGATCCTTTTAGTTCTTGGGTGGTTTCCCTTAAGCTACTGCCAGGAATTTGTGCAAGTCCTCCCTAACCTGGATTTAGGGGGCTAAAATAATCATGCAAAAGTCCCTGGTGCTTGCTTACTGCTATTCCTCCAAATTTAACCCCCGAGAAGACAATTATTCAAAGCTCATTGGAAGATAGGATGCCATCAGAGGCTGTAGTTGATTATTTCAGAAATTTCAGCTACTGTCGCGAGATAAAGTCCTTTTTAATGGACACGAATTGAAGCAGGGGGGGGGGGGGGGTCCAATTTTACAGTGGAGATTGATGAAGTAAAGTTTGGGAAGAGAACGTTCTACAGAGGCCTGCTGCTAGTGGAAGGACAGTGGGTCTTGGGCGGCATTTCCCTTGCAGTGGAAGACTGCAAGGAGACAACACTGGTAGTCTCGACCTGATCAAGCGGCATATATATTTGAGTTGGGTCAGGAGTCCATACCAATTACTCCCTCCAGTCTTAC
>NC_088367.1:43653999-43683999 GCF_034508935.2 Berghia stephanieae
ATTATTATTTATAATTATTAACTTAAGCAATGGCATTGGTATGTGCCATTTTCACTGCAGTGAATTTAATTAATTTTTTTTTTTCGACAGCCAACAGGAAAGAATTCAGTTGACCGTACTGGTTTCCTGACAATCAAGAAAGATAGCTGGCTCAAGATTTCTTGTGGCAATCTTATCAATCAGCAAACCATCATCTGTGCCAGCAGAGCAGAGTATCTGTAAGCACTTTTTGAAACTGGTTAGTATTGTTTTCAAATCTTCATAGCGTCCTTACATTTTTATTGGTGATCAATGAAGTACACTCGAGCACGGAAATTTCGAACAAGTTGGGACCACGCCTATTTGTTCGAGATTTTCGTGTTTTCGAGTTTTCCAAATTTGAGGATTTTAGGGAGGTAAATGAAAATGTGGGTGGTCTTGATAAAATTCATATGATTATAATTCTCCGTTATTATGAACTCTGTCGAGAGTTGATAGTGAGACTATTCAATTTCCTTTTCTCGGCCAGTTCAACACAATTCGCGAAAAAAAAATTCAATGGACCACAAGGGAATGTCCAGTTTGTTTGAGATTTTCGTTTTGCCAATACTAATGTAATAGAGGGTTTAAACTGGGCATTGAACCAAGTTTGAGATTTGCATGCTCGGGTGTAAATGCTCATTTTTCTTAATGAAATTGACAAAGGATTATTTGAATTGAGTTACTACTGCATTTATGAACTTAATAGAGTTTGTTGCCAAGAGTTTTGGCCTGTGGATGTAAAACCAATGAAATTTCAACTGTGTTGGTGAGAACGATGACCAGTTAAAAAAAATTGGTATGTGAATGATAAATTCATTTTATGACAATGATTTTAATTTTATAGCCATGTCTAAAATTGCTAATGAAAAGTCTCTTTTATTTCCATTTTTCAAACCAGAACAAGATCAACCCTCTTTGTGGAACTACAGAAACAACAGTCGCAAACAAGTGGTGTTGACTTTTTTCCTGGAGGCGAAAGAAAATTTTTCTCCTAGGAGTTTGCGAAAGAAAATTATTGCTTTTTATTCTGAGCTAGATCTATTATCACCATTCAGCTGTTTTCTTGTCTAAAATAGATTTGATTTTGCAGTTCAAGTTGATTACATACTTATCTCACAAGCAGAAGCCTATTTTAAAAATTGAAAAATGAGGGTAGTGCGTCAAATCATATTTTGCGAAATCATATTTCGAGAATTTTTAATATATCAAGGAATCAACTGATAAGTAATCTGGTAAATAATTAGTTTTTCTGATTACAATGATGAATTCGTAAGGTATAAATAAACTCTGACCATAAAATGAAAGAGTACGGAAATATTTTAATTTTTTAGCATTTATTTTCTTAGGGAATGGGTTAGCGAATCATTTATACATTTTTTAGACAGATCAATCTACTCATTTTCGTCATTTCTTGTCCTATGACGCTCATTATTTTGAAAATTTTATGGATCAGCTTATGTCGAATTAGTGCTTTCTCAAATTTCCGTTTTATTTCATTTTCTGATTTTCTAACAATCATACATGTCATTTTCCTTTAGATTGTTTTCAAATATATTCAGAATCTTTTTTGTGTGTTTTGCATCATGACGGAAGTATTTTGGGGGAAATTTAAATATGTAAGATTTTTTAATTTTAAAAATTGATTTTTTTCCTGCCGATAAGCGCCACAATTTCAGTCGAATTAAAAAACATATTCTAAAGAATTTCTTTTCAAGACCAGTGGTAAACTCTTCCATCATTATCTAGTTATTTATGTAATATACATTGTGTGTAAATTTGAAAGAAATTTATACGCTGGTTTTTGGTTCATTTCATCTATGTTAGCAATTTTAGTTTTAGGGTTTTACATCTAATTTTAGCCTATAGGGTGCCTCTTTAAAATGTAAAAAAAATATATTAAAGATGTTTTTGTTTTTTTTTTTGTTTTTTTTTGGAGGGGGGGGGGGGGGGGATTTTTTTGTGTGTTTAACATCAATCACATTATTAGTTTATGAGATTAACTATAAATCATAATTGACCACCAAATTATTTTTAAACAAATGAAAAATGGAAAGTCAACAACAACAAAAATTCTAAGTGGTATGGGTTAGCGAATCAATTATATATTTTTTTTTCAGAATTTGATCAATTTACAAAATTCGACTATTTACTTGTTCCATATATATTGATTATACTTTGGAATTTTGATGGACGTTGTCTGAAAAATTAGCTTGTTTATCAAATTAAAGAAAGATTTTGTTTTTTCTCAAAATTCCATTTTGCATCATTTTCTGATTTTCTAACATTCTTCATTCATATCTGGATTATTTTCCATCAGATTGTCTTCAAATTTGTCAGAATCTTTCGTATGATGGGTTTTGCATCATGATGGCTTTGACTTTGGGCTAAACTAAAATTTAGTCGTTTGAATTTTTAAATTGGATTTTTTTCCTGTCGTTTCATGAGTGCCATATTTTCAATCGTAATCGAAAAACAATTCCTTAAATAAATTTTTCAAGACTTGCTAAACCTATCCATCATGATGTTGCTCTTGCTGTAGGAAACTGTGTGTGTAAATTTGGAAAGTATCCGTTGGGTTTTGGTGCATCACTGTAGGAATTTATTTTTTGGGGGTGAGAGAATGAGTAAAGAGCCTTTTACAAGAAATCACTCGAACCCAGGACCTTCCGATATGAAAGCAAGTGTCATACCATAAGACCACATTGCTGCACATTTAATTTTTTTTATGGTGTGTGTTCGTCATCAAATTAGACCTCCTACCACCTAAAAACAACAGGGGAATACCAATATTGGCATTGCAATAAACAAAACGGATTTTTGACTATAGGTCCCCCTTTTAAGGTGAAATATTTCCTAGCTCAGATGGTTTGTTTTAAGCGGACTGTAGTGCGTTCCACTGTGGAATTTTATTTTTTTTCATAAAATTGTATTCACTGTCAGTGGTGACATATAATTTTACTGCCTAGTTTTGATTTCCATTACACACTATCCCTACCACTACCGCCAGTGCTTTTACAGACTGAGTCCCTATCATCAGGGCTATTACGCACTGAGTCCCTACCACCAGCGCAATTAGCCATTGAGTCCCTACCACTAGTGCTATTAGCCACTGAGTCCCTACCACCAGTGATTTTGTAGACATTGAGTCCCTACCATCAGTGTTATTAGCCACTGAGTCCTTACCACCAGTGATTTTGTAGACATTGAGTCCCTACCATCAGTGTTATTAGCCACTGAGTCCTTACCACCAGTGATTTTGTAGACATTGAGTCCCTACCATCAGTGCTATTAGCCACTGAGTCCCTACCACCAGTGATTTTGTAGACATTGAGTCCCTACCATCAGTGTTATTAGCCACTGAGTCCTTACCACCAGTGATTTTGTAGACATTGAGTCCCTCCAGTGTTATTAGCCACTGAGTCCCTACCACCAGTGATTTTGTAGACATTGAGTCCCTACCATCAGTGCTATTAGCCACTGAGTCCTTACCACCAGTGATTTTGTAGACATTGAGTCCCTCCAGTGTTATTAGCCACTGAGTCCCTACCACCAGTGATTTTGTAGTTGAGTCCCTACCATCAGTGCTATTAGCCACTGAGTCCCTACCACCAGTGATTTTGTAGACATTGAGTCCCTACCCCCAGTGTTATTAGCCAGTAAGTCCCTACCACCAGCGCTATTAGCCACTGAGTCCCTACCACCAATGTTATTAACCATTGAGTCTATACCACCAGTGCTATTTGCCATTAGTCCCTACCACCAGCACTATTGGTCACTGAGCCCCCACCACCAGTGTTAATTAGCCTTTGATCCCTACCATCAGCCATTGAGTCCCTACCACTAGTGCTATCAGTCATTTAGTCCCTACCACCAGTGCTTTTAGTTTTAGACATTGAGTCCCTACCACTAGAACTATCAGACATTGAGTCCCTAACTAGAGCTATCAGTATCAGCCATTGAGTTCCTGCCTGCGACCAGTGCTATTAGACATTGCGTCCCTACCACCAGTACAATTAGTTACTGAGTCCCTACCACCAGTGCTATCCAGCCATAGAGACCCTACCACCAGTGCTATTAGCCACCGAGTCCCCACCACCAGCGCAATTAGCCATTGAGTCCCTACCACCAGCGCAATTAGTCATTGAGTCCCTTCCACCAGTGCTATTTGCCATTGAGTCCCTACCACCAGTGCTATTACCACTGAGTCCCTACCACCAGTGCAATTAGCCACTGAGTCCCTACAACCAGCGCTATTAGTATTAGCCACTGAGTCCCTACCACCAGTGCTATTAGCCATTGATCCCCTACCACCAGTGCTATTAGCCATTGAGCCCCTACCACCAGTGCTTTTAACAACTGAGTCCCTACCACTAGTGCTATCCAGCCATAGAGACCCTACCACCTGTGCTATTAGCCACTGAGTCCTACCACCAGTGCTATCCAGCCATAGAGACCCTACCACCAGTGTTATGAGCCAGTGAGTCCCTACCACCAGTGCTATTAGCCACTGAGTCCCTCCCACTACCACCAGCGCTATTACTATTATTTCTATTAGCCATTGTCATTGAGTCCCTACCACCAGTACTATGTGCCATTGAGTCCTTACCACCAGCGCTATTAGCCTTTGAGCCCTACCACCAGCGCTATTAGCCATTGAGTCCCTACCACCAGTGCTATCCAGCCACTGAGTCCCTACCACCAGTGCTATGTGCCACTGGGTCCTTACCACCAGCGCTATTGGCCTTTGAGCCCCTACCACCAGCGCTACCCAGCCATCAGGGTGAGAATGACTGGTCACTAAAAAGGAGGAAATTTTTCATCGTGAAGATCATGACCCATCCATGCGACCATAACCTATAAATTTGAATTTCACTAAAATTTTTACTGAGATGCGATCCAAGATTTATCTCAGCAATTTCTGATACAACTCGGTGGAATTTCAAAAGTTGAAAGTGTAATTACAACATTTGGTGGTTGTAGTAGGGACGATGATGTGGTGGTGGTTGTAGTAATAGCGGTGGTAGGGATGATGTGGTAGTGATTGTAGTAGTAGTGGTCGTATGGATGATTGTGTGGTGGTGGTTGTGGTAGCTGTGGTAGGAATGGTGATGTGGTGGTAGGGATGATGTTGTGGTGGTTGTAGTAGTAGTGGTGGTAGGGATGATGATGAGGTGATGGTTGTAGTAGTGGTAGTAGGGTTGATGATGTGGTGGTGGTTGTAGCAGTAGAGGTGGTAGTGATGATGGTGTGGTGGTGGTTGCAGTAGTAGTGATGGTAGGGATGATGGTGTGATGGAGGTGGTAATATTAGTGGTGGTAGGGATGATGATGTGGTGGTGGTTGAAGTAGTGGTAGTAGGGTTGATGATGTGGTGGTGGTTGTAGTAGTAGATAATGTGATGGTAGTTGTGGTAGTGGTGCTAGGGATGATGGTGTGGTGGTGGTAGGGGTGATCTGGTAGTGGTGGTGGTAGGGATGATGAAGTGGTGGTGATTGTAGTAGTAGTGGTCTTAGAGATGATGTGATGGTGGTTGTAGTAGTAGTGGTGGTGGGGATGATGATATTGTGGTGGTTGTAGTAGTGGTAGTAGGGTTGCTGATGTGGTGGTAGCTGTAGTAGTAGTGGTGGTAGGGATGATGTGGTGCTATTTGTAGTAGTAGTGGTGGTAGGGATGATGATGTGGTAGTGATTGTAATAGTAGTGGCGGTAGAGATGTTGATGTAGTGGTTTTGGCGAGTGTTTTTTTTAATTCAGTGATGATAATAATAATAGCAATGTGTCAAAAAGGAGGAAAATTTCTCGGTCTATCGATCAAACACAAGCAACGTGTAAAAATAACAGGAACATAGTTTTGTATTAGTATTATGTAATATATTACATTTACTAGTATAAATCCATTCTTATCATTAGATATAAATTTACTTTTTGTAAACATTTAATGAATTTGTCCTTTCCACATGTTGTTATTCAAATAAAAGGCCAGAAAGTATTGTTTTGTTTCGATTTTTACTTTATAAAGCAGGCTACAGTATCTTTGTTACCGAAACCTAGTAGTTATTCAGCATATAAATACAACCCAAGAATCTCTCAAATTGCCAAAGGCATAATGAATAAGATTAAACTAAGCCAATCACCATTGCTTTATTCTAATACTGTATATGATCTCTATATACCAGATGATTTAATGGATGGTTGCGAAAGAAAGAAAGAAATAAAGAGAGAGAGAGAGAGAGAGAGAGAGAGAGAGAGAGGGGGGGGGGGGGGAGGAGAGTATTCTCTGCCAATATAACATTTTGAATTCTATATCAAAAAAAGGGGGGAAAAGGAAACGAGAAATAGAAAGGAAAAGGGGGGGGGGGAAGAGAGAAAAAGAGAGAGAGAGAGAGAGAGAGAAAGAGAGAGAGAGAGAGAGAGAGAGAGAGAGAGAGAGAGAGAGAGAGAGAGAGAGAGAGATTAAAAAGGCAATAAGTACCTACAACAGAGAAACAAATCCAGACCCATTTGTCCCTCCCTTCCCCTTCAACCATCAACTAACTAATCAAAGAACACTACAGGTCTTCTGTGTCAATTGTGACATCTGGTGTCATACTGTCTGGCCCAACGTCATAAAAACGGGACTGTCACCAAATTTCACAAGACTGAGCACAGGTGTCAAAATATGACATAAGACATAATGGTGATTTTGTGGGTTTGAGGAAAATGTTTGACACGGCAAATTTGAAAAAGGAGGAAATGTGATGGGATGGGCGGAGATAAACTACCATTTAGGCGGAAATCCGCCTTTAGGCGGAAGATTCTCAGCCCTGAGCCATAGAGCCCCTACCACCAGTGCCAGTGCTATCCAGCCATAGAGCCCCTACCACCAGTGCTATCCAGCCACTGAGTCCCTACCACCAGTGCTATCCAGCCACTGAGTCCCTACCACCAGTGCTATTACCCATTTGAGATAGAACTAAATTGACGTCACTCAGTTCTTTATTATCGTTTTTAGCCATTTTTTAAATGATTAGTTCTCATTGATTGTATCAAGACAAAACTATAAAAGGTTGAGGTTACACATCGATTAGTAGAGTGGTATCATCACGGAGATCAGTTTTCCCAAATAATTCCATGTGATGGGGAAAAAACATCCGGTTAAAAAAGGTTTTGACGAAATATGCAGTGAAGACATGCGAAGGCAAAATATGCCACCGCACATAATAAATAATCTACCAATCCTTAAGTACGGCTAACTAAGCAATCTACACGACATTAAGTACGGCTAGCCAGCCAGTCTGACTGTCATTAAGTACGGCTAGACTGGTAGGCTAGACGTACTTAAGTACGCCTAGACTGGCAGGCTAGCCGTCATTAAGTACGGCTAGCCTTTTCCTAAAAATAATAACTAAACAAAGGGTACACACACACGTGCCCAGTTTAATTAGACCTCCCCTCCCTTCCCTCCCCCTCTAGTCTAGCCAGGCGAAACCGGCGGCCAGCCAAGGAGCGTGTTGCTAACACGCGCTAACAAATCACTAGGCAAGTGTGGTGTGTGCCACGCGAACGGCGACTTGTCCTTTCTAGTCGTAGCTCCTCTTTCTAGGCTAATATTTCGTTTTTATTTTTACCCATTTTCGAGAGCAATAACATTTAAACGAGATTCTCCCATCAACAAATGATACCATCTATAACTTCAGAGCACTTTAGACAGTTTGGGCACAGAAACTCTTATAGAAACAATTCTTTTCAAATATTTTACATTTAGATAGTTGAAAAGTGATTTTGGCATTAATTTTCATGAAAACATGCATTCGCCATCGGAGGTTTGAAAAAATATTAGTGGCTTTGTCATACTTGAACGAACGTCTTTGTTTTTTGGCAGTACACAAGGAAATAATTGTTGACACTTTTGGCTGAATCGCGTTACAAGGTAGCCATTCACTTTGTAGATATATTTACCTTCAAAATGTATTGTAATTGTAACGCTACGTCCGAAATGAGTTCAGTTGTTATTACACTGGCATCTTTCGGCCGGTTCGTAAAAAAGCGTATCGGACCCTTTCCCGCCCCATTAATTTATGATACCTTGTTGTGATGATGATGATGCTGTTGTTGTTGTTGATGCCGTCTTTGTTTTTTGTTTTTTTGGGGGTTTTTTTTTCTCGATGACTACGATGTTACTAATGTACATCTGTGTGAGTGTGTCTATGTCAATATTGTATTGTTATAAATGTGTAGCCAAATGACAAATTGCCACATTTTTTTAGGACAATAAAGATTTTATTATTATATTATTATTATTATTATTTATTATTATTATTATTATTATTATTATTATATTATTATTATTATTATTATTATTATTATGATACAACGAATGACCCCATACCGTAGAAAGGTCACACTGGGGATTTCGCACAAAGTGTGATGCCTGGGTAGTGAGAAATTAACAAAGACGTATCATGCCATACAAACACACACACACACGCATACACACATACAAACACACACACGCAGAGAGAGAGAGAGAGAGAGAGAGAGAGAGAGAGAGAGAGAGAGAGAGAGAGAGAGAGAGAGAGAGAGCTGAAACAAAGTAATAAAAAAGAACAAAAGTAAACTGGTTTCAATCTTATTTTGGGCTGATTCTATGTTTTTTTTTTCAAGGTGATTTCCGTAGTCGGGCTTTGTCATAACTAACTGCTAGAGAATGGCGTGGACGGCTATATTGATATCGCCAAATTCTCTGTGTGTTGGAATCATGTTTGATGACTTGGGGATTTCACACTTCGTGGAACAACCCAAGCTTAGCTTGTGGACATTAATCTGACACTATGCACATTCATCTAATATTGTTTCTTTTGGTTTACCACTTTTTGTTAAGACTTAAGTTTAGATTTAGAATACAGGAGTCATGCTCAGGGACATCCAGAAAATGTTGTAAGCACATTGCCTTTTACCAAACCTCTGTCAAGGTAATCAATATCATGTTGCTGAGGACGTCGCAAGTGAACTGAAAAAAACAATGTTTATGAGAGTGTATGCCCACTGGCTTTATTCAGCGCCATGTCAATCAAAATACCAAACAAAACATTTTCACCTGATATGTCCGAGTCGATGAACAGTGTAGTTTGGCCTGAAACTGAAATGACCATGGCAATCAAGGCCTCCCAAGATAATGTTGTATTCCACCATGCTTCAGTCACGAAGGTCGACAGTTTGTCAGCCGTTCTGTCTACCAATAGTACTAGCGACACATCCTTCCAAACGCTTGTGCAATATTACTTGCCGTCGTGACTGTTTCAAAACGCTGACACCACGTCTGAGCCATTTCAGATGACAACACTTTTCTGCAGTTTTAAAATCAATTGGCCAGAACTTCCTAAAGGTGTTGAAGGATCGATGTCACCCTCATTTCCTGTATCAAAATGATACTTTGTCCACACTTTTTAAAATTTTGAGAAATTGTTCCTGCCATTACATTGGAGCTAGATTGCCAGTAATACACTCGAGCACGGAATCTCGAACCTCGAACAAGTCGGGACCGAGCCTATTTACTATTAGTATTAGTTTGAGATTTCCGTGTTGAGTATTTTACAAAGGATATGAGGGAGGTAAATGTGGGTGGTCTTGATAAAAGTCATAATGATAATTCTCCGTTATTGTGAACTCCGTCAATAGTCGAGAATGAGACAATTCAATTTCCTTTTATCGGTCATCTTTTACAAAATTACGAAGAGAGTTTTCACTGGTGTTGCGTTTATTGCTTCTTGTCTTGTTCAATTCCAGAAATGGAATGAGAATTCCCACTGCGTGTGCTTGATAGAAAAGCCAGTATATAGCATTGTGAATTACACACTCAGCACTCGACGTCATTACCTACGAATCCGGTACTTATCTAAAATCACTCCTCAATCTGGGCGTTGGTTGTTTTGATATATCTATATATTTGGATTGAACAAGGCAATTTTTTTTTTAAAACCGAGTTTTTTCCCCCAATGTACGCCAGGCACGCCCAAGTGTCAAAATATTATGTAAACAATTTTATTAGCCCAGCATACTGTTTAATACTTCTAAATGTCTCTACTCTTAACCCCATTTCCATAGTTGGGGGCCAAAAAGTGCCCAGGGGTGTGTTTTTTATTCATAAAACAGTCAATTTTTGACACAGAGACATGCAATTTGGTGACTTTTCCTAAAAAGATGAGGCCCATGAACATGCCGAATTTCATGCATGCTTGTCACGTGCCATAGTTTACTCACACTGAGCATGCTCATCTGGAATTTGAGATTTTCTGATTTGGGGTCCAAATGGCCCCCCTGACTTTTTAAAGAGAAAAATACATACCTGGCCGCCCGGAAATATGCAAAAAAATATCCCAAATTATGCGGGGGAAATTGCAAATTATGCGGTGAAAAAAGGCAAATTATGCAAGGGAAATTACAAATTATGCAAAACAAGAAAAAAGTAATAAATAGCTGTCTAAATTTTTCCATTGCTTTATTTACATTTAACCAATTCAAAATTAAAGAACTACAACGTAAATTCAAAACTTAATTTTTTGTTGTAGCACAGACAAGCTAGATGTCGCAGGGACGTTGTGCTAAGACTGCTGCGCCTGTCTGACAATATCAGATTGTAAACAGAAAAACTGCGCTCAGCATCAGCGCTGTTGATCGTGGTGTATATGTACCACTTGGCACCAGCAGCCAAAGCTGGCACTTCATCAGAAATGGACTGCCAAAAATGTGGCGCGTCAACAGAAGAGGTGATGGAGTTCTTCACCGCGAGGGGCCCAAGCTGCCGGGTGTACCTCTTGATCTCCTCCTCGGGTACAGTTTTCAGCTTTGTGAGGCTCTCAAGTTGATCCCAAGGTGGAGACAGGAGCAGCTTAGCAGGGTAGATCTCAAGAAAACAAATCAAATCGTACACTTGGAATCAGGGTTGCCAGATTAATTTCAGGCATTCTGCCAACTGAATTTTAAAAATCTGCCAAATACCACAAAAATCTGCCAAACCGTACTATTTATAGTACCCCCTTTGAAAACTCATCAGTTTTGTTAAACAAAACATTCTCAAGGCCGATGTCATAATTTTTTTTTCATTTCCCAAGTTTAAAAAAAATCACTAATACATAAAAATTGCCATGGAAAACGTGTAGTAGACCTATACATTCATCCCTAGGCCTCGGAAAATAAAATCTGCCAAACCGATTTTTATCTGCCAGACGACTTCAAATTCTGCCAAAAAAAGGACATTTGGCAGAAAATCTGTCAAATTGGCAACCCTGCTTGGAATTGGAATAGTCTCCCTTTAAAGTTAAAAGGAAGTCAGTGTCACGTATTTGGGAACATCGTCGGACTTTTTCGGTTTCATTTTTGTTCATACAATGGTCATAAATTCACGCTAAAAACCATATTTTGCATAATTATGCGGTAAAAGGTGAATTATGCGGCCGCATTGCGCTGTCATCTGCATTTTTTTTTGCCAAATTGGGACCTAAAATTTGCCAAAAGTTGCCAAAAACCCCCCAAAATTTGCCAAGAAATTTGCCCAAAAGACCAAAATTTGCCAAAAAATTTGCCGAGGAGAACTAAGCGTTTCAGTAAAAATTAACACGCGATACAGAAAAATATATATATAAAAGACAATTTATTACATTTAAGGAGGCTACATTTATTAATTTACACAATAGCGTTGTTACAAAGATTTTAAAGGATCATTATCCGTTTTTTTTTTCGTTATTTTGTTTTCGTTTCTTTTTTCCCCAAAATTTGCCACGCGATTTGCCAATTTTCCCAAAAGTTGCCACGCGATTTGCCAATTTTCCCAAAATTTGCCACGATTTGCCAATTTTGGGAAATTTGCCAAAATTTGCGGATCGCCCTGATATTTGCGGCCGCAAAAAATGCAGATGACAGATTGCGGTAAGTGGCAAATTATGCTGAACCTCATATTCAGAATCGGTGGCATCTATTTCTGGATCTGGCTGCAGCAGAATCAGTGGCATTTCTTCATCAGTGGTGCTTTCATTTGAAGAGCTTGTACCATTCCCATTCCAATGAAATGGTGAAATACCGCCAGTGTCTGAAGGATTAGAAGAAAAAAAAAGTATATTGGGAAGGAACACACAACTGGAAAGGACGCTGAAAGAGAGAGAGAGAGAGAGAGAGAGAGAGAGAGGGGGGGGGGGAGAGAGTATTTTGGGGATGTGAATATATTACCAAAATAATACTTTATTTTACTGGAATCCCCAATTGACAATTATTGTCATGTAGAAATAAAAGAAAACCCCAAATATGAAAGTATCTGAATCTGAGAGTAATGTGATTACAAGACAATGTGATTTTCCCAAATGTTTCAAGGAATAAGTTCTTGTCGTTGTCTTCATGTATTTGCTGTGATATGCTGAAAGTCACATCCAACGAGTCAGATGAAAGAGGTATAACTGTTCGATTTTTCACCTTTAAAAAAAAAACGACTTTTACTCTGAAGTCTTTGCAGCCAATAAATCCAAAAATTGATGAGTTGTTAATATTTTTAATTTATAAATTATACCTTCATCATTATCATCATGGGGGAAAATCACCTATTACCTGGAACTCGAGTTGCAACAGCTCATCTTTATCTTGCATTATTAATTGCTGATATTTTGTCAATTCACTGGTTAGAGATAAGCTAATCTTACACCAACTTAATATTTATTTTACTATTTCATTCAATAGAAACATTCTTCATAATGCTGTTACTGTTTGGAGAAATGAAATTCTAACAATCAGAATTGAATCTTCGATTCTTATTGGAGATCAGCATAATAATTTTCATAAAAGGTATCATGGGAGTGAAGAGAAATAACTTTAAACACACAAAAAAAAACCCCAGAAAAAAAAAAACACTTTATCCCGTTATAACTAGCCAACAATGCAAACAGATTTCATATGATGCCTGCTATTAACTCCGAGCTAACAACCATTACACAGATAAATGTAATACGTACCATTCAGTTTAAAATAAGTAGTAGGTGACATACATTCCTCATGCACTGGAGTTGCCCCAGCAGACTGCAACTCAATGTATATCTGAGCATTCAAACTACCAAGGATGTTACACTTTCTCCAGTCGTCATGGTTTAGGTCCAATGCAACATAATTTAGACCACACAACGGATGGCTGAAAATTAAAAAAAAAACAACAAACATACAAAACATTTAGTTAGCAAATTCAAAAATTCAAACGCAATAATAATATCACTACAATATGTCTGAAACATAATTTAAACATTTAAGCTAATTTAGTTCACCTCGAGGTTGAATAGCGGTACAAGAAAATAAATCACTTGTCATAATAAGTTACAAACAATTATGTGGTTAGGTAGGGTACACACAAGAAGAAAACATAATCGAGAAGCGAAAGTAAGGCAAGAGCAAGTATTGGAAGAAACATTAAATTGAATATTAGCGCTTTCATTTATCCATTATTGTTTCGTCATTTCATATTTGGCGATTCTAACTGGCTCTAAAATCATAAAATAAACGATACCATCAATTCATTTTTCGTTACATATGATAAGTGTCAGAATAATCTTCATACATCACACATCTAATGAAAAATAGTAATGAGTTAGTACTTACTTGGATGTTTCTTGATTAGAGTTGGTGAAAAAGTAGGTAACTGAAACTGGTGCTCATCATATTGGACAGCAAACAGGAAACAAAATTACCAAGTCAATTATTGTAGATGCCATCTACCAGTGAGTTGTGGATCATATTGACACGACTATGTCGCTAAATAAACAGATGCATAATGTCACAACAAAAACAACAAATGATGTATACATTTAATGAGAAAATATGATTTTAACTGAATTTTCCAGAGTAAAATCATGGGAGTTAAATGGCCCTCAAATAAGAAATAAATAGGACTTTCTAGTGTTTTACTATGTGCAAGTCATGGGGGCCAAATGGATCCCAGATCAGGAAATAGGACTTTCTATTTTAGTATGAAAATAGGGCTAAGCAAGATTAAGATTTAAAATGTATGGGCGTTTGTAGTTTTGATTTATATGTATTTGGATTGAACACGGCAAAATAAAAAAATAAAAAATTTAAACGTGTTTTTTCCCAATAAGAGATGAGTGATTAGGAAAGTTCCAGAAGACAATAGAGAATAAATTTTTTTCGCGGCGGTGATGGGGTTTGAACTCGCGACCTTACTGGTACGACACTCCGCCTGGCCGGTGAGAGCGTGACTCTACCGTATGATGTACGCCAGGCACGCCGAAGTGTCACAATATTATTTAAACAATTATGTCAGCCTGCTGTTTAATAATTCTAAATGTCTCTTAAGCAAGATTAAGGTTTACAATGTTTGGACGTCGGTTGTTTTGATATGTCTGTATTTGAACTGAGCAAAACAAAAAACCCGTTTTTCCCAGTCTACGCCATGCACACTCAAGTTTCACATTATTATGTAAACAATTTTATCCGACCAGCCCACCGTTCAATAAGAAATCTTAACGAATTCAGTAGTTAAAGATTGTAAGTCTACGTGTCGACTATAATTTCGTGTGTCAATGAATTTTTACAAATGTACACACCTGACAGATTACTGGTCTGTAGCGAAGTTAATCTAATCAGAAAATAAAAGAATACACACTCTACCAAGCAACGGCTATCACCATCACCATGAATTTATTACTTCGTCAAACTTGAAATGGAAAGGACTTTTTTGGCGTGATACAACAATGGTGGCCAGACCGTAATAAATCGCAATTTCCTGACCGCCCGTAGTCCAGCCATACCGTAATAAATTGCAGGGAGTCCATGCTGCAGTACATCCAGACCGTGACAATAGGTGCATTTATAGAGGGAAAAATGAAAAAATACTCTGAAATAAGGTACGGCCAAACTGAGTTGGCTAAAAGAAATCCACTTTATTTCGATATGGCCAAATACATTCGGGTTTTTTGTAAGGTGTCGGCCTTACGACGACCAATACGCTTTTTTAGGTTAGGGCTGGATAAAGGATATGCAGCTCTGTTCGAAGTCATGGAAGCTACTTAAATGGTTTCCGGGACTTATTCACGCTCGAAACATGGTCGTCGTCCATTATGCGCTTGAGAGGGATATTCCCATTCCCTCTCTCTTTCATCTTGTTAAGCCCGTGTGTAATTGCATCTACCTTCTCAACGTTCTTGCTTCTACCCCACACTGGAACGCAATACTCCTCTGTGGAATAGCATAGAGTCAGGACGGACGTCCTCGGGAGGGAGAAGGACATTACTTCCGAAATTGAAATTTTCTACCTGAACGGTAAAGAGTGACGCCCCCTACCTGCGTCGCTGTCAACAAAGGCAAAAGTTTAGAACCTTGCAGCCTCCAAACTATAAATGATATAAATGATGCAAGGCTGAAATTTTAGAACAATGGGAATCTATTTAGAAATGTATATACAGTACACAATTTTTCAAGACAATTAGATGGAAAATCATCATCATCATCATCATCATCATCATCATCATCATCATCATCATCATCATCATCATCACCATCATCATCCTCATCATAATCTTCATCACCATCAATACTACAACCACCACTACAACATAATCAACATCATCATCATCGCCATCACTAATACAACCACCACATCTCGTGACTTGTTTGTTTGTTTTGTTTGTTTGTTTTTTGTTTGTTTTTTTTTTGTTTTTTTAATGAGTTGTTTTTTATTGCTGGATCTGTTCTGTCTACAAATTTTAATTTTTCGAAAAACAAAAAACGGAAGGATGAAAACGAAATTAATTTTATTTTGACTATTTTTTTCCTTGTCTGGGTCATCGTGATATTATCACAGACTGAAGCGGTGCGGATTGCAGGATGTTGCTCATGATGTGTTTCATCTCCTTTAGATATGATTTTGCTTGTTGCGTTCACAAATAGATACATTTTTTAAAAAAAAGAAAGAATGAATATGGAATTAATTTTGTTCGAATACACTTTTTCTTGTCTGGGTCTTCATGACATTATCAGTGAAACGATATTGCAATATCTTTATGTTATAGAGACAACGCTATCAGAGGATTATCTTATTCTTACCCACGAGTGTAGTAGGTAAGGAACCTTTTACAAGAACCAAACCTTTCGCCGTGTGTTGTTGAAGAACAATCCTCTCAATATAATTTTTTTCTACCGTAAAGCATTTGACAGCCTACATCGAAACAGTCTTTGGAAATTAATCAGACACTATGGAATCCCTGCAATGCTGTCCAGATTGATCGAGATACCCGATGAGGGATTTACTTGTCAGGCAATTCGTGGAGGGAAACTGACTCCGGCATATGATGTAAAAATTCGAGTACGACAGGGCTTCCGTATCTCACAGTTTCGGTTCCTACTCTCCATCGACTGGATCACGAGAGAAACAACAAATAGAGAGAGAAACGGAATTAAAGGGAGTCTCTGAACTCAGATCTCGATTTTGCAGGTGATCTTGCACTCTTCATCCAAATCCAGAAACAGAAATAATCCAAAACATCTAAATTGGCCCAAACTTTTTCGATACTAGGCCTCAACATTTATTCAAAATTAAAAGTTCACACATATAACAACGACTATCTTCTCAACTAAATGGAATAGTCCTGGAGGAAGTGGACAGCTTAACATACCTTGAAAGTGTTATCAGTTGTAATGGAGGCACGGACTGAGATGCAAAGGCCCGAACCGTATTGCAAGGACCGCTATTAACATTTTGAAAAACGTTTGGAAATATATCATCAAAAAAACTTCCACAAAAGTCCGTGCATTAATTTCCAAATCACACATAAGTTCATAACCTACATAATTTTATAACCGTGTCTAAATTACAAGAAAGCCGACCTTAGGATTCTATAACACTCAATTAATTACAGATAAGCCAGCGGACGAGAATTATGCCAAGTGTCTGCGTAATTGTTGCTCGCCATCGACGCTACCGAGATCAAAAGGACGGGCCGTGACCAACACTGCTATTAAATACATTTATGATGGCAGTAAAAGTATCCTATTTTCCCTAATACTACGCATAATGACTCTGTGAATATCTCATCTAGATTGATCTGTCAAAACGCATTTTTAAAACTCGAAAATGTTATTGGATCCAGCTTAATGTCCAGTAAAAATCTAAGTATCAAAAATCCAGGAACATAACTGGTTTCTCCGATTCTGCTCAACTTTGACCATTTTGAGAGAAAACAGAGATGCGTAAGTCTTCTCGTTCTTTCTCTCATTTAATCACTCAATGTCCAGATGCCATTGTTATCAATACTCGAAATCATATTGAGGGAATATCTTGTGTACAGATGATTAATATCAATCTTATTCTGCTGTTGTTTGTTAAAACACGGTATATGCAATGTTAACCAAATAGAAAATACCTACTGTGTTTTTTAACTTTAATTAATGCCATTTAATACTAATAGGTGAAGTGAGAAATAATTTATATATAGTGTTTCCGACTCGACCGTAAGTAGACGCAACCTATCAAATAATAGAAATTGATCAGTGATGATAATGACAATTTGTCAAAAAGAAGGAAATCGAAAATGTATCGGCAAATATGGCAAGCTCAAGCCGAAATATCAAAATTACATACATAATATGATTGTTACACAACATTATATAATATAATTCTTTTGTAAAGATCTAATGAATTGTCCTTTCCAGAATATAATTTAAAAGGCTCACAATATTAATCAATCTGCTATCTACATCAATAAAGGATAATTTTTTGGCCCAAAGGCCATGTCACTGCAACCTTGTGGTAATGCAATTTAATAATTAGACTCATGTATATCTAACGGCCCTTATAGAGACGTTGAGTTTTGTACCGGTGATGCGACACGTCTGGGTCGCTGTGACTCGATCCCTGCGTCAGTCGCACATGATTTTTGCCCACACATGTGCGGAAGTACATACTGACCGTCACCCGTACCAGTCGCTGCCTCCCTTTTCTATTTGTCAACTAAATGTTCTTTCGTTCGGTGCCGCTGGAAGTTGGCGCTATATATGTTTTGTCTTTATCTCTTAGTGGAACTTCCGGATGTTTTTAGATGAGGTCCATGATTAATAACCAGACCTGCCACTTATACAGCTTTAATATATTGTATACTGTATACAGATTTTTTAAGGGACAGATTTGAACAAATTCGGAACCCCCTACCCCCTCTCCCCTAATTCAGACTTTTAAACCAATATTTTAGTGGAAAATGGTTGTTTTACTCAGAAATGGATGGTTTGCCCTACTTTTTCTTGGGTGCTTTAATTGTAATTCTAGAATATGTTTATCACATTTTTTTTCTCCTTTTTATTGGCGCTGATATAACCTAAATGTGCTGCAGGGGACGTAAAACCCTTAAAAACACAAACAAACAAAACTAATTCGGTCAGATTTTTATTTGAATGGTGGGCTGGACCGATAAAATTGTTTACTTTTATACCTGGGCGTATTGAACTTTTGGGCTGGCTCGATAAACATTTTTTACATCGAATCCCCTGTTCGAATCCAGATAAATTAAAACAACCTACGTCCAAACATTTTAAAACCTTAAACTTGCTTAAGAGATTTTTGGACAGTATTGGGAACAAATAGGGATCAGCAGATGAACATTCCAAGAGCACGACATCAATTTGCTAAGTTTTGAGATCACATAAAAGTCCTTGATTTACAAGGAAAAAATATCATCTCCTAAAACAATAACTATACTATACATTTGACTGTTTCCCTCATAATAATCGCATTCCAAGGCAAAGAGAGAAAGCAAGGTGGAAAACAGATATAGATCTAAGGGGATAGAGATAGAGTAAGTGCCACCCTGCCCACTCTGGGAGGCCAGGAACCCCATCCAGTCAACAAATTCAGTGGTCACAGATAGTAAGTCTTTCACGTTATTATAACACGTCAGAAGAGTAGAACATAAAATCTACATTTTGTGGCAATGATAATAATAATAATACACATTTATATAGCGCTCATTCTCGTGTAAAACACAAGCTCTGGGCACTTTACAATATAAATATCAATTTTAAGTGAAAAAAATAAAAAAAAATAAAATAATAATAACAATAACAATTCATAGCCAAATCAAGGATTCATATAGAGTCAAGAAAAACAAATACAGTAAAAATGTGTCTTGAGATTCTTTTTAAAAGTAGGTAAAGACTTGCACTCCCTCAGACCACGTGGTAGTTCATTCCAAATCTTGGGGCCGAAACAAGCAAACGATCTATCACCAAATTTTGTTCTTGATCTTTTTTCCGAAATTTTCGTTTGGTCATTACATGATCTTAAAGTGTAATTTTCAAATTTACACATGACCACGTGATCTGTGAGATATGCCGGTGCTATACCAGCCAAACACTTATAAACAAGACACGCTGCTTTGTAATATGTGCGCTTTTCAATGGGCAACCAGTGGAGAGAGGCCAACAAAGGGGTTGCATGATCAAATTTTTTTTTGCCAAAAACTAATCTTGCTGCACTGTTTTGCAGTAGTTGCAATTGTTTAATAGAAGCCTGAGGCAAGTTGACAAGCAGCGAGTTACAATAGTCTAGTTTCGAAAAAATGAGGGAAACAACCAATGTTTTACATGTTCCAATTGCAATATACTGACGGATCGAACTGATTTTCTTCAATTGAAAGTATAAAGATTTACAGAGAGCAGAAATGTGAGCTGACATTTTCATTTCTGAATCAAAATAGACACCCAAATTTTTCACAGTCTTTGAAACTTTGATCTTTTCACCCCCAATCAACACCTCAAGACCATCATTCACCTTCAACTGCCCTCTATTTCCCACAATCATCACTTCTGTTTTTGACTCATTCATTTTCAACTTGTTTGCATCCATCCACTCCTTCACATCCGTCACACATTCTTCCACACGTTTCACAATATTTTCGAGATTTTTAGTTTTATCAGTAGCATAAAGTTGCGTATCATCTGCATAGAGATGATAGCGCAGCCCATGACCAGTGATGACATTAGATAATGGAGAAGTATACAAAACAAAAAGAATTGGACCCAAAACAGAGCCTTGAGGAACACCAAAAGACAATGTATGTTGACGAGAAAGTTTATCTAAAATCATAACCTGTTGCTTTCTGCCATCTAAATAAGATTCAAACCACTGCAAGACAGTCCCAGACAAGCCAAAGGTTATATTAAGTCGTTTAATGAGAATACCGTGATCAATAGTATCGAACGCCGCCGAAAGGTCTAGCAATGTCAGAAGAGAAACAGAACCTTTATCTAAAACATCAAGCAAATCACTCGCAACACAGCACAGAGCAGTTTCTGTGCTGTGGTAAGAACGATAAGCTGACTGAAATTTTTCCCATAGATTGTTTTCATGGAGATGTTGTGAAAGACGTCTGAGTACAACTTTTTCAAGGATTTTAGAAAGAAATGGCAGATTTGAGACGGGACGGTAGTTACTAAGGTCATTTACATTGAGATTTTGCTTTTTTATGAGAGGCTTTACAATTGCATGTTTATAGATATCTGGGACTTGTCCTGACATAAGTGACTGATTTATAATATAAGTTATGCAAGGTATCAATTCAGCAATGTGCTTGGCTTGTTAATGGCTTTACTATTGTGATTTATCATCATTAAAATGTTTTAGTACATTCCACTCCGGTTATTCGCAAATCATCGAAAATATTGCGATTAACCGAAGTTGAGTTTCCTATCCCCTATTGCAACATTTTACAATTAATATATGGTAAACTCAAACTAGTTGTTGGAAATAGTGTTCTTAATCCACCACAGACTGAGCAATATGATTGAAATAAAAACCATATGGTTGCCTGTACAGATTTTGTCAAGCAAAAGTGGCATTGATGCAAGTGGACATCTTATTCAGATTGAATTAACGTTCACTCTTTTGTTCCCAACATTTGTAAGAGTCAAAGAGATTAGCCGTGGTGAGAGACAATAAGCTCTCACCAAACTCGTTGGTCACAATGCACCGTTGTCAATTCTAAAACAAAGGATATCGCTCAGTCTCTCATTGTCTACCTGTTTGTAAAGACTATGCCCAGCCCCTCGCCTCCTATTAAATGGCCACAGATGGCATCACAAACTCATACTGCAAAGCCCCGCCCTATTTTGTCTCTAATAGATTGGTGACACACTACGGTAGCATTAAATCCCGGTTACTCTTGATTTTTCAACATGTCACGATGAAATCCAAGATGCAATCATAATCTTTTGTTTGATTGACTTCTTAAATTTACCACATTTTGAAGGCGAAAATTTATTGCGATTAACCGAAGTTTGTTGCAATTAAACAGTGACTTTTATATAGAATTAATTCCGTTTCTTGGGAAATGTTACGATGAACCGAAAGTTGCGATTAACCGAGTTGCAATTATCCGGAGTTGACTGTAGTTTAGAAAATTTAAGAACAATGAGGTAAACTTATTTGGAGTATTCCCTTTATGGGAGTGTGAAGAAAAATGTTTTTTTTTTATTTATTTTTTTTTTTTTTTGTTAGAAAATAAAAGACTGTCTTAAATACAAAGGTAGGCCTGATAACATTGTGAGGTTGAGAGAAATGGATTTTTTTGAAACTTATTTTTTTTAAATACCGTAAATTTTATATGAATGATAATATTAATGAGACCTTATAGTATTTATTATTAATGCTAATATAATACTTATTATTTCATATGTTTCAAAGATAATGCTATTCCAATTGTTAACCTTACGACAACCTAAACATGGACATGCGGAATATACGTGTTCAAATTTATATGTTTTCATTTTCATATCATAATTATCTTTCTCTAAAGTGCGGCTATGTGGTCTTGTGGTATGGAAGGTCCTGGGTTCGAGCCTCGCTCGGCGCATAGGTGAGTCCTTTGAAAAAGCTCTTTACTCACATTCTCTCACCGTACTCAGGTGTAAAATGAATACCTGGCCGTTAACAACGTTGTCCCTGTTCGGAAAAAAAATTGGAATATCGCCTTACAATCATGTTAAGTGTTGCTGTTGGCTAGGAACTCTTTGTAAAGCGCTTTGAACACATTTAGTGGATATTTCGCAATATAAAAGCTCAGTTTTAATTTAGGTCCTTTGTAAATGTAGGAAAAATATCTGGATTTCCTCGAGGATCGATTCATGTTGTTTTTGTTTTTTTTAAATATCACTGCACTCTGATTGTCCTGATGAAACACTGATAAGAAAGGCTCTGAGATGGACACCCCAAGGAAATAGGAAGCGAAGGCGCCCCAAGGAGACTTGAAGACATACCGTAGAGAGGGACCTAAAACAGAGAGGTCTGTCCCTTGAGATGGTCCTAAGAATAGCTGCTGACAGACAGGAGCATCGCCTCAAGTGCCAGCAGGCCCGGAGGCGATTTTTTTTTTTTTTTTTTTTTTTTTTTTTTTTGCACCTGTTTGGGCCATTTTGTGACGTCATCTGAGAATATCCCTCTTCGCCAACTAGCCTGCACTATTTTTAGCATCGCCACAATAGGAAAACCGTAACAGAGGTCGGAAAAGGCTACCTATAGGTCAGTGCGCGCGTTGTTCAAGTGTTCAAGCAGTGCAGTTTAGGGACGTGCAGTTGGCTAGCCTACACTACACACTACACAATGTACGCCTACCGTATTTTTGATTGTTAATAATAATAATAATAATAATAATAATAATAATAATAATAATAATAATAATAATAATAATAATAATAATAATAATAATAATAATAATAATAATAATAATAAGAAGAAGAAGAAGAAGAAGAAGAAGAAGAAGATAACATAGGTACTTTTTTATAATGTTTGATATAATACTACAATACTGTACCTAGTTGAAGTTTGAAATATAAGTTAGCAGTAGACATTAGACCGCACACACTATTGTTGTCTTGAGATGTGCAGAAAAAGTACGTGACACAAATCAAATGCATTGTAGAGTCTATCTTTGTAGGTCTGTTACTATTTTAGGTGATAAATTATTGCACAACTGTGATTAGTAAATTTATAACTGCTGAAAAAATACAAAAAAAAAAAAAACAAACAAACAAAAAAAAAAAAAAACTGATTCAACGAGTTAAACCAGTTCCTGGTCTTCAATATAGCAAAGCTTTCTCAGATGACACATCATAAATTATTTTTAATTTTAGGCTACGCTTTCTTCGGAATTATATTCTCATTACTAAAGTTATCTTCATATTCTTCAGTTTATTTTGGCAACTCCACAAGTATACAAGAAGAAGAAGAAGAAGAAGAAGAAGAAGAAGAAGAAGAAGAAGAAGAAGAAGAAGAAGAAGAAGAGAAGAAGAAGAAGAAGAAAGAAGAAGAAGAAGAAGAAGAAGAAGAAGAAGAAGAAGAAGAGAAGAAGAAGAAGAAGAAGAAGAAGAAGAAGAAGAAGAAGAAGAGAAGAAGAAGAAGAAGAAAGAAAGAAGAAGAAGAAGAAGAAGAAGAAGAAGAAGAAGAAGAAGAAGAAGAAGAAGAAGAAGAAGAAGAAGAAGAAGAAGAAGAAGAAGAAGAAGAAGAAGAAGAAGAAGAAGAAGAAGAAGAAGAAGAAGAAGAAGATAATATATAGACCTATATTTTATTTCTAATGTTTGATATACTGTATCTAGTTGAAGTTTGAAATATCATTTGGCAATAGACATTAGACTACACTATTATTGTCTTAAGAAGTATAGGCCTACAGTCGTAGTGTGGATAGATGCAGAAAAAGTATGTTACTAGTTACACAAATACATTGTATACTGTGTAGGCCTATTACCATTTATTGCATAGACTACTTACACTTACAACTATCATGGTCACCACCAGCCCCACTACCACTGCCACCATCATCATGATTGCATCATTATCATCATCATCATCATCATCATCATCATCATCATCATCATCATCATCCTCATCAATGCTATCCATCACTTTGTGAAAAAAAACAACAACAAATTTTTTGTTTACTTCGGAATTTTATATATATAATATATATATTCACGCTCACAGTTGATAGTTTAAATATTCACCAGACAACATCCTCTCTCTCTCTCTCTCTCTCTCTCTCTCTCTCTCTCTCTCTCTCTCTCTCTCTATCTATCTCTCTCTCTCTCTCTCTCTCTCTCTCTCACACATGTTTTATTTGTATAAAAATAGAGTAGTTGCTTGAACTTGAAGTTGAAGAATCCCTAACGAGCACCATGTTGGTTCATATAAACCGCTTCGTTGTCAAAACGACACGTAAAAAAAGTACTGTCACGTGATTGTTTTTCTCCACGAATCAGCGTGCGTTCTTGAGACGGTAGACATGGAGGAACCTCCCTGACCCATTTTTAAACCTGGCCTGTTCCCAAACGGGTGCAAAAAACAAACAAACTCGCGGCCCGGAGAGGTTTGAGAGAGTGAGGGACTCTGATTGTCCTGGATACAGTAATGACATGCTTAAATTCTACGTACCACCCAGAAATCTGACATCAAAGTCTGATAATTCTGGGTGGGGATCCTGACCTCCCATAGTGGGCAGAGAGGTAAATGCTGTGTCTTCTATCCCCCATAACCGTTTTCCAATTGTTTCCTGTCATTGTCTTGGAATGAGATTACTTAGTTTTGTCTTGGCCCTGGCCGGAGTTCTTTGGCTGGGAGGGAAACTGTCAAATGTATAGTTATAGTTTTGGGAGATGATGTTTTTTTCCTTGTAAATCATCTCCCTGTTATGCATTGTATTATGTTTAGTTTACATATTATATTATATGATTGGTAAACATTTGAGTGTATTTCTCTTAGTTGGGGCCTGTGCTTGTGTCTGGATGAAACTTTTAGGTGATCTCAAACTAAGTACTTTGGCGATGTGCTCTTGGAATCTCCATCTGTTCCCTATTTGATGAACCAATTCCCTTTTGTCTTATCTTTTCTTTTGTGCTTTAATTGTAATTCTAGCACTTTTTACTATCCCATTCTCTTCCTTTTTACTGGCGCTGATATGACCTTAATGTGTTGCAAGCGCCGTAAAACTCTTAAAAACAAACAAACAGTCTGATAATCACTTGTGAAGCCAAGATTGGCGAGCATGCGTTTGAATATTCGACACCTTCGAAACTCCCTTCTAAGATATATCAGAGACAATAATGATGCAGATTTCTTTTTAAAAACATCTTAAAACGTTTCATTTTAATATTTAGCAGTGTAGAATTATATTGCTTTGTTTCATATTGCATGTTTGAGTGGTTGTATGTTTGAGTGAAAGTAGCCACGGTACTGTTTAACGCTTTGAGCTTGTTGATATACGGGGTAAGGCGCTATAAAAAAATCATATTATTATTATTATTATTATTATTATTATTATTATTATTATTATTATTATTATTATTATTATTATTATTATTATTATTATTATTATTATTGTTGTTTGTTGTTGTTGTTATTATTATTATTATTATTGTTATTATTACATATTGTTATTATTATTATTATTATTATTATTATTATTATTATTATTATTATTATTATTATTATTATTACATATTATTATGTCCCTTTTCTGTGTGTGTGAAGTGAGTGCTCTACCAACAGATTTATCCAGACAACTGGTCGTTTATAAAAAAAAAGAAAGTTAAATGCCAATAGTATGCGAGATCACATTTATTTTAATGACAATTAAGACACAAAGACCACTTGAACTTGAAGGCTAAAGTTCTGTCATGTATGTATTTCATTTTGGGCAGTATTGTTTAAATTTTTGCTCCCGGGTTTTGGATGGTTCAGGAGCTGAGGAAAAAAAATGGAGAGGATAAGAATTATTCAAACGTTTTAATATAATTATCGTGTTTTACTCCCTAAAATGGTAAAAATGTTGAAACCCTGAATGAAATTGCAAAAAAAAAAAAAAAAGTTTTTAAAAAATTGCTCCGAGATGGGCAGAGTATTGTAGTGAAACTTACAATAGCAAGGAGAGAACTTTGACACAAATGACACCACGACTAAAATATGAAATAGAATGGGCAATTAATCAGATCCAAACAGGAAAAGCGGCGGGAAATGATGAAATATGCGGAGATGTAGTAGAAAAGAAGATACACTGGCATTAACTCACTCAATCCTAGAGATTTTTGCTACTTTTCAAACTTGGAAAAATGTATTAAAATGAGCATGTATATAGATAGACATTTTTATTCATCAACTTTCAAAAAACTCAAAACATTAGCTTTGATACTACGCCTATAATTTTGTTTCAGAAAAATGTAATAAATAGACATGGGATAAAAGTAACCAGGGTAAACTACGGATGTAGTCGGTGTTGGGGTTGAGTGAGTTAAGACAAAACTTTGACACGCTACAATATAAAGTTAACGATTACGTTCCTCGAACCTAAACGATCGAACAATGACGAGGCCGAAAACCAGGATCTGTCATCAGAGTCGAGTCGCCACACGACTCCCTGTGTACCACGCCAGAATGACTCTATCGCCAAAAAAGACTCTAGAGTTAAATTAGCGTACGCGAGACAGACTAAGGAGTTAGCCTCGCGGGCGCGAGACTGGCTCTGTATTGTGCCTCGCGTACGCCAATTTAACTCTATGCGCAACCTAATGTTTGACAACCACAGAGGTCAAACAGTTCAGTATCTCGAATAGCCTAAAACATCATAATCATACGCTGGGAAAGTTAAAGACTTCTTTTTTTTCATAGTATTTTGATCATATAAAAATTATCCAAGGGGCAGGGTAATGTGATGTTTGCATTCGAATGTTTCATGTTGTTGATCAATCACCTCAAGGATTTTAATGTGGGATGAACCAGTTGAAAAAAAAAAAAAAAAAAACGTGAATATTGAGAAGAAAAAAAAATATACAAGAAACGTGAAATTAAAGTTTTTGGCACTTTAAGGAATGCAATCTGCTGTCTTGAGAGAGAGGGAATGGAGATACCCCTCTGAAGCGCATAATGGACGGCGCCCCCGTTTCGAGCCGAAATAAGTCCAGGCAACCCTTGTACGCAGAATCCCTGACTACGAACAGAGCTGCACATACGAGATGGATGTCGGTTTGGACGAATTCGATCCCTCTCGAGGGCGGGGACGTAACCTCCTCGAAGCTTGGTGAGAAGTTGTCAGGCTTTGATACCTTTAAGAGGAGATACTGGGTGACTGCGAATCGATACCCGCTGTGGTCAAGAACCTGAGACGGCAGAGCATCTAGTCGAACGGTGTGTTGTGACGATGCTACCCGGCGGGTTTGCGACGGTGCACGAATGCGGACCGGACTTTGCTGATTGGGTCGATCGGCATAACATAGTAGTGTGAAAACCATAAGAGGCTGCTGCTGTCTTGAATAAAAGCTGGATTACATTATTTTTAGTATAAAAATCACTTCAACACTTTGGGGGGGGGGGGGGGGTGGATTGAAATTTAGAGCCAAGTTCGAGAATTTTATCAGAATTTGAAATAACAGCAATCTGTTATTATGTCAAGGTGGGCCTGATATTAAAAAAAAAGAAGAAGAGAAAACCCACAAAATTCAAAATAACTCCATCAGAAGTATTAAAACTTATTTTTCTGTCTTTAAAAATTATAGAGACACGTTTTTCTGAAATAAACATCTGGCATTATCACTGATTCGCAGATTTTGTTTCTATAAATCTAATAATCAGCATGTAAATCAGCTTGACACAATGTTACCGATTTGAGACTATGGTACACATTAGGATAATGGACAAATAGAAAAAGTGCTTACTGCATTCATCCCAATTAAGATCACATATTTCTCCCGCTTTGCAAACCTGAAAAATAAATTTAAAACTTGTACAATACTATTATATATATATATATATATATATAATATATATATATATATATATATATATATATATATATATATATATATATATATATATATATATATATATATATATATATAGTGTAAAATCAACTCTCATTCGTCCAAGACGGCCGTTTCTACACACAATTCGTTTCCTCGGGTTCTTCTGGATGGAGAATACATCTGTGGCATAGGTGTTCATTTTGATTGTTATGTGATGCGGGGAAGGGGTGTCCGTGGGCGCACTGCGGTGTGATTGTGTGTTGTCGTACCAGTAAGGTCGCGGGTTCGAGCCCCCATCGCCGCCGCGAAATTTTTATTCTCTGTTGTCTTCTGGTATTTTTACTACTCACTTCATTTCTTGTTATTATCAACATAAGTGCCTGCTCCACTCACTTTTCTGAATTAAAAATTCACCCCAAATACCGGAGCATACTCAATGTCCCAATTGTTTCTATGTTATATGTTTGTGTTGAGAATATTGGCTATCAAGCTTAAATGCTGGCCAACTAACTTCGTGGCGTTTGTGTTTGAACCCGTGACCTCAAGAAGTCGGGGAAAGAGAGAATGGTCTAATAAGACTAGGGTTAGAAGCGACTTTTTGGGGGGTTGTGGGTAGCTTATACGGTAGAATCTCCCCGGCCAGGTGGAGTTGTCGTACCAGTAAGATCGCGGCTTCGAGCCTCCATCGCCGCCGCGAAATTTTTATTCTCTGTTGTCTTCTGGCACTTTCCTACTCACTTCATTTCTTGTGATTATGGGTGAGCGTTTGTGAAGAAAAAAAAGAGTGTGTGGTGGGGGGGGGGGGGGGGGGGGGGGGGGGGGGGTTGGCTGAGGGGGAGAGATAGAGAAATGAGCTATCACATTGTGATGGATAGGTCAGATGAGGATATGAGGAGAAAGAAGGGGAAGGGAGGAGGAGGGGGAGAGACGTTTGTTAGGTTGGGGATCATTTGGAAGAAGAAGAAGAATTATTAGTAGTAGCAGCAGCAGCAACAGCAGCAGCAGCAGCAGCAGCAGTAGTAGTAGTAGTAGTAGTAGTAGTAGTAGTAGTAGTAGTAGTAGTAGTAGTAGTAGTAGTAGTAGTAGTAATAGTAGTAATACTAGTAGTAGAAGAAGAAGAGGAAGGAGAGGAGGAACAGACGAAGGAGGAGGATTACATATGGGGTCCACATTGAAATTGTTTGCAGATGACCGCCTTCTGTACAGAGAAATAAAGAACGGGGACGATATTGTCATACTACAGCAAGATCTTTATAAATTGCAGTGCTGGGAGGCAAGATGGAAAATGGAATTTCACCCCAAAAAATTTCATGTCCTCAGGGTGACAAACAAAAAGAAAAACATAATCAACTCCCACTATGAAATCCATCACGAAGTCCTACAATATGTGGAGAATGCGAAATACCTCGGCGTGACCCTGAACAGTAAGTAGTACGCGTATGAAGTGGAAGAAGAATATTGCCAATACAGCTACTAAGGCAAATACAATGGCCTTCCTCAACAGACAAATCCGCCACTCACTGCCATCTGTGAAAAAGAAATACTATGAAACATATGTCAGGTCCATACTGGAATATAGTAGCTCAGTGTGTGACCCACATACAACACAAGAAATCAATGAGCTAGAAAAAGTCCAACGTCGGGCGTCCAAATTTGTCAGTGGAAACTATGAGCCTAACTCAGCTCATAAACGATCTCCTATGGAAACGTTCCCACAAAACGGAAATCTCGAAATTAATTCGAACTAGCCATTTGGAACGGAACAACAACAACAACAACAAAAATCACACACAAGAAAATCAGCATTTAATCTTGAAACCCCCCCACTCAAGAACAAACCATCATATTTACTCGTTCTTCCCCTCCACCATCCGACTTTTGAACTCCCTGCCAACCAATTGTAAACAAGCCCTTACGACTGATGACTTCAGAAAATCCCTCCCTACTTCCCTCTAACCCCCTGTTACTGAAAAGACGGCCATACAATCTTCACAACATAAAGCTTGGTCTTAATGGACGAAGAAGAAGAAGAAAAAGAAGAAGAAGAAGAAGAAGAAGAAGAAGAAGAAGAAGAAGAAGAAGAAGAAGAAGAAGAAGAAGAAGAAGGAGGAGGAGGAGGAGGAGGAGGAGGAGGAGGAGGAGAAGAAGAAGAAGAAGAAGAAGAAGAAGAAGGAGAAGGAGGAGGA
>NC_088367.1:43688999-43741499 GCF_034508935.2 Berghia stephanieae
TACTGCTGCTGCTGCTACTACTACTACTACTACTACTACTACTACTACTACTACTACTACTACTACTACTACTACTACTACTACTACTACTCCTGCTGCTGCTGCTGCTACTACTACTACTACTACTACTACTACTACTACTACTACTACTACTACTACTACTACTACTACTACTACCACCACTATCAATAATAATGGGGGGGGGGGATGACAGTGACGACAACAGCAACAACAACAACAACAACAACAACAACAACAACAACAACAACAATAGTAATAATAATAATAATAATAATAATAATAATAATAATAATAATAATAATAATAATAATAATAATAATAATAATAATAATAATAATAATAATAGCACGTCTTGTTTTGTCTTTTTTTTTAACCTCAACTATATACTCTTACTATTATTACCTTAAAATAAGACGAACACACCGTAGCAAACACACACATACACCTCACTTTGCCCCAAGTTATGGCGGCCGACCGAAGAACAAGCTCGCGTGCTCGTCACGGTAATTTTTTAGTGACGTAAAGTAACCCCGCCAATTCTCGCAAGCGATCTGGTAGTACAAGGTGTATATCTATAGGCCCCACCAATCTACCGCTTAGCAAATTTCGTCACTTCACTGCGCATGTCCGCCATCGACGATAAGACCAGCACTTTCGGGAAATCCCCTTGTTAGTCATCGCCGCTTACCGTATTTCTTTTGTTTTTGCGACGTTTATCCCATATTTTATTTATCCTTCGTGTAATCCTTCATTTAATATAATTAATTTTAAGATTAAAAAAAAAAAACAACCTTTAATGTCCCACCGTTTCTTTGGTAGTGACTGTGCATCGCCACAAAGGAATTTTTTCCAGCGAAAAAATAACGGCGGCTCAAAATACATCGACATAGTAATGTGTCCAAGAAACTATACAGACAGGTGTAAAGATATTTCGGACAATCATGCCCAGTCCAACAGCAATGCACACTCTACCATCAAATAGCTTCGTGGACTTGCACATGCAAGCGATAGAACTGGCCAGTTTACATTCAAGGCACACACGCATTTTTCCATCACTGAAATACCATTTCTTTGACCATGAAATGAGCATTGGGGCTGATCACATAACATTTATCAAGACTATTGCCACTGTCTATATCAAGATGCGACTACTGAAGGCCGCCAAATGCTTCCATCAAAGGAAAATATGCAATGTTGGGCCGTACGTTTAAAGAGGATGAAATTAAATAAGATCATTCTCTTCAGCGGTCAATAGACTCCACAAAACCAATGAATAGGAACGAGAATCATTAAATGCTGTCGGACATAAATATAATTGATAAGTGTGCGTTTTATTCGTAGTGAACATTATACATGTAGTTGTAATCGTTTTCTGTATGAGGAATGATATATTTTGTTTCCCAGTGTTTTCGTTTGCTTTAGCTATAATTGTTGACTTGACGAGGAGGCCAATGCAAAAAAAAAAAAAACCCCAAAAAAATCCCCCCAAAAAACAAGAGAGAGAGAGAGAGAGAGAGAGAGAGAGAGAGAGAGAGAGAGAGAGAGAGAGAGAGAGAGAGAGAGAGGACATATTGGTACGATAAGTCTGTTAATCAGCGCACTTGAACAAAGCGAGTGAGGGTCTTTGAGCTAATGGTGAGCTTCCCCACTGTGATATTATCGTACCGCTGCTTATACCTTATCTGTTACTATAAATTTACGGCAGTTCACGTTCAATCCCATTTGTGGCGTCTGGAAAAGCAAGTCTTTAAAAATTTTGGCTAGAAAACTTGTTCTCCAAATATGGATCTATTGAAATGTCCTCATCTCGTTAAAAACTCTCAAACGTGGGACTTTCGTGACGTCTCAACTTTGAGAGCTTTTAGCAAAATAGGGGTAAGCTTAATCGACCGATACAGTACTTTCTTCTTCTTCTTCTTCTTCTTCGTTCCCGTCACGTCACATGGTCAGTCCGGTCTGGTGAATGAAGCCCACAGTGGTCCTGAGGTCGTCCTCACTGCCGTACAGCTTCTTTGAGTATGGAGTTGGGTCAGGCCAGAAGTTCCTTCTCAACTGGTACTTTCAAAATGGGACTTTTTGCAAAATTTTAAATACCTGTTTTTTCAAAGTATGGTACAATAATAGGTGTTATTAAAGTGGACCAAAGTACAGTCCACTACGGATAATCGCAACACCCTGCGATCAGCGAAAATGTTACGATTAACCGAAGGTGACTTTCCTGTCCACTATTGCAAAATTTTACACACATATGGTAAACTCAAACCAGTTTTTGTAAACATTTTCCACGTTTATTTTTGTATTGTTGTGCTGACGAAGGGTTTGTACCCGAAGCGTCCATTGTCTGTTTTGTTCCCATAGGAGGCCTCTCCATTTCACTCTTTCGTTAGTTGTTATCTTTGAGTGAATCGATTCCACTTTTATCTCTATTGATATACGACCTGATTTTTACTTTTTTTTTTTCAGTTATTGCTATTGCTCTCACCATTTATAATTTCGTTAACATAATTCCTGCGGGCTCTACGGCATTCTCTTTGAGTTTTCTCAGTTCAGGACAACAGGATTAGCATACGGGTAAATTAAACTGTGTGAGAAGAAAATATAGTCTCCATTATCTCGTGTTTTGAATATTAGCTCACCCCCACCACTCAAAATTTACTGAGATTTAAAGATGATGTTGATGAAGGCCGTGACAATGATGCCGATTTCGAACAAAAGTGATTAAAATGCTGTTTTTAAAAAAAGAGAAAAAAAAAATGAATTAAACCACAAATCGAGCAATGATTGCCATCAAACATTGGATTTATTACAAATACAAAAGTGAAGATTTGCCTACAACACGCGATGTTCCCAGGCGTTCGTCCGTTCAACTACTGACCACGCCCGACGTTGCTTGACTTCTTGATCGGACGAGAACCGGTATTTTCGTTTTTTATTTGTCTCCTGACGAAGGCCAAGGACCGAAATGTTGTTTGTGTTGTGTTGTTCCCTTATACGAGTCATATTTATTCACTTATTTTTCTATCCATCGTAGACAGCGTGAACAGACAATGTAAGACCTCAATGATCGTAGACAATGTTTCGGGAATTACAATACTGTATAAAACAAAACAAAAAGAAAACAATAAAATTAATCTCAAAATGGATTTTTGACGATTTGTAATATTTCAGTGTTGTATTTATCTAGACTAGGACATCATTATCTATAGATGCCGCTGATCTTAACTCGTTGTAAGTGGTGATGTTTTAAATGTGGAACCTTTACAATGGTTTTAAAGATGTCTGCATGCATGCATATTCGACAAAACATTTTGTCATAAGATAGCTTTTTAAATTGCACAAGCTCAGGGGAGAGCACTCTCGAAATTAATTTGACTTCGGGCAACGGCATACACAACAATACTTTTTTTGGACACACATCATCAATACGGTACGAAGAAGAAATATAATAATTTTTTCCCCCATGCAATAGAATGACCCTATCAAGTATCTTTAATATATTTTGCTAAACTGCACGTTTATTACACGATCGGGCGCAGTTCAAAACTCACACTTGAGTTTAAGTTTAAGTTGAATCAGTATCATCAGGCATCGGCCAGCAGGGGCTGTCTGTTCTCAAGGGAATTTAACAAAAAAAAATGTTTCACTTGATTAGAAATGTAGTTCGGAATGCTTATTTGCAGAATCTAGAATCGTTGTCATTATTCTCAGACTCAGACATGACTGGTTAATAATAAAATTGATTATTGGCACAGTAGACGATGGACGGACTGTTACACTACAGTTGAAACTCTGCTCTTTTAATTTTAAACATTTTTTATTATCCACATTCCAGATAATGGAAAGTTTTGAAATGCACAGAAATAAGTAAAGTTAATAAAATGGCCGGCACTATTTCTCGGAAAGCTATGGAAAATATACTTGAACTCTATTTCTCCGAATGGTCTGCTAGATAGATAGCCTCCAGTAGCTGATGGGTTACGGACGCGCTGCACTGTCAACAGTCAACAAAGAGAAAACAGAAGTAAACGTTAAATAACAAAGCCAATGGCTCAAGACGGGAACAGATGTTGAAGGACAGGATAGCACAAACTCAGGATAGAAGTCTAACAGAAAGTTGGGAATAAGAGTGCCCAGGCGCTGGACCCAAACGTCTCGCGGATTTTCAGGCAATTTTTTCAGGGGGCAGATGCAGGCCTGTACTTTATATACACAATATGCATCGACATTCATGTGGGTGTCATGGTCAAATGGTTAAGTCATCTGCCTTAAAAGGCCTGTCAGAATCGACACTGTGTGTTCGAATCCTGGTTCTGCCCTTTTAAAAATTTTTATTTTTTGCCGTCTTCTTTCTACAAAGCGTTGCAAATGATAAATGTCCCTCTATTTTGGTTCCTTTCTCTTTCTCTTATGTCATGTAACACGCCTGACAGGCAAGACGTGTTTTTGATGTGCTCTGGATTTTGCCTTTTTATAGAGATAACTGTAATTTTTTAAGTGAATCTTATATATATAGAAATTCATTGTGATCTGGACTTTTAATCTACTTTTGTTTTTGATGCCCGTTTTATGCTTTTAATTGTTTTCATATTTTGGTGAATTGGAATTGCAATTTGCAACATTATTGTTACCTGTTTTTTAATTATTTAATAGCGCTTTGAGGTTTCGACGAAAGGCGCTGAAATATGCTTATTATTATTCAAGCAAATTGTCATATATCCGTCCCCACTCTGACCTCAAAAAGTATATTCTATAGAAGAAATCATTAAAAAGCAAACAAACAAAAATATTCAGAGCGACCAAATGGTCAGATAGAGGAAAAAAAAACAGTATTTTTTTTTTTTAAATCATGCTCAGAAGTAATACAAGGCCAAATAAAAAAGGAGAAAAGAATAGACTCACTCCAAAAAAAAAAAGAAAAAGAAGGAGCGATTGGATTCGAATCTGTGCATCTGAAAGGAACCAAATGAAAGGTGGTCTAACCCACTGAGCTATCTCTCCACACTGATATCGGTGTATCTTAAAATTTATATATGAGCTAGATAGTTCTCTACCATCTTTGCTTCCTTGTTTTGATCGCTATTTTCAGCTCTTTCGAATTGGATCTAGTTTTGTGGAAGTGTGATAATAAATTGTATTGTTTTGTATGAAGAAGACAGGAAAAAAACAGGTGAGGTCGTTTTGGAGTGAACAACACCTAGGCTTAGGGATTCGTCCATGAAATAAACAAATTCCGGGCCATCATTAATATCCCCAAAATTGTGGTCAGAATGAACAAATTATAGAAACAAAAGAAGATAAATAAAGTTAACAGGTAGGTAGGTAGTGAGAATTTGAATGGTTGGTGGACTATGAACCGATTTGATGATTAACAAGTTTCTTGCTGGTTGAAAAAAGAAGGTGAATTGTCAGTTTAATGTTTCAATACAAATTGTCTAAAACTTACATTTCATTGATCCATTTGCTTTTAAAAAAAATCTGGATTTGGCATTTGAGCACTATAATAATAATAATAATAATAATAATAATACTTTATTGCATCCCAAAAAGGAAATTTTTTGTACAGACGTGTTATAATTTACACATAAGATAAAAATACAATGGAAATAGGATGTATATATATAAAAAGGAGCAGCTCTATAACCAGAGCTGCGCTTTATAATATGAATAATTTCAAACACTGTAAAATAGTTAAAACTGTCACTATAAATTGAAAATTGAAAAGATTGCAAAACAAATAAATTAATAAATTAATATTTATATTTTTTTAAAGTAAAAATGAGAAATAATTATATAAAATGATTATTGCTTGTTGTTATAAAGCCTAATACTGGACGGCAGAAAAGATTTTCGGTGTCTCTCTGTTTTCGTTGAAATAGAGAAAGGGCGACCACTTCTTTCTGACATAATAATTGATGGTCTTAGTGGATGATACTGGTCATTTAATATTTTAGTTATTTTATTTATACAAAATTTCTCGTATAAAAGATCTACATCGTCAACATCATTTATATAGCGTTTAATGGATTTTTTAATATTTGAATTTATTTTGTTCCTTTCCACTGCTAAGCAATTGCCTCCCAAGCTGTTATACAAAATGACAAAACACTTTCGATGACTGCTCTATAAAATAATGTGCAGAGGGTTTTATCTATTCTAAACTGAGAGAGTTTTGATAAAAAATATGTACGTCTGCACATCTTATGCCTAATTATTTTCAAGTGTTCATCCCACTTGAGCCTGTCATCAATCGTTACACCAAGGTATTTGTAGTGAGGAACTCGCTGGACGAATTGGTCCTTTAATTTTAACGGTTCTATCGGTTCCTTCACTCTCCTAAAGTCAATCACTAGCTCCTTTGTCTTGCTTATGTTAAACTCTAGGTGGTGGGCATCACACCAAGACACAAATCTATCAATTTCTTGCCTATAAGCCACTTCGTTGCCATTTGTTATGAGGCCTTGAAGAGCGGTGTCATCTGCAAACTTTATTAAAGGTACACTCAGGTTTTGACTTCTACAGTCATTCGTGTATATTGTGAATAATACAGGGGACAATACACAACCCTGAGGAGCACCAGTATTTGTAGTTATACAGGAAGATTTGTTTTGTCCTAATTGAACATATTGTGCTCTCTCCGTAAGAAATTCGAGCACCCAAGCAATTATATACTTGTTTAAATTCAGACTAGTCAATTTTTGAACAACCAACTGAGGTTGCATTGTATTGAACGCTGAAGAAAAATCTGCAAAAAGCAATCTGCAATAGCTCCTAGCGTGATCTAGATGCCTGTAGATGTTGTTTGTAAACAGCAAAATGGCATCCTCTACGCCACGTCCTGGTTTGTAAGCAAATTGATGACTATCACTCAATGGCATAAACTGATTCCTAATTTTAACAAGAACAAGTTTTTCTAAAGATTTCATGACTATTGAAGTCAGTGCAACAGGTCTGAGATCGTTCATAGTTTCAAGTTTTTCTTTTTTTGGAACAGGAATAATTTTTGAAGTTTTCCAAATTTCAGGGATCGAAACGCATTGGAGGGACCAGTTAAAAATATGTGTATAAATGGGGAAAGCTGGTGGGCACATTCCTTTAATAGTTTTCCTTTCAATCCATCCGGCCCAGCAGCCTTCCTCTCGTTTAGTTTCGAAAATACGAATCTCGTTTCCTCTTCACTGACCTCAATAGTCATTTCATCTTCCAAAGCCCTGTCTAATTTATGTTTTTCATTTTCAATATCAAATTTGTTTGCTGTGTCGAAACGTGAATAAAATTTATTTAAAGTTTCAATTTCGATATCTTCTGATATAATCGTGGGCTTTGGATTATAGTTCACAGCAGTTTTAAGCCCCCGCCACGTGTCCCGTATATCCCCAGAAGAAAAGCATTTTTTCAATTTTATTTTTGTACTTATCTCTACAACTAGATATTACCCTCTTTATCTCTTTTTGTTTTGTTTTCAGATCTTTTTTGTTTCCACTAGTATAGAGAGTTTTTTTTGGTTCAATAAAAGTTTTAGATCTTTTGTTATCCAAGGCTTGTTGTTAGGATAATATTTTATTTCTTTTTTACAAGACACTAGCTGTTCACAGAATTTTAAATACTCACTCACACAGTCATTCAGCTCATCCACACTATCACATGATTCGATAAAAACATTCCAGTCAGTGCATTCAAAACAACCACGCAAATCTTCACACACACTTCCGTTCCAGATCTGTACACTTTTCTTTACTGGTTTTACACGTTTAAAAACAGGGCGGTAAGTGGGGAGTAGCAAGAGCATGCAGTGGTCAGATAAACCTAATGGGGCACGGGGTAAACATTTATAACTATTTTTAATATTACACAGGAATAAATCTAATGTTTTTTTTGTCCCTTGTCTCGCAGTCCACGTATTGATGAAGTCCCGGGAGAGTAAAATCGTTACATTGGTTAAAATCGCCAGTGACCATCAATACGGCATCGGGTGACTTAATTTGAATGTCCTGTATTTCTTTCCTCAAAATATTTTTCGCTGTGGTGTTGTCTGATGATGGTGGAATGTAGACGTTGATGATGATGACATGAGTATATTCTCGGGGTAGATAATATGGTCGTGACGAAACAGTAATAAATTCAATATAATCGTCACAATACATTTTCTTTATCTGACTGTTATTGGGGTGGCACCATTTGTTGTTAATATATGTGCACACCCCACCCCCAGTTCGTTTATTTACATTAGTCCGATCTCCTCGAAATAGTGAATATTGTTCAATATTAAAACATGATGATGGTATGTGAGGAGATAGCCAAGTCTCTGTTAACGCTATTATGGAGGCTTGACGATAGTCACTATTAAAACGACACAGTGAAAACAGTTCATCAATTTTATTTTTCAGTGATTTTACATTACCTGTCACTACACAGGGTAAAAATGGACGAAAAGGCCGTCTGTTAAATTTTGTTTTTATTCCTCCTTTTCTCCCCCTCTTTCTTACTTTAATAAACGATGTGTCAATAGTGGGTGGTGGGGGTGACACGGGTTGGAGGGATCGGAGAGTCTCTGAAGTATAAGTTATCGATAGGCTTATTTTGGCAGCAAAATCACAGGCTAAAACACCATTTATGCTTATAAATATACTAATAAATATAAAAATCAGGAACAATATATACTTCACATCCATTTTGAATAAAAATTAGGCTTAAATTCCGACGATTGAATGATAAATGAATAAAAATATGTGTAGAAAATAGGTAAACATTCACAACACGTCTGTTGTCGCCGGAAGCCAGCGCCATATATCTATTTACTTTCATCTTGCTCTCGCACAATGGGTAAAAATGAAAAATTAGCCGGCCAAACTGAGACCATTGCTACAGATAAATCACTGGTCTTAGGAGGGAAATTACGGTTTTTTTTTATGGGATGGCCAAATCAAGAAGGAATTTTACCAATGCTTCGGCCGGACAAAGGATATGGGATATTGTATTAAATATATCTTGTCTTTTGAAACATCACAGTGAAAAAATCTGATGCAGACGTGAGGCGAGAAAATCATTTCTTTGCTTATTTAGGGAATGTCTTTCTCAGGTGCACCTCTCTATACATTGTTGTGTTCTTAGATCATTAATTAATAAGACGTTTTATTCCAAGAATTAACAAACCAACTTGTTGCAGTAAAGAACATTTATTAAACAACATAAGATAAGATACATGTGCACAGGATGACGGTTGGATACAGAATGACTCTCAACAAGGTAGTTACTAGAACAGACGCTAGTTGTGAACGATACTACATCAGATGGACGACACAAGTTACGATACTTGAATACAATGACTTTCATTCACAACATACATCAATGAAATAATGGTCAGTGGTGTTAGCTGTGAACACAAGGCGGCCTACCAGCAACATAGTGGTGTCGTTCAACTATTACAAAAATTGATCTTCCCTCTGTTTTAAAAACAAATAAGTTGAGGTACACTGTACTACCACACAATGCTTTATTTTTATGATTTCTATTAAGTATAAAACTATTTGCTCTTGGACAGTTTAGCAGCTTGAATTAGAGTCTAATTTAGACAACTTACCATTGATAAGGTCACTGTTTGACTATGCCTGCACAATTTGAGATTTAAAAATTTTTTTTTTTTCATTTTGTTTCCACATTCCTGTTCAAACCAGGTAAACTGTATTCTTTTTATTTTTCTCACTCTTTTCCTCAGTCTTCAGAATGCGTCGTGGGAATGTAGTAAATAGAAAGCAAGCATTGAAAGTTGTCAAGGAGCTTGATGCCTTTCCGAAAGTTCCAGAGAACTATGTTGAGACTTCTGCGACTGGTGGTGGATGTAAGTAAATTTTGCTCCAGATTGTGTACACATTAACTTTTAAAAAGTAGTCTGTCAGAGCTATTAGGCCAATGGAGTGGAGTTTATCCTGGTTTCTATAGCATGAAATGGATAATAGGAATTGCTTGCTACCCTTTGGATAGGATGATAGTCTATCGCAAAGTACTTTCTGCTATGTGGTCTAATAGACCCAGCTACCCAATCACTACTGGGTGGAAAGAGGGGGGGGGGGGGGGTTGGAAAAAAAAATTGTATTATCGCCTAACGGGTGTCATGTCTCGTTCTACATGTTACGTGTTTCTGTTGGTTGGGAACCCTTTGTAAAATGCTTTGAGCACGTTTAGTGGATATTGCGCTATATAAAAAGCTGAAGCTCAAATATCTCAGCCATACAACCTTATAATAATAAACACAGCATTGATCTTTTGTTCTTTATAAATTGTTTACATATTCTTTCATACATTCTTCCACAGTGTCCATTGTAACCTTCATCGTCATCTTCCTATTGGTGCTGTCAGAAGTCAGTTACTACAGCAGTACAGAGCTTCATTTTGACTATGAAGTCGATAAAAACTATACAGCGTATGTTTATATTTATTGTTTGAATGTAACTCTATTGAGATCAGTGTCTTTACATCTCTGTTTCACTCACAGATATGCACTCTCTCTCTCTCTCTCTCTCTTTCTCTTTCTCCATCTCTTTCTCTCTCTCTCTCTCTCTCTCTCTCTCTCTCTCTCTCTCTCTCTCTCTCTTTCTATTTCTTTCTCTTTCTCTCTCTCTCTCTCTCTCTCTCTTTCTCTGTCTTTCTCTCTTTCTCTCTCTCTCTCTCTCTCTCTCTCTCTATTTCTCTCTCTATCTATCTCTCTCTCTCTCTTTCTCTCTCTCTTTCTCTCTCTCTCTTTCTCTCTCTCTCTCTCTCTTTCTCTGTCTTTCTCTCTCTCTTTCTTTCTCTCTTTCTCTCTCTCACTCTCTCTCTATCTCTCTCTCTGTCTTTCTCTCTCTCTCTTTCTTTCTCTCTCACTCTCTCTCTCTCTCTCTCTCTCTCTCTCTCTCTCTCTCTTGTAAGCTTGTGTTTGTAGAATAGAATAGTTTTAACGATGTTATGTCACTTGGATAAGTGAAACCTGCCAACCATCCGCTTTTGGAGGAATCGTTTCTATTTTAACTCTTTCTTTTTTGTACTATTCCGCCATTGTCTCTAAAATTCCGATTTTCAACAAATTATGATAATGGTCAGAAGAAAAAAGAGCAAAGAGGGGGGTGTTAAAAAGGTGAAATTCCTATTTTTTTGGTCTCAAATTCCTATTTTCAGGCGTTTGATTCCAATAATGGTTTTGTTTGGTGAAATGTTGCCCTTTGGTTTGACAATTTACGATTATTACTCATGAATGCCTTAACTGATAATGATATTTCTTATTTATTATAGAACAGTAAAGGAAGGTGCCCCATATGTAAACAGAGGTCGAGAAGCACATGGCAAACCACATGTTCCTGTCTTGACAGCTCACGTTCCAATGTAAATAATAGAAAAAAATAACCTTTAAAATTTGTCTGTTAGGTGGCAAAAGAAACACATATTCATAAATACTCGATCATGCATCAAATAATGTCTAGATATGGATATTTTATGGAACAAAAGGTAAAATTTTCTAAAATTTATCAAAAGTTACAGTCTATCTATTTTTAGACCAGAGCAAATTATTGCGCTGGTGTGAACAAAACGAGAATTATTCGGAGCCTGATTTTCATAATATTTTAGCCTTATATTATTATTTCTGAAACTGTTAGATTTTATGTAAACATATTTTCAATACTGAAAGTGTATTGCCTACAACTCAAACTACAAAATTGGGAGACCTATATTGTGCGTAAATTATTCCGGTCCCTAACGGAAATCACTAGCAACTTGTTATTGTTTACGTTTGGGGCAGCAAACTTTACTCTTCTATACGAGCCCTTTACGTCATAAACATACTTTCCAAATCTTATCATTTGCAATATTCTCACAAACACACATACATGCACACACACACACACACACACACACACTCATGCGCCTGTGCAAATATACAGATATAGCAAAGATGCTTATTGAGAATAGGGATTTACAAAAAAAAAAACCAATTAAAAATTTGTGACATTAACAAAAACTACATGATCTGAGAAAATTCTTTCAATTTTTATTTCAGAATAAATGTTTAAAATGACATGATTATGACTTAAAAAGAAACAATCACATATGCCTGTTTCTCCTATTTTGAAAGCCTTGTGTGTGTGTGTCACTTTCTTCAAAACTCATGTGTTTACTTCCTCTTGAAAAATGGCATCCAGTTGTAACTTATTTCTTTTGTGTCTTTTAAGGGGCCTTTTCTGGGTGGGGTTCCTACATCCCATAGTGGGCAGGGAGGTACTTATTGTGTCTTCTATCCCCCTATATCTGTTTTCCAACTTGCATTCTGTCTTTGTCTTGGAATGAGATTGCTTGGTTTTGTCCTGGCCCTGGTCGGGGTCCTGGCTGTGAGGAAAACAGTCAAATGCATAGTTATTTTTTTGGAGATGATATTTTTTTCCTTGTAAATCATCTCTCTGTTATGTATTATTATATTTGTTATTTTCAATGTATAATGTTGGCATTTGAGTGTATTCCTCTCTGTTGGATGTTGCGCTTGTGTCCGGATGAGACTTAGAGGTGATCTCAAACTATGTACATTGGTGGTATGCTCTTGGAATCTACATCTGATCCCTATTTGTCCCCAATTCCCCATTCTCTTACTTTTTCTTGGGTGCTTTAATTGTAATTCTAGAACTTTTTACTATCCCATTTTCTTCCTTTTTACTGGCGCTGATATGACCTAAATGTGTTGCAAGTGCCATAAAACCCTTAAAAACAAACAAACAAACAAGGGACCTTTTGATACCATTTTCTTTTGATATTTTCAGGGGTCTCAGACTGAATGTAGACATAACAGTGGCTATGAAATGCCATCGTAAGTTCATTTAATTTTATATCCTCTTTAAGTTGTTAAGAAATAACTTACATACACTGAATTGTGTTATATTCATAACTGGGTGAGACAGTTTTGTTCACTGGTAGAAAAAAAAGTATTATTTTCATACCTATTTTATTCAGAATTTATTGATATCATTTATTCAGCGGACTTGTTTGTATTGACACATAATTAAGCCAGATTTAAGTCTGTATTAAGTCAGAACTAGACTTACAACAAAATACACGCTTTCAAAGAAAAACCCACTCAAAAAAACACTAAAACACCAATCTACAAACTCAAACATCTTCAAATATTCATTTGCATCCCGCACTATCAACGACTGGAATGCTTATACTGAATCACGTGTGAACACAACAGATTTAGAAACATTGAAACGAAGATTATGAAAATTCTTCAGTCTAAATACCAACAATGGCAGTCAACTCAACAACTGTCTCCGCCCTCGAATACAAATACAACAGAATTGAGTTGACTTCGAGTAACATTCAGATTTAGATTCCGAATTCTCTCTCTGGTCCCATATTCCACCAAACAGAATAAGTACATGGTAGTGTAGTCAACTCTCTCACTGTGAACTCCTGCTTAAGGTAAAAACTTAATGAATGTTGTTGCCTTTATTTCTCCGCAAATATTGCAGGTTTTGTACTGGTAATAATAATGATAATAATAATAATACTACTACTACTACCATAATAATAATAATAATGATAATAATAATAATAATAATAATAATAATAATGATAATGATAATAATAATGATAATAATAATAATAATAATAATAATAATAATAATAATATAAAAATAATAATAATAATAATAATAATAATAATGATAATAATAATAATAATAATAATAATAATAATAATAATAATAATAATAATAATAATAATGATAATAATAATAATAATAATAATAATAATAATAATAATAATAATAGTAATAATAATAGCATTAGCTTCAATAATAATATTAATAAAAAATAATAATAATAATAAATAATAATAATAATGATAATAATAATAATAATAATAATAATAATAATAATAATAATAATAATAATAATAATAATAATAATGATAATGATAATAATAATAATAATAATAATAATAATAATAATAATAATAATAATTCTTATTATTCATTCATCTCAAAGATTGAAATTTGCCCCAACAGAAGTATGAGAATGCTAACAATGATTTTAAAAATAGATATCATAAAGAAGATTAATGTCTAACACGCATAGTAAGTTTAAAGATTAAATTATTATGCAAAATTGTTTTGTTTTGCTTTTTAAGTTTGAAAATTAGATTTAAAAAGAAAAGGAATTGAAAATGTGTTCATTTCATTTATCATGATTACAGACATAGGAGCTGATGTGTTGGATCAGACAGGGGCTGATGCCTTCAGTCATGGTCGACTTAAAGAGGAAGCAGTATACTGGGAGTTAACGCCAAGTCAACGGAGTTATCTACAGTTTGTTCAAGGCACCAACGAGTACCTTCAGGAAGAATACCACGCTATTCAAGAGGTGATGTGGAAATCAGCGAATTCTGGTTATATGAGTGGCATGCCTGAAAGGTATGTTTTAGGAATAAAAGGGGATGGGGGGGGGGGGGGGGGGATGGTGTTTTTTAAGATAGTAGTGAGTGTTTGAAAAGACTACTAAGTGTTGATACAGACGTTCTTATCATTACTATTATTATTGTCATTATCATCAACATCATTATCATTTATATTGCAATAATGATAATAATGATTTTAATAATGATGATGATAATTATGATAATAATAATAATAATAATAATAATAATGATAAATAATAATATTGATAGTAATTTTAATAGTAATAATAATAATAATAATAATAATAATAATAATAATAATAATAATAATAATAATAATAATAATAATAATATAATAATAATAATAATATAATAATATAATATAATAATAATAATAATAATAATAATAATAATAATAATAATAATAATAATAATAATAGTAATAATAGTAATACTAGTAATAATAATAATAATAATAATAATAGTAGTAGTATAATAATAATAATAATAATAATAATAATAATAATAATAATAATAATAATAATAATAACAATAATAATAACAATAATAACAATAATAATAAACATTATAATAATGAATAATGTAAAGGAATGTTATTCATTTCCATTTCTGTCATTTTCAGGGACGAACCAGTGCCCAACCATGAACCAGATGCGTGTAGAGTGAGTGGGAGCTTGGATGTAAACAAGGTGGAGGGAAACTTTCACATCATCGGTGGGAAGTAAGTTACCTTAACCCTTTAGCAACAACAACAACACCAATCTTTCCTTCAAATCATAATTTCTCTAAATTTTTTTTTTTTATCTTATAATGACTGTAAATAAACTATTGTCACCATAAGAGGCTATCTGGGATGGAACTCGGGTCTCACTGAAACCCCAGTCTTATAGCATTAACCCGCTCCTTTTGTAAAAATAGAAAAGAAACCCCCCCAATAGAGGTTGAGTCCTTGGAAAAGACTCTCTACTTGCATTCTCTCACCATACTCAGGTGTAAAATGAGTACCTGGCTGTTAACGGAAAAAATTGTGTTATCACCTAACAGGTGTGATATCTTGTTCTATATGTTACAGTTGGTCAGGGACCCTTTGCAAAGCGCTTTGAGCACATTTAGTGGATATTGCGCTATATAAAAGCTCAAATTTTTTTAGAGCTAAAAAATAATGCCCCGTTTTCGTAATTGATTTTGATAGATAATTTTATCTCCCCAGATCTGTGCCTGTCATACCCAGAGGTCATGCTCATTTGGCCCTCATGATGGATAAATCAGGTAAGTTGCTCTCCCACAGTGGGCTGGGAGGTCGGAGGTCACTTACTGTGTCTTCTATACCCCTATATCTGTTTTCCAACTTGGTTTTTGGTTTTTGGAATGAGATTACTTGGTTTTGTCCTTTATTCCTCCCACCAAATCCAAGCATCAGTAACACACTGTTTCGTCACCTGGAACAACTAAAATGACGTCTAACTTCTGCGTCATGGCACAAGACCGAAGGGCTAGAGCTCAGGTGGTCGCTGGTTCGGAAAAGTAAGTAAAGTTTTGTCCTTTCCCTTGCCAGAATCCTTGGCTGAGAGGGAAACAGTCAAATGTATTGTTAAAGTTTTCGGAGATGATATTTTATTTTTTCTTGTAAATCATCTCTCTGTTGTCAGGGCTGAGAATCTTCCGCCTAAGGACAGATTTCCGCCTAATTGGTGATTTATCTCCGCCCATCATCATCACAATTCCGCCTTTTAAAAAGAATCACCATAACCAATACATCAAAATCCTTACCACCACCGTTACTACAACCACCACCACCACGTCATCATCCCTACAATCACCACTACAACAACCACCAAATCATCATTCTTATCACCACTTCAACTAAAACCACCACCACATCATCGTCCCTACCATTACTAGAACTACAACCGCCACCACATCATCATCCCCACCACCACTACTACTACAACCACCATCACATCATCCAGTGTTGAAACGTTCCGCTGTTTTTGCAGTGTCAAACATTTTTCTATGAAAATCACTCTAGTGGCTCCACAGTAGATTGATGAAAATATCATGTCTTGTGTCAAATTGTGACACCTGTGCTCATTGCATAAATTTTGGTGACATTCGAATTTTTTAATGGCGTTAGCCAGGGTGGCACCATATGTCGAAGTGACACAATGCCTGTGATGTACTTGGATGAACAGATGTTGGGTAGGGGTTGGAAAAGAAAAATAGAAAATCAATTCATAACTCTCTCTCTCTCTGTCTCTCTCTCTCTCTCTCTCTGTCTGTCTCTCTCTCTCTCTCTCTCTCTCTCTCTCTCTCTCTCTCTCTCTCTCTCTCTCTCTCTCTCTCTCTCTCTCTTTCTCTCTCTCTATCTATCTATCTATCTTTCTTTCTCTTCTCTGTCTTATTGATTATCTGCATAACCACCAGCTTGCAGGTATTGTAGTGTGCTTTGTAAAGTAAAAACAAATACTTTCTAGCCTTTGGGGCAAAAATTTATAATTTATCAGCGGTATGATTAATATTGTGGGCCTTTAAAATCATTTCCGGGAAAGAGCAATTCATTGAATATGTATAAAAGGAGTATATTCTATAATGTTTTTGTAATTAACATATTGTATATGTAATTTTTGTATTTCCACTTGAGTTTGCCCGGTGGACTGATACATTTCCCCCCTTTTTGACAAATTGCCATTATCATCACAGATCATCATCCCTACCACCACTACTATTACAACTACCACCGTATCGTCATCATCCCTACCACCACTACTATTACAACTACCACCATATCATCATCCCTACCACAACTACTATTACAACTACCACCATATCGTCATCATCCCTACCACCACTACTATTACAACTACCACCATATCGTCATCATCCCTACCACCACTACTATTACAACTACCACCATATCATCATCCCTACCACAACTACTATTACAACTACCACCATATCGTCATCATCCCTACCACCACTACTATTACAACTACCACCATATCATCATCCCTACCACAACTACTATTACAACCACCACCACACCATCATCATCCCTACCACCACTACTACTACAACCACCACCACATCATCATCATCCCTACCACCACTACTATTACAACTACCACCATATCGTTATCCATACCACCACTGCTACCCAAACCACCACCACATCGTCATCCATACCACCACTAGTACTACAACTACCACCACATCGCCATCCATACCACCAATACTACTACAACCACCACCACATCATCATCATCCCTACCACCACTACTACTACAACCACCACCACATCATTATCATCCCTACCACCACTACTACTACAACTACCACCACGTCATCATCCCTACCACCGCTACTACTACAAATACCTCCACATCGTAATCCCTACCACCACCACTACTACAACTACCACCACGTCGTCATTCCTACCACCACTACTACTACAACCACCACCACCACATCATATCATCTCTACCAATACAAGTACTACAAACACCACAACATCATCATAATCCCTACCACCATTACTACTACAACTATCACCACGTCGTTATCCCTACCACCACTAAATAACAATGTGAAATTGAATGTAAGCTTCGATTTTAATATAAGAAAACAGATAAAATGGATGTTTCCGGTTTTCTCTTTATCAACTAAACAGGATGAATGAAATACCGCAGACGAATTGAACCTTACATGCAATTTCACATTGTTATATATTTCTTTGAGCTTCGAGCAGCACCATGCCACCACCACATCATCATCCCTACCACCACCACTACTACAACTACCGTCATATCATCATCTCTACCACCACAACTACTACAACCACCACCACATCATCATCCCCAGAACCTCAACTACTACAAACACCACATCATCATCCCTACCACCACCATTACTACAACCACATTATGTTGTAATTATACTTTCACCTTTTGAAATTCCCACGAGTGGTGTCAGGAATTGCTGCGAGACACATTATTTTGAAGTTCAAATCTATAGGTTATTGTCCTATGGATGGGTCTTGATCTACGTGCTGAAAAATTTCCTCCTCCATTGTAACTAGTCATTCTCACCCCTGGTTGTGTATTGGTATATTTGTTGTTTTGAATGTAAATGTAAGCATTTGAGTGTGTTCTTCTTAGTGAGAATTTTTGCTTTTAGCTGGATAAGACTTTTGGATGATCTTAAACTATGCACAATTATAGTATGCTCTTGGAATCTAAATCCCTTCGACTCTTACTAATATGACTAATACTACCAGGCATATGTACCCTCATTTTATAATTTCAGGAACATTTTATGAATAAAACTCTCTCTCTCTCTCTCTCTCTCTCTCTCTCTCTCTCTCTCTCTCCTCTCTCTCTCTCTCTCTCTCTCTCTCTCTCTCTCTCTCTGTCTGTCTCTCTATCTCTCTGGTCTCTCTTTATGTTGATATACAAGTCAAATAACCACACATAAATAATTGAGCTATTACTATAAATAAAAGGATGAGTTGAATAAATTCCCTAAATGTTTAAAGATAATATGTGAAATTTTAATGATATGGTTCTTAGACGGACAAATTTATATGGGGTGTGAGACATATAACGAGGGTTTTATTTTTGTTGGAAGAGCAAGTTTAATGCTATTTAAAAATCAATTTTCTTCCAGATTACAATTTCAGCCACAGAATAGATCATTTCTCCTTTGGTGAACCTGTTTTTGGTGTTTTGTATCCTCTGGATGGGACAGAAATAACCACTGAGTATAGTAAGTGTTAAAAATATTCTGGCATTCATAAAAATTGTAAAAATTTGTTTTCAAAACTTAGTGATGGAAGTTTATAATTAATTATTATAGTAAAAATGCTTTATATGGAATATAACTTAATTCATGGAGTCCATGTTTAGCTGCTACTTTGAAATTTCTTTAATATAGGGTGTGGAAAAAATTAATATGGAAAAAAAATGACACTAGTTCAATACAAAGAAAAAATCAAAAACATTTGAAAATTTACAAGCAATAAGAACAATACCTTAAGTTAATAATTGCCAAGTTTGATTTAAAATCCATGATTGGTTAAGAAACTGCTGGTTGTACCAAAGTCATATAAAAATAACGATATTGAAAATTTCCAAACTTTGTCTTGTTTATAGTAGTGTGGTGTTATTAGTGTAGAAGGTTACCCCATCCTGTTGAAATCCACATGACCTAGGGGGATAGAGTCTGGAATTATTTTTTCTTTTATCAATGTTACATAATTTTCAAAACGATGTAGAAATGACATTTGATTTATTTCTAAAGATTATATGGTCTTGATTGAAACATTGAATTGAATCCAATTGACTACAGCATGATTTGGACAATGATGTCCAAACAGTGTATAAGAGTTGTACCAATGTTTTACACAGAAGCAGAGCTACAAGAGTCAGTCACTTCAAATTGCATGGGATTGAATAATTTTTTAAGCAATTAGAAGATCAATAAGATCATGGAAAATAAGGCTACACACAGTCATAAAGCTAATTGGAGGATTGACAGATTACATTAAAATTTGAGAAATAGTCAAACTCTTCAATGTGTCAAATTTGAGGTGTATCTATTAAAACAGACGTCAAATTAATATATCTCAATATATTTTCAAAAATATTTATGTACATAAAGCAGTGATGCCAATCTTCCACGGATCTAAGGAATTCCTCCTTTTTGGAGACTCCTCCCTTTTTTCCTCGGTTCCTCCCATTTTTCCTCTGTTCGCAAAAAAAAACAAAAACGAAATTATAATTTAGCGAATCGGTGATATCACAAAAAATATAACTGCAATATATACATTATATTGAAAAAAAAAAGTTTTATGTGTTTTATGGCTCCTTCACCTGATCTTTGAATGGATAATAAATGCTCCCAAATTCATGGGAATTAGTCCCAGATAGCCTTATTTTGGCACTTTAAAAAAAATTTTTTATGGGGGAGCATGCCCCCGGACCCCCCTAGTAGGAGGCTGCCTTAGGCAACCTGAGCCCGCCTTTGGGGAGCATGATGAGACGTCGATCATTTTTCTCCTTTTTTATTTTTTTCTGTTGGCATCCTGATAAAGTTCAATAAATTGGTTTGATTGTGGTGAAATTTCAAATTTGCATCAGTTATAGTCCAGTGGTTACAGGCTTCTAAACTTTTCTGCGTTTTTTCTTTCTCGCACCTGATATATCCTTAGAAACTCACTCTTAGCTATGCAAGGTTTTTAGAAGACACAGTACAATGTACTGAAATATTTTTAAAAATATATAATTGTAATAATTTCTATTTGAAAATTATAGACTAATAGCAATTTGATCATCCACAAATTTTTATTTCTCAGATTATCATAATTACCAGTATTTTATGCAAGTAGTTCCAACACAAGTCCGCACCTACAGGGCTAATGTGGACACTTACCAATTTGCCGTGACACAGAAAGTAAGAGTTTTATTTTAGTTTGATTTGTTTCTTGTACCCATTTAATTCTGATCAGTGTTTTAAAAAAAAAATTTAAGAATTGAGTTTTTATATAGCACAATATCCACCAAATGTGCTCAAAGCGCTTTACAAGGGATCCCTGGCCAACAGCAACATTTAAAATTTAGGATGGGACATGACGCATGTTAGGCGATATTACAATTTTTTTCGGACAGACACAACGCTGTTATCGGCCAGTTTACTCATTTTACACCTGAGTGCGGTGAGAGAATGTGAGTAACGAGCCTTCTCCAAGGACTCAACTGTGCGTCGAGTGAGGCCCGAACCCAGGACCTTCTGATCTGAAAGCGAGTGTCATACCACTAGACCACATCATCGCAGTGTTGATATAGTTCTCAGAGAATCTGGCAATTTCGTATCCCAAACGATGTCACTGGTTGATTTTCACTCATTTTCATTGACTCTGGAAATAGTTGGGAGATGATGTCTTGTTTTTCTTTGCTACAGATCCATTATTGTTCTTGTCAATGTAAGCCTCTCTTAGTCATATCTAAGTCAATATAGAAAATTAGTTACTAATTAAATGTAGCTACCAGCATTGTTGATTTATCTTTGTTGCAGCTGTGTCTTGTGGTATTACACTTGCTTTCAGATTGGAAGGTCTTAGGTTTGAGCCTCATTTGGCGCATAGTTGAGTCTTTGGAAAAGATTCGTTACTCACATTCTCACAGTGTACTCAGGTGTAAAATGAGTATCTGGCTGTTAACAGTGTTGTTTCTGTCAGAAAAAAAATTGCAATATTGCCTAACAGGCGTCATGTCCCGTTCTACATGTTAAGTGTTGCTGTTGGTCATGGACACTTTGTAAAGCGCTTTGAGCATTTTTAGTGGCTATTGTGCTTAAAAATCTCAAGTTTAAGTTTAGTCTAAGTTTAATTTATGACGCCAAAAAAAATTGGGACTTTTGGTGCAATGTGAATTTATGCTTGATTTGTATATCAGCATTGTTGATATATCTGTGTTGCGCTATGGAATTGTAATGGATTGGCTCTACAAAATACAAAATTTATCCTTAGGATGATGGCATTGACCTAAAAACTAGATGTACTGATTGTTTGTTCACATGAATTTTTCTTCAGAATCGTCCCATCAACCATGCAGAAGGAAGTCATGGCAACCCAGGCATTTTCATCAAGTACGACCTTTCCTCACTCATGATTCGAGTGAGAGAGGAACACAAGCCATACTGGCAGTTTATAGTCCGCATGTGTGGAATAATAGGGGGAGTTTTTGCCGTATCAGGTACATTGTTATTTTAGCACCCCTTGCCCCTTCTATCTTTCTCTTCCTCTTGTCTCCCTTTCTCTCTCTCTCTCTCTCTCTCTCTCTCTCTCTCTCTCTCTCTCTCTCTCTCTCTCTCTCTCTCTCTCTCTCTCCCTCTCTCCCTCTCACTCTCTCTCTCTCTCTCTCTCTCTCCCTCTCTCACTCTCTCTTTCCCTCTCTCTCTCTTCTCTCCCTCATTCTCTCAGTTGCTCTCTCTTCTTTGTCATAGCTCATGCCAAAAACATAAGATTCCTCCAAAGGATCCTATAACTACTAATTACGAGTACATATATTTCTTGAGTTGACCACCAAATTTCAGTTTTATTTAGTACACATCCCGTATTAGAATCCCTTTTCTTTATAGGTACTCTTACAATGCCTGTCAATTGGAGTAATGCCCTACCCAAGGTCTCAAGTTAAAAAAAAAATGCATTGGCCATGCTCAACATCACTTTTTATAATATGAGACTTAGTACTATGTAGCTTTTCATGTTTTTTGCTGTTATCTTACTATTTTCTGATGATTATCATTCTTAAAAAATGATTTTTAATAATAATAATATTAATATTAATAATAATAATTATAATATAACAATAATAATAATAATAATAATAATAATAATAATAATAATAATAATAATAATAATAATAATAATAATAATAATAATAATAATATTATAAATAATAATAATATTATTATAAATAATAATAATAATACTTTATTGCATCCCAAAACGGAAATTTTTTTGTACAGACGTGCTATAATTTACACAGTAAGATAAATACATAAAGGAAATATGATGTATATAAATGTGTAAATTAGGAGCGATTTCACAATTGTCTTTCCTTTTTGCACATCTAATCTCTCTTCCTTTTATTTTATTTTTTTGTCTTTACATTTCTAAGGTATGCTGAATGGCCTGGTAGGAACCCTTGTAAATTTTGTCTGCTGCCGGTACAAGTCTCGCTCATCAAGATCTAAAAGATACGAGGAGGCACTGGCCCAACAGCAGTCATCAACGCCTTCCATCAGCACCCCGTCTCTCATTCCATCCGACTCCAATCCTGATTTCAACAATCACTTAGAGACTTCCGGAAACATGTTGACAACAAACCCTGCTGCAAGTTCATCAGGGGGAGGCGATTCTGACAAAGTTCCATTGTTGCTACAACAGAAGGATTAGTTTTTTTCCCCCTTTTTACAACTAAATTATTAACAGCTTTTGCTATGTTATTAATGAAACACGTTTTTTTCCAAATCATTTACGTCGTGTTCACCCATTTCTCCCACCCACCTGATAATTGGGAGAATTTTTAACATTTAATGATATTTAATTAATATTAACAATTTGTCAAAACTATGCAAGTTATTGAAATTGTCGTACTGGGTGGGGTTCCTGACCTCCCACAGTGGGCATGGAGGTACTTATTGTGTCTTCAATCCCCATATATATCTGTTTTCCAATTTGCTTTCTGTCTTTGTCTTACTTTTTCTTGCGTGCTTTCAATTATAAATCTATACCTTTTTTGACTGTCTCATTTCAGTATCCGTTTATTTTTACTGTGATGTTTTGAAAAAAAGCCTTTTTTTTTTTTTACATAAATCTATTAAGAACGGAATAAATGTCATACCTGCTGAATCTTCCGAATTTTTTGTAATTTTACGAATTTTAGACACATTTCATGGCCAATTACGGAAAAACGAAATGGTAGGGAAAATTACGAATTTTCATTCTCAGTAATACTTAAATAATGTAATAATAAGAACAAAGACAACAACAACAATAATAATAGTAATAATGAGAAGAAGAACTACTACTAGTACTACTACAACTATTACTCTAAAAACGATAAAAAAATAATAATAATGATGATAATAATAATAATAATGATGATGATGATGATGATATTAATAATAACTACAATAATAATGAAAATGATGATTAGGATGATAATAATAATAATAATAATAATAATAATAATAATAATAATAATAATAAAGCATTTCTACAACGCATAAGCATGACAATGTCAAATTGTGATTGTTCGTACACGATTTCAGAAGTTACTAATTTCCTTGTTGATTAACTAAAAATTGACATAAAAATTACAAAATTTGGCGTTTTCAATCTGGCAGGTCTGAAATGTCTTGGAATTTGTCTTGTGTTGAACATTTAAAAAATTATATATGGACTCTATTTCTGGATTTAACTGGCTCTAGGTGATAAGTCTGTCTCGCCCCATTTGTTCCAAGGCACCTGTTGCCCATGTGTTGCAGGCTGTAGGAATTTGTGAGATCTGCATTTAGCTTGTAGCTTGTCTCTTGAGTTATAGTGTACCATCTTTCTTTTTCTATGTGCCAATATGGGCTCATCAGTCCCAGTTTTTCAAAACCACTTTTTATAAAATCATTTATGTATTTTTCTCTGTTACAGACCTGCTGACTAATACGAAAAATTCGTAATAATATGAATTTTTGTCTTCAATAAAAGAAATAAATAGACATTTTTGATTCAATATAATGTGTAAAAAAGAAAACAATGGTGCCACAAAGCATCTTTTCAGGGTTTTGACGGTAGATTTAATTCTGATAAGGGTAAAATATTGATTTGTAAAGTTAATTATAGTAACTTTTATTTCTTCCCTTTGAAAACTACGAATTTTTAACATTTCAAGTCGGCAGGTCTGTTGTTAAATGATTGCTACTGTTGACAAAATTATTCCTTCTTCTTCTTCTTCTTCGTCTTGTGGAAACCTCCAATATTGTCGAGGATCACTCCACAGTTTGAAGTGTTTTACATTTTAAACTTGCTAAAACTCTGCACATAATACTAAAACCACATAGATTAAAAAGTCACGTTGTGAACTCCAGCAATCGCGTGAAGGCATGTTGGCAACCGTTTTCAGCCACTTCAGCTGGGAGGCTATTCCATAGTCGGGCAGTGGAAGGGAAAAACGAATACATGTGGGCGTCTGTTTTTGATGTTGGGATGGTTACTCTTGCTGTGTGTCCCCTCGTATTTCTTGTGCCGATATCTTTGATGTCGTTTGGAAGTTTAAGGCACGAATTTTTGTAGTAGATCTTGTGGAACAATTTAAGTTTATCTATCTTTCTTCTCTTTTCCAGAGGTTCAAGGCCAATCCGTTGTGATATTTCAGACGCACTTGAGAAAGGATCGAATGTGTTTGTGATGCGTCTTGCTGTTTTTCTTTGGATGTTTTCTAAGGTGTCGATGTTTTTCTTTGTATATGGGTCCCAAATTGAGCTGCCATACTCCAAAATTGGTCTAACAATAGTTTTAAAAGCAAGGGTTTGAGTTGTGATTGGGCATCTTTTTAAATTGCGGGTGATGTAAGCGCTTGTTTGATTTGCCTTTGAAGCCAGGTGACATATGTGGTCATTCCATTTGAGGTTTTTAGCAAACTCAATGCCAAGGTATTTTGCTGTCTTTACATGTTCCAGGTTTTGACCATGAAGTTGGTATTCAAATGTTATAGGTGCTTTCTTATTTGTGATGGTTAGAACATTGCACTTTGATACGTTAAATTCCATTTGATTTATTGTTTCCCATTCTTGTAATTTAGCTAGATCGTCATTTAGTGTTTTGCAGTCGTCTGTTGTTTTTATCTGATTATATAATGCTGTGTCGTCAGCAAAGAGGCGCACTTTTGACCTTATACCTCGTGGAAGATCGTTTATGTACACTAAAAATAGGACGGGCCCAAGGACTGAGCCCTGAGGTACGCCCGATGTCACCATCCCGATAGTGGAAGTCTCGCCGTCGACAAGAACTTGTTGGGTGCGATTGTCCAGAAAAGTTGCAATCCATTGTAAGGTTTTGTTCCTGATACCAACGTCATACAATTTCTGGATTAACCGATGGTGAGGGACCTTGTCGAAGGCCTTGGCAAAGTCCAGTAGTACTAGATCAATTTGACCACCTTTATCAATAGCAGCTGACAGATCATGTGTTAATGATAGAAGTTGAGTTTGACATGAGTGGTGCTTCCTAAATCCGTGCTGTTCATCACAAATAATACTGTTAGTTTCGAGATATTCAGTTATTGAGGATCTCACTAATGCTCCAACAGTTTGCAGCAAATGCAGGTTAATGAAATTGGACGGTAGTTTTGAGCCCTGCTTCTATCACCTTTCTTGTAGATGGGTTGGACAAGAGCGTGCTTCCAAACAATTGGTATGTCTCCCGTTTCAAGAGAGAGTTTGAACAAATGTGTGAGGGCAGGTGCAAATTCGTTACTCAATATCTTTAAGAGACGGGATGGTATTTTGTCTGGGCCACATGCTTTCTTTGGATCTAGAGTGGCGAGGAGTTTGGAAACGCCCTCTACTGTCACATTGATTTCGGCCATAGTGTTGGAATCGTTTTCTTCGCCTTGTAGTTGTTGATTAGAAATTTTGGCTTGAGCTTTTGAAGCAAAAACAGAGCAGAATTGTTTATTAAGTTTGTCTGCTTTTTCCTTTGCATCAGAGTATAAAACATTATAATGCTCAAGGGGCGCTATTCCAACCGAATCGCACCTCCTACTTTTTATAAATTTCCAGAGCTTTTTGTTTGAGTCTTCACTAACAAGTTCCTTAACATGATTATGATAGGCCTTTCTACTCTCTTTTTGTGTTTCTTTTTTCAGTCGGGCATAATTGTACCAGTCTTTCTTACTGTTGGACTTTCTCGCTCTGCTCCATGCCTTTTGTTTCCATCTAGATAATCGTTTGACGGTGGTGTTTATCCATGGTTGGTGAAATTTCCTTGAGTTTTCTTCGTTGGTACATGTTTGGTCATCATTTTGTTTAGGTGGTCGTTGATGGCAGTCCAAACATCCTCAGTGCTTTCTAGATGTTGATTAATTATGTTTTCACTAAAAAGACGTGTTTCTGTCCGCATTTCGGCGATATTTGCCTTTTTCCAAATAGTAATAGGGTGTGATTTTTGTGTGATTTTGTTTGCTTTGATAGTGCTTTCCGTGATGAGAATGTCATGGTCACTAATGCCTGGAATGGTTGTACACTTGACAATTAAATTTGGTCGATTTGTGATAAATAAGTCGAGGATATTTGTACCCCTTGTTGGATTTTTGTTTATTTGACTAAGGCCAAAATCTTGCAATTTGTTAATAAATGCTTGGTTTATAAATGAAGGATATTGGTAACTGATTATTTTTTCTTGTTCCCAATTGATATCAGGTAGGTTCAGGTCTCCGCTTAACCAGAGTACATTTTTCGGGTCTAGGCTATCAATACAGCGTGTTATCTCAGTCATTTGTTCCATAGTTGAGTTTGAAGGTGTTCTATACATAGCACCCACAGTGAGTAGGCCTTGTTCTGTTTTGATATTTACGATCACCGATTCTGATTTTGTTTGAATGTCAAGCTTTATTACTGAGAGGTTCGTTGTTGTTGCAACCAGCACCCCACCATACCTATCTTCTCGGTCTTTCCTGAACACGTTAAAATATGTCTCTGGTGGAAATATTTCACTGTCCTTTATTTCGGAATGTAGCCATGTTTCCGTACCTATGATTATGTCTGGTTTTATTTCTGATATCAATTTCCAAAATTCCGGTAGTTTTGGAATTAAACTTTGAAAGTTTATGGTCATAGTTCTCAACATGTTTCTCGGTTCACCATTACGGTCACTGTTAGTTTGCCTGTTTGCTATTTTAAGCGTGTTATGATTTGAGTTGATTTGGTGATTGATTCTTTTTATTTCATTTGGCCTCATATTGACCCTTCTTCCCCCCTTTGTTGTTATTGTCTTATTTTCACAAGCCACGTTCTCATTATGTTTACTTAAGTCCTGCATCTCATCAAAATGATCAGGTGTTGTCATTATGTTTTGTTGATATGTTGATGTGTCGTTTACTATTGGCATGTTGTTGTGAGTGTCGTTGAGTGGTATGTTGATCAGAGACCTTGGGCACCGTTGTGTGTTATGTACTTTGAGTGCTCTATTAGTATGAAAGGGCGGTGGTCTGTGACCTATTTGAATATTTATTTTTCTTCGTTTCCGCACACCACCACGACTTGGTCGTAGCCGCTGGCTATTACTGCTATTATTGTTACCGTGATACCAAGACGATTCTGTGTCATTCCAATAAATGTTGTCGTAATAAGGATAAAAATAGATATGGCACATCGTGACTAAAAATCTTAACGTAAGTGTAAACAATAAATGGCTAGTACAATACTTCAAACAATGGGATCTACACCACTAAAATGTTAATTTATCTAAAAATCCTCTTATGAATTTCCGAGAAATATATATCACAATGTAGAATAAAACTTTATTAAAACGACTGTATAAAAATATTCCAGACTTTTGTTTTAGAAATCAATAAAAATCACACAATTCGGGAGAGAAATAACAACACGGCTGCCGGTTAGGCGAACTACACACTACCCCATCTTGGACATTGGTATTTAGGATCCAAATTAAGAGAAAAAAAAAGGTAGATAGGCCTTGCTTGAAGACCATTCATCTACCCACAGTGACACATAAAAACATCCGGGTATTTAAAACTCTAATACGCTTCAACAGTCATGACGTCCCTCCCCTCGTAATGACGCATGGTAACTTAGTAACTGGCTCTAAACTATTGGAACAATGGCGGACACCCTTATGAAATATTTCTCTGACGAGCATAAAAGCGTATCCAGATGAAAAAAAAAACATTATAAATCTGATTATGTTTTGACTTTTACAAATTCTGATCACAAGACATATGAAAACTAGCCAGCATGAAGAATAAGAAGTACAGATTTTCTTTGTTTAGAACCAAGATGGCCGTCGTTGCTGGGCGATGTGACATCAGACTATTGAATCCAATTGTCTTTACTTTTTTCAATGATTTTGAGTGTATGATCGGTGAATAATTCATCCATCTCAATTTTCATACAGGACAAGTTTTTCCAGCAGTGGGCTTAAATCCCGGTGACAATGTCATGAATACAAGTGGAACTTTTACGCAATGAGAGTTAGATTAATTCTCTCAATTTCACCCTCACTGAAAATCAAACAAATTTGTTCGATTTTCCATGTGTATGGACTCGAGAGAGTTAAATAAAGAGATTAACGACACACTTTTTTTGTTTGTTACTAAATTGAATTAGTAAAAATACCTAGGAAATTTTGTACATAACAAAACCTGATCCAGTCTTTCTAACATTGGTGTGTTTGTGGTCCCTTTTGTGATGAAATCCTTGAAGTTCGGCTAGGTGGTCTAGTGGTATGACACTCGCTTTCGGATTGGAAGGTTCGATCCTCGCTCGGCGCATAGTTGGATCCTTGGAAAAGGCTATTTTCTCACATTCTCTCACAGTACTCAGGCGTGAAATGAGTACCTGGCCATAAACAGCGTTGTCTCTGTCAAAAAAAAAATTGTAAAATTGCTAACAGGGGTCGTGTCTCGTCCTTCATGTTAAGTGTTGCTGTTGGTCAGGGACCCCTTGTAAAGCGCTTTGAGCACATGTGGATATTGTGCTATATAAAAGCTCAATTTAATGCAAGTAGAACTATAATGCAACGAGAGATAGATTAAATAAAGAGATGACAACCCCACTTTTTTTTTTGTTACTAAATTGAATTAGTAAAAATACCTAGGAAATTTTGTATGCAACAAAACCTGATCCAGTCGTTCTAACTTTGGTGTGTCTGTGGTCCCTTTTGTGATGAATCCTTGAAGTTCATTTCATTATCATGATTACATTTATCATCAAAGTAAACCATTATGAAATATTCGTATAATTGAGCCAGATAAGGAGGAGTTGTGGTTGTATAGGATATAAGATACTTTTTATCTATTCTCATGAAGATAATATGAAAACTCTTTATTTTTACAGTGGTATTCTCAAAAATCCATGCAGTCAGAATACCCGTCTAAGTGCATGTTTTTTCTTTCTCGTGGAAAAGAGAGTTCTATGATCAAACTCATTACCACGAGTGTTTTGGTCTCATCCCATCTGTATTGTCAGAATTTCGTGAATGACATGCATGTGATCAAATCATTATTACTGCAACAAACTAGTCCAGCAAGCAAATTTTATAAAGCAAAGAGCAGAGGAAACATTACAAAATGAATCTATATTATATCTATGCAAAGTCAATCTCAATGTAGAATATGGACTTCTAAGATTTTTATTGTACCACTGAGCATTAACCTCACTCAATCCTAAAGCTTTTTGCTACTTTTCAAAATTGGAAAAAATGTATGAAAACTGAGCATGTACATAGATAGTTTTATTCAACGATCATTAACATGCAAAAACAAAAAAAACCATTAGCTTTGATATCATTTGCCTCAGAAAACTGTAATAAATAGGCATGGGGTAAAAGTAACCCGGGTAAACTATGGATATAGTCGGTGTTAGGGTTGAGTGAGTTAAGCTTTGTGTGCCCGTTTTGCCTGTATACTCGTACTTGCTCCTTGAAGACACCTAGGTGGAAACCGATGTGCACGCATTATTATCCTTCTTGTTTTCTTTCTTTATCTTTTATTTAAGTTTGTTTGGGGTGTCCGTATGCAGCATAATTAATGCATTATTAAATGACCACGTTTTATTTTGTTTCATAATTCTATTAACAAATGTTTGATTAGCATGTCTTTAAATTGCAATTCAATAACATTTTAATCACTTTTTAAAATCCGTACTATTTATTATGTTCATTTTCTTTGTTATACTAACTATCCACTGATCATTGTCACTCTTGATATTTATTATCATTGTTATCATTATATATCATCATCATCATCATCATCATCATCATCATCATCATCATCATCAGTGGGGTTCCTGGCCTCCCATAGTGGGCAAGGAGGCATTTACTGTGTCTTCTATCCGCCAATATCTGTTTTCCAACATGCTTTTTGTCTTTGTCTTTGAATAAGATTACTTTGTTTTGTCTTGACCCTGGCCTGATGCCCAATCTGGGAGGGAAACAGTCAAATATGTAGCTAGAGTTTTGGGAGAAGATATATTTTGTTTTGTAAATCATCTCTCTGTTATGCACTGTATTATGTTTTGTTTACATATTACATATGATTTGTAAACATTTGAATGTATTCCTCTTAGTGGGATATTGTGCTTGTGTCTGAATGAGACTTTTAGGTGATCTCAAACTAAGTACTTTGACAGTGTGCTCTTGGAATCTACATCTGTTTCTTATTTGAATCAATTACCCCTTTGTCTTACCTTTTCTTGGGTGCTTTAATTGTAATTCTAGAACTTTTTACTATCCCATTTTCTTCCTTTTTACTGGCACTGATACGACCTTAATGCATCGCAAGCGCCGTAAAATCCTTTTAAAAAAAACAAAACAAAAACAAACAAAAAGTTTATTATGCTGATATTCATGTACATTCCTGACCTTTGGTATCGAGGCTTCCCCAATCTGTACCTGTATAGATAGAATGAAGTTGACGTTACTCAGGTCTTTGTTATTGTTTTTTGCCATCCACGTTTATGAATAATTCCTGGGTGGGGATCCTGACCTCCCATAGCGGGCAGGGAGGTACATACTGTGACTTCTATCCCCTTATATCTGTTTTCCAACATGCTTTCTGTCTTTGTCTCAGAATGAGATTTCTTGGTTTTGTCCTGGCTCTGGCCGGAGTCCTAGCTGGGAGGGAAACAGTCAAATGCATAGTTATGGTTTTGGGAGATGATATTTTTTTCCTTGTAAATCATCTCTCTGTTATGTATTATTTTTATTTTGAATGTATAATGTAAGCATTTGAGTGTGTTCCTCTTTGTTGGATTTTGTGCTTGTGTCTGGATGAGACTTGTAGGTGATTTCAAACTAAGTACATTGGTGGTATGCTCTTGGAATCTACATCTGATCCCTATTTGTTCTCAGTTCCCCTTTGTCTTACTTTTTCTTGGGTGCTCTAATTGTAATTCTAGAACTTTTTACCATCCCATTTTCTTCCTTTTTACTGGCGCTGATATAACCTAAATGTGTTGCAAGCGCCGTAAAACCCTTAAAAACAAACAAACAAACATATGAATAATTCACTTAACTGTATTATCCAGACTATAAAAGTTCATGGTTACACAGAGTTTTGTGTGTTGGTCCGTTATACTTCCGGATGGCAATGTTGTGAGCTTTTTAGCCAAGCGCATACTATCTGTAGTTACAGTCCTAAGTTATTAGAAATAATCCTTTGATGAGTGAATGGTGGACTCTTTTATCTCTACAATGGCTTTACTGTTATTATCCCTCTCTTTGTGACTTTCTATCTTTGAACTGTAACGAGATGACTTGGCTTTTTGTCTATAAGTACTGGCTGTCAGATTTAAACACTGATGTGTTATCTATCTCTTTTCCTTTAAATTAACCTCTCTGGATGAGTGTATTTATCATATGTGGCTTTTCCTTTCAAAGGAGTTCTAGTGTCTTTGTTGTCCAGAGGTACCACACTCGGCTCATGATCGGAAGGTCCCATGTTCAGGTGTGTTTTGGGCAGTCAAAATTGAGTCCTTGGATTTGACCCTTCACTCCCCATTTTCTAACCATACTTGATGTAAAATGAGTACCTGGCTGATAACAACATTGCCCCTGTCCAAAAAAAAAAATAATTGTGACAGTGCCTTACAGATATTGTGTCTCATTGGTGTGGGATCTTTTTTTTAAAAAGTACTTTTTAGCTCATCAAGTGAATTTTTCTCCGATACCTAATCTCAAATTTTAGTGTCTGTGTGAAACTTTGATTTTAAGGTAAGATATTTTGACCTCATGGTGGGTGAAGAGGTCACTCTTGCTGTGTCTTCTATCCCTTTATGTGTAATTCCCCCCCCCCCCCTCCTCAGGTTCCTTTCTTTATTTGTATTGTATTGAGTTAACTTGGTTTTGTCCTGGCCCTGTCTGGAGTTCTTTCGAGTGAAGGAAACGGTCAAATGTACATTATTAGTTTTGGGAGATTTTTTTATATTTTATTTTTGTTTTTTTTTGTTTTTGTTTTTTAATTTAAAAGAAATGTATTTATTTTTATCTCCATTGTCTTACTTTTTATTTTTCGCCTGTGGCGAATGTGGACACTGTTTAATCCAATTCTATCTTCGTGACGTGTTTGTTGATTCTCCTTTTTACTTTAATTTTTATCTCATTTTTATAAAGTCTTATTTCTTGTCCTTAAATTTATTTTGAAGAATCAAATGTGTTATTGATTAAACTGAAATCCGGTGTTTGTGACCAACTTTGTTGAAAATTATTTGTTGTTTCTAACAGTTTACATAATTTTTTCTTTTTTCAATATTTTGTTTATGACAAAGGAGCGTTCGTCCCATTTAATTCTTAATATTTTATTGATAAAAACCAGTATGTGTGTTCACACAATACGTTTTACGGAATAAAATTCATGGTTACTGTATTTTGTTTATTTCTTTTAACAGAACTTCTTAACATTTATTATTCTATTTAGTTATTCTTTGACATTTTATATTATATGTAGAGAGATGCGTTAATGGCGTTAACAAAATACCTTCCAATTATTATTATTATTATTATATGATGGGCAAGTAACAAAGGTTGAAAAAGTATATTTTTTTAAAATCTCATGCTGTATTTTTCTTGAAATGAAAACAAACATTGAATACATTTAATATTGATGATCACTTTGAGTTTCTTTTGTTTTTTTTCTTTTCTTTATTTTATTTTGTTTTTTTTTTTTAGATTTTGATTTTAGGTGTTGTCATAAGGTGAGTAACTGCATGCAAATATTTCTATTTGAAGATCGAAAAGGTGAAAAATAATAAGGGAGTCGATTTTTCATTATTAATTTAATTGAGAAATAGCAGTGATGTGTATAATTTGTCTGATAGTTTTTGTCTTGTAAATCATCTCTCTGTTATGCACTGCATTATTTTTGTTTTACATATAGCTATATGATTTTTAAACATTTGGGTGTGTTCCTCTTAGTGGGAACCTGTGGTTATGTCTGGATGAGACTTTTAGGTGATCTCAAACTAAGTACACATATATTGTGTTCTTGGAATCTACACCGGTTCCCTATTTGAACTAATTCCCCTTTGTCTTCCTTTTTCGTTGTTACTTTAATTGTAATCCTAGAACTTTTGACTGTCCCATTTTCTTCCTTTTTACTGGTGCTGATATGACCTTAATGTGGTTCAAGCGCTGTAAAACCCTTAAAAACAAACAAAAACAAAGCAAAGAATAGAAATTAACTACTTATTTATTGTGGATATATATTAATTCCCAGAACTTAATTCTTCCTGACATAATCTCACTTTCAAATGGTGGGTCACAAATGAGCGCATTTGTTTTTCTTTAGATGCTTCCCTCAAAGGAAATTCAGCTGAATGGGGCTATGTGGTCTTGTGGTATGAAATTTGCTTACGGATTGGATTGTCCTGAGTTCGAACCTCTCTAGGCACGTAGTTGAGTCTTTGGAAAAGGCTCTTTACTCCCATTCTCTCACCGTACTCTGGTATAAAATGGGTACCTGGCTGTTAACAACGTTGTATCTGTCGGAAAAATATATCACCTAACAGCCGTCATGTCTCGTTCTCCATGATACTTGTTGCTGTTGGCCATTGTAAAGCGCTTTGAGCATGTTTAGTGGATATTGTGCTATATAAATGCTCAGGTTGGTTTTTGTCTATGGCTTTTTAATTCAATGAAGTCTCCAGTTTATGAACTTCTAATAAAAACAGGGGGGGGGGGGGGGGGGGGGATTATTTTGATGGATTGATAAATGAAGTAAAACTTTTCTAGCCAAATTATGGGTATGGTAGCATATTGTTATTGAACTTTGAGACAACTGTGTTGGTTCATTCCGTGTTTTAAAATGGCAAATTTGACGAATTATCTGATAACTTAACCTTCAATTCTCTCTTTTCTCCACTGATACACGAATGAGAGAAAAAGCTGGATCCTTGCTGTTGTGCTCTATCTAGTACTGTTATTTCTGTCAAATACAATTAGATTCTTTCGATGGCCATCAGCTAACCGTAATATTCTGTCAAGAGACACTGAGCTTGGTCAGCGACATCTTTGGTGACAGTCTGTCCCGTCCGCGTTTTGTTCTTACACAAAATATTATTATCCCTCTCAACCTGAGTAAGAACTATAAATAATAATAATAATAATAATAAGAATAATAATAATAATAATAATAATAATAATAATAATAATAATAATAATAATAATAATAATAATAATCACGATGATAATGATGACGATAATAATAATAATAATTATAATAATAATAATAATAATAATAATAATAATAATAATAATAATAATAATAATAATAATAATAATAATAATAATAATAATAATAATAATACACAATAATAAATAGAAAAATAAAATAAGGAAAATGTGCATGGTTTAAATAAATAGGATTTTCAAGCTGTCTGTCCATACATTAGATTTGTACAAGTTTCATATCTATTGTCCAAATCCACAACAAACTTACACCATGAAACTTGGTTTTATATCGCCGAGTACCCCGTACAGTCCAAGCAAAGCAGAGAACAGTCACAGATTACATTGACGAGCGAGTGCATACATAACCGTTTTGAAAATTTCCAAGCATTCCAGCTCTTTATAGAACCGTAAAACCAATAACATTCTCCTAATAATTGCGCATGTTTTATATATATATAAATATAATCTATTTACCAATGAAGTTTGATGGTATGTTTAGTGGAGTTTGTGGAAAGAGGAAAATTTTATGTAGAAACACTACACCCTTTCATTAGATTGTCCTATAGTCCTTTAATAATTATGTTTCTAACAAATTTCCATATATAAACCCCGTTAAAAACTTTATTTTGTGTCCGTGGGCAATGAAACGGTTTATTTCAATTTATGAATGCGAAAAAATGAAAAAGTCTGCAGTGAATATTAAAAATGTGCATTATACCGGAAGTGAGTGTGAACCTCATCACCAAGGCGAACCAAACAAATATTCCAAGATGGAGGACACAGGAGATGGACGCACTCAAACATTTCACATTCGGATGGGTAAAGAAAAGCCACCGGCGTAAGGACATTTCTTAACCCTTTTAAATACTTTACTTATAACTTCTGCTTATTGCAAATTCTAATTGCACGGACACTTGGCATTTATCGTTGATTCAACTTCTAACCCTTGTTACTAACATACCCGACGATTGCCACAACACGGTGACGCGATTTTGTAAACATACCGAGGCAACATGTTAAGTCAGTGTTTTACACGGATGATTCCATCAAATGAACCGGGAATATTTTTTCTATATTTCAATTTTTTTATTCGTTGAATAACTAGAGTTACAGGAGTAACAGTTCTTATATTTGGACTCAATGAATGATGATCAACGACAATGGCTCATTCATTATAAATTCATGAACAAGTGGTAAATACCTTTTGTGATGGAAGGATAACCAGTTTGATTCAATTCTACACCCTTGTACATACTGTTTTGGAAAATAAATGTGTCTATTATGCAACTGCAATACACATTACACAGGCGTGCACTCTTAGATATGCGTTTTTGATTGTTGATCATTGTAATTGAAATTGTGTATATAAGATAATTAACCCCAGAGACGACTCATCTTCTCTCTTACCCACTTTCTTTAACCAATGATGGAGTCGCTTGTCACAATGGCTTTTGTTTGGTTGTATCTTTGTAGTGTAATAAAAGATACAGTTTGATAACAGAATGTGCCTCAAACTAAATTGTATTTCATGAGGAAAATTATGTTTTAAAAACTTGAGTACAACGAGTGCAACCAATGTGCATTCAACTTCCAACAACTCAAGATATACTATAGCTAAATGACAATGACAGTAAATTGTGCGGTTATATGGTCTTGTGGTATGACAATCACTTTTGGAATGGAAAGTCCAGGGTTTGAGTCCCACTCAGAGCGGTGCATAGTTGAGTACATGGAAACGGCTCTTTACTCACGTCCTATCACCATACTGAGGTGTTAAAAGAGTGCCAACTCTTTACAGCGTTGTCTATGTCAGAAAAAATTAATATTGATCTACATGTTGACTGTTGCTGTTGGCCAGGGACTCACTGTAAAGCACTTTGAGCATGTTTAGTGGATATTGGACCATATAAATGCTCGATTTTTTAAGATCAATACAGTTATGGTGGGTGGAATTTTCCATAATAAAAAGTAAATTCTTTTGAACGTCTTTTAAACAAAAATAATGCTCACTAATCCAAAAATACCATATTAAAACAGTTAATAAATATTATATTAAAAAATTATTATTCCAATCTGACCTGAGGGGTAAAGATTATCTATTCTAGCAAAGGTACCCTGTTGTTTTTAGTAACAACAAGATATGAAGTGAGTAGAAAAGTGCCAGAAGACAATAGAGAATAAAATTTTTTTTTCCGCGGCGGTGGTGGGGTTTGAACCTGCGACCTTATTGGTACGACAACTCCGCCTGGCAGGTGAGAGCGTGGCTCTACCGTGTGAGCTATCCACGAACACAAAAATATTCGTTTCAAACCCAAAGTCATTTCTAGATCCCTCTCTCACCCACTTCTTGAGATCGCCGATTCGTTCACCACCATCGCGAAGTAATTTTGACCAGCAGTTAAGCTTAATAGCCAATATTCTCATCACAAACATATAACATAGAAACGATTGAGACATTGAGTATGCTCCGGTGTATGGGGTGAATTTTTAATTCAGAAAAGTGAGTGGAGCAGGCACTTATGTTGGTAACAACAAGATATGAAGTGAGTAGAAAAGTGCCAGAAGACAATAGAGAATAAAAATTTTTTTTCCCCTGTTGTTTTTAGTATGGAGGATTAATGATTTTTACAGCATTTTTAGTTACGCATGCAATGTTCCACTGATGAATCACCCATTTCTGTCCAAAAGATGTTGAAACAGTGGTTTGGTAATTTTTTTGTAGAATACGCTCTGAAAGGTCAACTGCATCAATAATTCTTGAGTGAAAAATAATCTTGTATCTGTGGATGTAGCCCTTTATTGATTTTTGCTAACGTTTGGAATGTTGGGAACAGAATTAAATTCAAAGTTGCAGTCACTGTCTACTATCTGAATTACTTCATAGGTATAGACAGCCTAGAAGGTGTCGATTCTTGTCTGATTCCTTTTATCTACTTTTCCTAAACACGAAAACAAAGAGGTCACAGGGCATTATCATGTTTTTGCTTCCAAACTCAGTAGTATCAAGCATTATAAATTCTAAGTTAAAAACTATGTTTTCTAGCCAGGAACTTGTGATGATGTTTTTTATTGTGAAAAGTGAACAAAAAAAAAAAAAAAAAAAAAAAAAAGAAAAGAAAAAGAGAAAATGAAGAAAAAAACATTTTATAGAAAATAGACCCCCCCCCCCCCCCCCCTTCCTTAATTACTGTATTTCAAGTTAAAAAAGAAAGAAGATAAATGTTTGATCTGATCAGCAGTAGTTTGTTCTTATAACATCATTCAAAGCAAGACCCAGATAAAATTACAATCTGCAATATTTTGGAATGTTACAGTTAATTGGAAATAATGCATTTTATTTCCTTAAAACACATTATCTTACAGATTCAAAACACTGATACTTTTCCTACTTTTATCCTATCATAAACTCTTGAACATTTATTTTGTTTTTTTTAAAGCTGAAATGCACATATTATTATAGCTTGTATTATTATACTTGAAAATTCAATGATTTTTTTCTTCTTAAACAGGTCTGGTCGCAGATCTGACAGGCGATCTGAGAGGCCGGTACTTCCAGCAACGACACCACTGTTCAATAAAGCAAAATCTGACATGGTCAGTTATGAAGATCTGTTGGTGGCCCAGTACTTAGATGAACTGAAAAGGCAAAAAGTTACTTCTCCTCGGAGAGAAAGAACGTAAGGTTGAATTAATTTGATATATTTTATATCATTTGGTGGTGTGTCTTTTGATAATGTATAGATACAGGTATAGATAAGTACCTTGTCTCAGGCATCAACACATTTTCTATGAGTGATAGTACAAAAGGATTGCCCGACATTACATGTAATCAACACGATCTGCTGGGGGAGTAATCCATATTATGACACCAGCTGGGGGAGTGATCCACTTGATATTTTTCAAGTTTACCTTAAACCTGTGGGAAATTTTTCACCCATACAAACTTGTTCTAAGAAATTACTCAACACCAGGGAGAGAGATGACTTAAGGGTGCCATTTTCAAATTGTACTCATTTTACTCCAAATCTTATTCCTTTTGTAAAGTTGTCTTACTCTCTTTTTTGTATTGAGGTTGTTGACAACCCTGAAAAAGTGCAGGCTTGGTAGGATGTTTTTTCAGCATTAACCAGAATTAGTTTGTAGTAGTAAAAGCAGCAGTTTTACTATTAGTGTCTTTTAAAAATCCCTATTTCTTATCATCACAGTGCACCAGTTTCTCCATATTTGCAAAGATTGCCTCATAACAATTTACGATATGGAAAAATCCGACGCCGACCAATGTCTGCCATTGCAGTGTCTCGTCCTATGTCTGGAAAGCCAAAGATTGACGCAAAATTTATAGCAGATACCAGTCTATGGGACCCAGAATCTCCAAGAATGAGGCGAGGCTCAAGGCCAGCTAGTGCCCCAGTCAGAAGAATGAGGTAAGGTCAAAGTTAAAGTAAGATATAGTTTTTCGTCTTTTCTTTCTTTCTTTCTTTTTTTTTTTTTTGCAGGTTATGAAAAAATATAAATCTTTTAAATTTTTTATTTTGTTTTTATTATTCTTTTTTCTTATAAATCTATTTTAAATAACTTTATAGAATTTTGTCTGAATGTTATAGAATCGATTAAGAATTCATTTTGATATTTATTTATTTATTTATTTATTTATTTATTGTCATCACGAAGGTTGAGATGATAATATTTCAATTCTCAAAAGGTTAAAAAGTTCTTTGATTGTATTTATTTATTTGTAATTTTTGTGTCTTTTCTATCTGAAGGCCTCAATCTGCTGTCTCAGTCAGATCACGACCTCGATCAGGTAAGAATGAAGAGAAGAATTAACATGTGATTTTTAAAGAACTTTTTTTTTAGTTTATAGAAATTTAAGTTTCTCTCTCTCTCTCTCTCTCTCTCTCTCTCTCTCTCTCTCTCTCTCTCTCTCTCTCTCTCTCTCTCTCTCTCTCTCTCTCTCTCTCTCTCTCTCTCTCTCTTCTCACCGCACATTCTTTCATTCTCTCTCCTAGCTCTTTCTCCACCTCTCATTCTTTCATCTCTCTCTCCTCTCTCTCTCTCTCTCTCTCTCTCTCTCTCTCTCTCTCTCTCTCTCTCTCTCTCTCTCTCTCTCTCTCTCTCTCTCTCTCTCTCTCTCTCTCTCTCTTTCTCTCCCTCTTTCTCTCTCTCGAACTATTATTGAAATTTAACAAAGGCTGTAAATAACACTTCATACGTTATTGAACAATAGTCAAACCTGCCTCTCTATAAATATAATGATCAGTTGGTTTTCTTAGCTGTTTTAATTTTTAAAAAATTATTTTTTTAATGTGTACTTTACAAGCATAGGGAGGTCCGGATAGCTTAATTGGTAGAGCACTCGCTTCACAATTAAAGGGGCCAAGATCGAGCGCGTGTGCAGGCGAGATTTTTTTCTGAGTTTCACTATTAATGAGAAATATGATATTATATTTAATGATTTTTTTTTCAAAAGGTTGATTCAATTTAAATAGCTTATTTTAATATTTTCCTGTAGGTCGAAAAGCCATCTACAGAAGACAGCCTCACATTATAAAAGTGTTTGCATTTAAAAATGGCTCTCGTGATGTCTTTATGCACTTGGCAGCTCCCACCATGAAAATAGTAAGTAATTATTACATGTCCTGGCACTTTCATTCCATGAATTTGTCACGAAAATAATGTGTTTAAAAAGTATGTTAAAACCCCAAACAAACCATCAAAATCAAAGGAATGAAAAATAAAGAAAATACCTAAAAAGAAACGGAAAAAAAACACAAAAAAACAAACAAAACAAAACAAAACAAAAACAAACAACCAAACAATAAAAAACATTTAAAAATCCGAAAAAAACAATAACAAACCAGCTTGTAAAGCCATCCTTTTTTAAACCAATTATCAAGGAAATACATTTGCTCAGATTAAATTTTGGCAATCATTTTGTAAAAACATCCAGATATTTTGTGATGCTCTGTATGTGTAATAATTAGATTCAAATATTGAAATGTGGAAACTTTTATAACGTTTTGTACAAAACAATTTTTTTTTATCACAAAATATGGAAGAAAAATAACATGCATCAGTTTAAAAAATTTTTTTTTTTGGTTTTAATTCTCATTTACTTCACCTATATTACTTTTCAATATCAATTTCAGCTGCTGGAGTTGGCAACAGAAAAACTGGGCTTACCTTTTGCAGCCAGAAGAGTTTTCCTGGAGGATGGAATTGAGATTTATTCCGAAATGGACATCCCAGTAAATGGCGACATTTACATCTCAATGGGAGAGAATTACAAAGACCCATTCAGATCAACAAAACGTGAGTAATTCTGCCGTTTTATTAAAGAACACATTATGTGCTATTTGGTTAACATTGCATATATTGTCTTTTTAAAAACAACAGCAGAATTGATGTTTGTTCTTTGATACACTATTGTTAAATTTTAATCATTCTTTCATGCTTAGTTTAGCTAACTTTGAATCAGTTTATATCAAATTCTAAAGGTTTATTTTTAGGCAATTGCCAATATGAAATATACATTTACATAGAATTTCCAATCAATACAGGTAAAATCAATAATTAACAAAGGAAACTACAAAAAATAATTAAATAGATTATAGATATATATATATTTATGTACTGAGCTATCAAAATACTCTTTGTGGGTCCAAGACTGTACCTCCACACCACAACAACTGTTATCAAATAGAAAGTCTACTTTTGACTTCATATCACACCAAAGGCTTTGATCATCTTTGATATATTTATTTATTTATTATATTCATATTTTTATTGCCATCGACAGCGTTGTCTCAATCTGAAAAAACTATAATGTTGCCTAACATGCGTCGTATCTCTTCCTACATGTTAAGAGTTGCTGTTGGCTTGTGACTCCTTTTAAAGTGCTTTGAGCATGTTTAGTGTCACAACACGAGGCATCTTAATATATTGTATATTGTAATATATTGTAGTATATTGTAAATTTGTTTGTGTTTCAGGGAGTATGATCGCCAGAAATAAATCTGTGTGGACAATGACAGGCATTGTCCTGCCTGATGGAGGTCGGGAAAAGTCGTCGAAGACACGACTCTCTAAAAGAATGAGGTTTGACTTTAAAGCAAAAGTAATTGAATATATGTTAAGTTGGCAACAGGCTTTGTCTGGTTATGATTTATTTAGTGTGCACACACGTGCACAGACAGAGAGAGAGAGAGAGAGAGAGAGAGAGAGAGAGAGAGAGAGTGTGTGTGAGAGAGAGAGATAGAGAGGAGAGTGGGTAGAAGGAGAGAGAGAGAGATAGTAGATAGAGAGGGAGATGGGGACAAAGAGAGAGAGAGAGAGAGAGAGAGAAGAAGAGAGGAGAGGAGAGGAGGAGGAGAGAGAGAGAGAGAGAGAGAGAGAGAGAGAGAGAGAGAGAGAAAGAAAGATGTAGATGAAATGAATCAGTGCTTATCATTATTATAATCCACCAAACCACAAACATTGATATGATGATGAAAATATTTTTACCTTCATCCGTTCCAGGTCTCTGTGTGAAAATAAGAAAGTGCGAATTCTGGTCTTCAAGAACGGTAACGGAATGGAACCAGTTGAGGTTGTGGCTGATTTGGCCAATATGGAAGATGTGAGTTTTGCTGCAACATAAGATAGATGAACTTCAACTTTGTATTCCAAAAGCATATTTTTGGTTAAAAATATACAAATATATTTTTAAGAAAACAGTTTTGTGTTAAAAAAGATAACAAAAACAAGATTTTGCTTTTGAAAGTTTCCCCAGCTGGACTGAAGCTCAAATACACCTTTATTTTATATTGATGTTTGGATCAGATGTATTGGCATTTAGAAAATTTGCTCATATCATTAATAGTTCAAAGTAAGCTTGATATGCATTATTGTCTTATAAATTTTAACTTTTTTTTCTTGACTTGACTACAAATTTCCAGTACACACTCTCTCTGAAATTGATTTTTAGTTCTGACACTCTGAGCGAACTACACCATACAATGTATAAAAATGATTGAAATAAATCCACCCAAGACACTCCTCTCAGCGTTCATATGATTGTAATTATAAAACAAATTTCAGCACGTTTTTTTTATTATTAAATATTTACTCAATCCAAATCATCATGTTACTTTAAGAGTTTGGGCTCGATCAAACGATGTTGTATACTTTGCAGGTTTACAAAAATGATTTAAGAATTTCCACAAATTAGGTTTCATTTATGTCTTTTCAATAGTATTGTTCCAATAATGAGTATGAAAAAAAAAATGGGGAAATAGACAAATGCAAAAGATGATATATTAATGAAAATAAAAGATGACAATTGTTAAGTTTCCTATTTCTAAATTATTGTCTTTTTTTTTCTTTTTTTCTTTTTTTAAAATTACATTATCCAGTTTCTTAAAGCGTGCACAGGCAAACTTGATCTACGCAGCCACGCAAAGATAGTCTATGACTGGCAGATGTCTGAAGTCACAGACCTCAAAGAAAGTGGGTTTGATTTAATTGACTGTTTGATGCCTTTTATTTTTTTTTAAAGTTATTTTTGATTAAGTGAATTACTACACTTTTAGTCTTTTGTTTAATTTATGATAAAAGTTATTTTTATTGAAAACACAAATTTATCCCCCCCCCCCCCCTGCCCCCCCCCCCCCCCCCAAAAAAAAAAGCAAAAAAAAAAACCAAAAAAAACCAGACAAGAACAAAGAAGAAAATTAAACCTATAACAAAAAATAGTGTCAAACATTTTTTTAAAATGAAATGAATAACAAAATAAGACACACCCACCCCCCTCTCCTTTCTCCCCTTTGTTTAAAAAGATCAAGACTTCAATTTAATGCACTATCAAGCCTGTTTGGTTACTTATGACCTTTTATGTTTTTAAGGTCAAAATTGTCAATCTTCAATGGCTTGATTTACAAAAGGCCCCACGGTTCCATCACTGCAAATGTTCTTAGAAATAAAATCTAAGCATCTACTCTCGGATTTGAATCCAAAGGCAACTGACTGACAACAATGATACGTATTTGCTTGCACACTCATCAGATGTTACTAAATGTAAAACCACAACCCATTTGATAATCGAATCTTTTGTAATGAAACTACTGCTATCACCAGTTTAACAACTTAATCAACCCTGTTATTCCAGCTCCCGTCCTACATGAATGTATCGGCCAACAAGGCAAGACTCCAGTATTGGGCCCGTTGTGGATTTCTACAGGAGAATATTGTAGCCCCACTGGTCCTTACCTTTTCCTGAAGAAGATGCTGAAGCCTAGAGTCGCTGGTCGATTGAAAAGGGACAAGAAATTTAAGGAAGAGGTAACGTAAATATAATCATTTTTTAAATAACTTTGAATTTCTCAACAACTGAAAATAGATTGAATGTGTTATTCTTGTGTTTGTGTGTGGGTTTTTTGTAAAGTGCTGCAGGGCACTTTAAAAAGTAATAACAAAAAAGGAGTATAACAGCTTCAAAAAAAGAAGAAAAAGTACCAAACACAGAACGTTTTATGCCCCAAACCCTTCTTCAGCCATCAAATTACTTTTATTTATATATTATCTCACCATTTTAAAAGATATTTTTTCGCTGACAAATTTGTTTTTCTGGGTTTTACAGCTTCCTCGGGGCTTCAAAATTTTGCAATCTATAAATATATTCCCTAAAAATTTCTCAAATTTATTTTTAGACAATATGAATGAAGAGTGAAACTGGAACAAAAAAGTTTGTGTGAGAATATGTGCTGATTTTTGTTCACAAGAATATAATTTTAAAAAATTAATAATAGATTAGATTATTTTCCAAACATCGGTACAAAATTCACAATTTTGTCTAAAAAAAAATTTAATAAAAAAAGCAATCAAAAAACGTTCAATATAACATATCTTTCAAATATGACATTAATAAACGATTTAGTCATCATGTATCATTAAATTGTGTTTTTGTCTGTTTTCATTTCGGCTGCAGTTGGAAAGTGCCTTGGCCAAAGAGAAAGACAATGTCACCATCCTGGAACTGTTGTCAATGTCAGATGAAGAACTGGAGGTTTCTTTGAAGAAGGTAAAAACCTACTAAATCCATGGAAACTATCAGTAATAGTTTAGGTATATAATATATAAAAATTTGATGGAAAATAGAATTCTTATTCTTGTTGTTGCACGCAGATACACTTTATAGATTAATACAACAGGGAACATAATGTTTTTAATGCATTGAAATCAAAAACTGATTGTAAATTTATACTTAACCAAGAACTTTATTCAATCTTTCCATAGGTGGAAGAGGATATTTATATGGGTGAAGAGGATTTGAAAGAGATAAAGGAAAAACTTGGCAGTCTTACAGAGGCCGCCCATCAGGAGGAGGTGAAAGACTGCTTTTTTTATCATCATCATCGTCATCATCATCATCATCATCATCATCATCATCATCATCATCATCATCACCGTTATATACAATTGTTGTCATCACCATAATGTTATTTTCAAATTTACCCATCAAAATATGTCTCTTTGCTCGTAATCAAGTGCACTTATTCTTGAGCGGTCATAGACCGATTAAAAACCAGCTTTGCATCTTGACGACCTGGGTTCAGACAGTGCCTTACGCATTTTCACTTCTTTTTTTTTTCATTTGTAAAAAAAATAATTGTTAACATTCTATTATTTCCCATGTGAACATTTCGAAATTGCTCTTAAGAAACAAATAAAACAAGAGGGAAAGAGAGTCTGTGAAATTGATATATTACGGCAGATAAATATTCTGTATATTTCTCATTGTAAGTACGTGTGATCATTTTACTTTATACTTAAAATATAGGTTACATATTAACATATTCTGTCATATTTTAAGATTTTTTCGTCGGAGTGAGATATATGCTAGGAGTGAACACCAAACTGTAAAAAAAAAATTTTATTACAAACTTAATCAGGAAAATGAAATATAGGACATTCCATTAGGATACGACAACATGCATTAAGTTGTCTTAATCCATTGCTTTTTAAAATTTTGATTTTTGTGTTACTTTTGATTTAAGCCTTTCATAAATGTTGTAAATTGCTTAAAGTGTGATGTAATTATGAGTTTAAAAAAAAAAGAACAAAACTTTATCAAGTAATGAATAAAAATGAATATAACAGCTTCTAAAAGGAACAAAATACCAAATACCAAACGATTCAGGCCCAAAACCCTTCTTCAGCCAATAACAAGGAAGTATGAGAGATTGTTTTCTTTTATATGTTTAGTTTTGTTAGGCTTTTTGTTGGTTTACTTCGATGTCAGTGTATTTCCTTTTTTCTAAAAAAAAATTATTTGCCTAATTATTTTTAGAAATGTATTAGTCTATGGAAATACCCAATGTATATTTCCATAAGTGGATAAATGAAGTTTCATCTTATCTTATCTCTTATCTCACCAAAAAATAAAAAAACATGAATACATCACATAAAATCCAGACAGAGAAATTATTATTGAAAACTCTATGGAATACTGATTAATATATATATATATTTGAATTCACAGGAGCAAGGGTCTAGATTTCGCATGTCCCACATCAAGGAAGTGAGTGCCGATGACCGTCTTGTCGGAACTCATGGATTGAAATTAAAGGTAAGAAAAAAAAGAGTCCCTCAGAGCCTATGGAATTGGGATTTGTCTCTATTTTTTTTTCTCATAACAAAGTCAGGCAATATTGAGCATGGTTAGAGACTGGATGGGTGACTAAAAATTAAATAGAAAAATTATGCCCTTTCGCCACGATATCATAAGATATCGGCGCATTCCATGAAGGAATATAGATAATTCAACAAAACGAAAGTGCCTGAAGCAGGACTTGAACCCGGGACCTTCTGGGTCAAAGTGCATAGCCTTAACCACTCAGCCACTTGGCCCCCTTGGATGGGTGACTATTATTGCAAAATTCTAACCCCAGGATTGTGTCATCAGGTGAAGTGTTAAACGCATATTATTTCACCAAACATGCGTGAAAAGGTACTTGTTATAGATAGCATTGGATATTGTAAGAATATCAAGACAAAAAGAGCGCTTAACAGGTCACCTATACCTTATAAAATGGGCCTTTGGTTCCATATGGCCTGTTTATAGAACATGGTGAAACCGTGAAATTGCGCCATATCAATTTCTCTATTTATTTTTTATTTTTTGATAAATTCTGCATGTATATTTTGTTACAATTTTCTTCTTCAGGTGTATGACAACGGTAAAGGTACAGAGGAGTTTGTCTTCTTTTTCAACCTAAGGGAAGCTTTAAAGGGAGTTGGCAACAACAGGGAAAAGGTCATGCAGAGGGTAATTGGAATTTTTTTTAATCTCAATTATCTCTAGTGTCGTTTTGGTATGAAAGAACCCCACGCTGATTTATTTATAGAATGGAAGAAAAAAAATTATATATTAGTGGTAATGATATATACAATGGCTGAATCAACCAAATGTAGTTATACCGTCGATGAATATTTTAAAAAATATTTTAATAAAAACATTTATGATGCTATTCAGATTGTCAATTAAACAGCCAGTATGTTATTTGGTAAACAGAAATTACTTTTTGGAAAGAATTAGTAAATATGTCTATGAAATTTGACAAGGGAAGTATTGAAAATTGTGTATTTCATAATATAGTTTAAAAATATTTTTCTTTTCCAAACTGAGAAATGCCATCTTATGAGCGTTATATCTGCTACTTTTTATTCTATATCTTACACAAAATATTTTTAATGGGTTTCTGTTGCACTTATGTGTCAGTGCATGCCGTAATCAGTCGGAAGGTGAAAATTTTCGAATTGATTTTTTTTTTTTTTTTGGCATTTTCTGAAAGAATATGCTCCCCAGAGCATTTTAATCTTTATTTGAAGTAAATCAGATGGTTTTTCATGAAATTATGGTATGGGAAAGGTATCAACAACTTTTCTCAAATTTCATACTTTTTCAACTTGACTAGCTGTAAAACATATTTGAAGTAAAATTAAACTGTGATATTTCCCGAAGATGTACAAAAAGAGTTGATTTAATCATTTATGACAAGAACTCATTTTTGATAAAAATTGACCTTCTAACAAAACTTGGCAATATCTCAGTTCAAACTTTTTCACCATTCGACTGATTATGTCATTCACTGTAACATATTGATCCTGCCTCTCATACAAAGCATTATATTTATCATACTTTTTTAACCCACCCCCCCTCCCTGGTCATTTTTTTTTTACTCCCCATAGCTTCTGGATGAGTTATCCAACACAAGATTTGCCACCGGGAGTACAAACAGAAATCTGAGTGCCGTCATTCAGAAATTGTACAATGAATTCGGTCATGAGATTAAAGACCCGACCACACTTGAGCAAGAACAAGCTGTCTGGATGTCGTTCGGGGAACCTTTCATTTGCCCTTTCAGTAAGTCAAATGAGGTCATAAGTAGTGGAAATTTAAAAAAAAATGCTGCATGAAGCTTAACTCCGAGTAAAAACGAGTGGAAAGAAATGTAAATTTTCAATGATTAACACAATTAAGAATGACATTTGTTGACAAAAGTAATCCCAGCAATATCTGGGGGCCCTGATAGCTCAGTTTGTAGAGCACTTGTTTGCATGCAAAGGGGTAGAGATCGATCCCAGGAAAAGTTGAGATTTTTTCATGAACCCCCCTCCTCTATCCACCCAACAGTGATTGGGTAGCTGGGTTCGTTTGATCTGGCAGAAGGTACTTTGTGATAGCTAATGTCCTTTCCAAAGGATAGCAAGCAATTGCTGTTGTCTGTTTCACAATATATACACAGGGATTAACTCCAGCTCTATGGGCCTTTTGGCTTTGAAGGACTACTTTCCAAGTGAAAATAAATTGAAAGAAATGTAAATCTTCAATAGATGACACCCGAATACTGTTTGTCTACGATGAAAACGCAACAATATTTTGTACCTTTATTTTTTTTCAAACACCATCCACTTGTTTTCTTGAATGTTTTGATGTAGTGATATGAATTGATGTCAAAGGAAAATGACAACTATGAAACGAACGAAAAAAAGACTTTTTGTGTATTGTGACTTTCCACAGTATAAAAAACTGTACAATACATTTGTTTCACAGCCTATTGCCTTCAACTCAATCTTGACAAAGCTACAAAACTACCGCCACCTGAGGAGGAAAATATGGAGGTCATTGTCAGAGAAAATGTCACTCCTGATATTGACGAGATTATAAAAGAGTAAGTCTCTCTCTCTCTCTCTCTCTCTCTCTCTCTCTCTCTCTCTCTCTCTCTCTCTCTCTCTCTCTCTCTCTCTCTCTCTCTCTTATATATATATATATATATATATATATATATAATCTATCTATTTTTCTAACTTTCTATCTCTCTCTCTCTCTCTCTTTCTTCTCTCTCTCTCTCTCTCTCTCTCTCTCTCTCTCTCTCTCTCTCTCTCTCTTCTCTCTCTCTCTTCTCTTTCTCTCTCTCTCTCTTTCTCTCTCTCTCTCTTTCTCTCTCTCCCCTCTCTCTCTCTCTCTCTCTCTCTCTCTCACTCTCTTCAGTAATATAAATGTGGACAGCTATTGGCCGGATCATTATGAACTGCAATGCTTTCTTCTCTATATCACAAGAGGATTTTTCTACTTGTCACTAACATTGTTTTATTTCTAATCTAATTGCTTTTAGCTCAAGCAAATGGGAAGCATCAATAGGTTTTCCAGCCCTTTACGATGCTGATTCACTTGATATGGAAGAATACGACCCTGACAAGATTCAATACTTAATGACAAGTGGCATCATTGACAGCCGGAGTCACTACCTTATTCTGAAGGTAAGGGGTATCTTCTTCCATTACCAAGTCTGTTCCAGACATCGGTGATCATGGTACACCATTCATCTCTCTGATCAGATAACCTCAAAAAACTAATATTACTCTTCTCTTTCTATGTTACCCAGCTGTTCAAACTATTGGCACATAGTTGAATCCTTGGAAAAGACTCTTTACTCACATTCTCTCACCATACTCAGGTGTAAACTGGGTACCTGGCCATTTACAGTGTTGTCTCTGTCCGAAAAAATTGTAATATCGCCGAACAGGCGTCATGTCTCATCCTACATGTTAAGTGATGCTGTTGGCCAGGGATCTGTTTTAAAGCGCTTTGAGCACATTTAGTGGATATTGCGCTCTATAAAGCTCAATTTTTTTTTTTTACATGTTAAGTGTTGCTGTTGGCCAGGGATCTGTTTTAAAGTGCTTTGAGCACATTTAGTGGATATTGCTCTATATAAAAGCTCAAGTTTTTTAAACAATGCCGAAGAAAGCAGAAAGAAAAATACAAGAAAAATCAGCCTGCCTTGATATTTGCATATAATGTTCACCCTGTATTGGATTACCTGGTATTTTAAGGCAATGTTTTGTTTGATGCTACTTTACAATGGAATACAAGAATTCAATTTCATTTTTATTGTTACTTTATAATGATAAAAAAAAGATGTAGCTAACAGCAATACTTATTTTAAAAAAACAAGCAAGAAAACGAGCTTTTATATAGTGCAATATCCACTAAATGTGCTCAAAGTGCTTTACAAAGGGTCCCTGACCAATAGCAACACGTAACATGTAGAACAAGACATGACGCCTAGGAGGCGATAGTACAATTGTATTGTCACTTTTTGATAAAATAAGAGTTAAGTTTGAGATGTCAGAGTTGCTGAGTGGATAAGGCAATGCACATCCAACACAGAGACGTTAATTTGAGTGCCACGTTGGCATCTGATATTTTCGTTGAAGAAGTAATTTGGTCTCTTTTGTTCACATACCGTGATACACTGCGGCTGACACACGAGTTATCTCAATCTTTTCTTTAAGAAAACAAAATTCCCTGAGGATGAATGAAGGGAACTAAATCTAATTTTTAATTCAATTTAGTTTTAATTTGATTTAATTTATAAATGTCACAGGAACTCTACAACGTAGCACTGTATCCAGAGCTGTCTTTTGGGGAAAAGATCAACAACAAAGAACAGTCATTTGTCATCTCTGAGGTTTGTGTCATTTTTATTTATAAAGATAAATGATTTTCACAGTTATTTATCGTATTTGTGATGTGTATCACAGAAAATTTAACTTGCAGTTTTTTATCTTTGTTATTTTGGCAAAAGGATCAAAAAACATTTTCGAATTGGAACCTCTTTCTTTTTTCTTTATTAATTTGTTTTATATCTATCGATATAAGAATATTATACAGCATGGTTTATAATAATATGGTATCTTCATGCCATTGTTTTTAGAAAACAATAAAAATATATATTTTACATTTTTCCACATGTGATGAAATAAAACGTACCTACATGAACAAATAAATACTTTGGAAACATTTAGGGCAGAAGTTCCTGTCACTCATTCAGGACTATTGGTCAAATACTCTCATTCTCCATTGAGCCTAGTTACTCCCATTATTCAGATGTTCATTTCATATTTTTACAAGATCGCCTCTGGGCTGTTTCCCTTCAAGTATTTGTTTACTTTTAGATTGTCTTACCTTACATTAATGTCCTCTTTCAGAATATTTTTTAAAAATGTAGTAACGCATTAATTTTAAAATCATATGTTGATATTTATTTCTTTATTAAGAGTTCTTGTAGACAGAACATGAACATTCTGTGAAAAAGCTGTAAAATTTACTTTGTTTGCAGTGTAAAGATTTTTTGGGTTTTTTTTTTTCTCCTCCATGCAGTCTGGCTACATCTACAGCAAGGCATTCCCCCAATTGTGTCTTGGCGTGTCTGACACGCCTGTAGAGGCCAAAATGTTTGATCGGAACGTGTCGTTGGAAGGTTTTGTTGTCACCATACAGAAGAAGATGGAAGGCAACCCAAATCAAAGATGGAGATTTTCTGTCAATACAACCATCAGCTGTGAAGTGAGTTTTTCCAGTTTAAAACAAAAGATAACTTGAAAAATTATGGTCTGACCGCCTTAAGTCCATGTTGATTATCTGGATGTTGCTGCGTTTTTCTTCTGAAGCAAGAGATGCTTATTCCCCAATTTGCTGCGGGCAATTGAATCATTGCAAAGCCTCACTACACTACCACTGTGCCTTTCTCTCCTCAAATTTATTATA